>NC_052069.1:1500000-1857500 GCF_015852505.1 Tachyglossus aculeatus | reverse complement strand
ACATATCTATTCTATTTATTTTATTTTGTTAGTATGTTTGTTTTTGTTCTCTGTCTCCCCCTGTTAGACTGTGAGCCCACTGTTGGGAAGGGACCGTCTCTATATGTTGCCAATTTGTACTTCCCAAGCGCTTAGTACAGTGCTCTGCACATAGTAAGCGCTCAATAAATACGATTGATGATGATGATGATAATAATAATAATAATAATGATGATGGTATCATTACAGTATCATTACTAGACTGTGAGCCCACTGTTGGGTAGGGACTGTCTCTATATGTTGCCAACTTGTACTTCCCAAGCGCTTAGTACAGTGCTCTGCACACAGTAAGCGCTCAATAAATACGATGGATTAATTGATTGATTCCCTGGGGTGAGAGGAGACCCAGGCCCTACTTCATCCCTCGCTAGGCCCCTAAATCCCTGCCCGCTGTGACTTAGGAGGAGAGCCCAGACCCCCTAAGACCCCCTACTATTTATTATTTACTGCGTGTGTGTCTATGCGTCGAGCACTGCTCTAAGCACTGGGGAAGATACGAGATAATCGTGTCTGACGTAGTGTCCCTGTCCCACGTGGGGCTCACGGTCTAGTAATAATAATAATAATAATAATAATTATTATTATTATTACACACTGAGCCCCTTCCTTCCTCTCCCCCTCGTCCCCCTCTCCATCCCCCCATCTTACCTCCTTCCCTTCCCCACAGCACCTGTATATATGTATATATGCTTGTACATATTTATTACTCTATTTATTTATTTATTTATTTTATTTGTACATATCTATTCTATTTATTTTATTTTGTTAGCACGTTTGGTTTTGTTCTCTGTCTCCCCCTTTTAGACTGTGAGCCCGCTGTTGGGTAGGGACTGTCTCTATATGTTGCCAATTTGTACTTCCCAAGTGCTTAGTACAGTGCTCTGCACATAGTAAGCGCTCAATAAATACGATTGATGATGATGATGATAATAATAATGATAATAATGATGATGGTATCATCATTACAGTATCATTACTAGACTGTGAGCCCACTGTTGGGTAGGGACTGTCTCTGTATGTTGCCAGCTTGTACTTCCCAAGCGCTTAGTACAGTGCTCTGCACACAGTAAGCGCTCAATAAATACGATTGATTGATTCCCTGGGGTGAGAGGAGACCCAGGCCCTACTTCATCCCTCGCTAGGCCCCTAAATCCCTGCCCGCTGTGACTTAGGAGGGGAGCCCAGACCCCCTAAGACCCCCTACTATCTATTATTTACGGCGTGTGCGTCTATGCGTCGAGCACCGCTCTAAGCGCTGGGGAAGATACGAGATAATCGTGTCGGACGTAGTGTCCCTGTCCCACGTGGGGCTCACGGTCTAGTAATAATAATAATAATGATAATAATGATGATGGTATCATCATTACAGTATCATTACTAGACTGTGAGCCCACTGTTAGGTAGGGACTGTCTCTATATGCTGCCAACTTGTACTTCCCAAGCGCTTAGTACAGTGCTCTGCACACAGTAAGTGCTCAATAAATACGATTGATTGATTACCATCAGTACAGTGCTCTGCATACAGTAAGCACTCGATAAATACTACTGAATGAAAGTATCTGTTAAGCGCTTACTCGGCCAGTTACTACCTGTATATATGTTTGAACGTATTTATTACTCTATTTTATTTGTCCATATTTGTTCTATTTATTTTATTTTGTTGATATGTTTTGTTTTGTTCTCTGTCTCCCCGTTCAAGACTGTGAGCCCGCTGCCGGGTAGGGACCGTCTCTATATGTTGCCAACTTGGACTTCCCAAGCGCTTAGTACAGTGCTCTGCACACAGTAAGCGCTCAATAAATACGACTGAATGAAAGTATCTGTTAAGCGCTTACTTGGTCAGTTACCACCTGCATATATGTTTGTACGCATTTATTACTCTATTTTATTTGTATATATTTATTCTATTTATTTTATTTTGTTAATTTGTTTTGTTTTGTTGTCTGTCTCCCCCTTCTAGACTGTGAGCCCGCTGTCGGGTAGGGACCGTCTCTAGATGTTGCCAACTTGCACTTCCCAAGCGCTTAGTACAGTGCTCTGCACACAATAAGCGTTCAATAAAAATGATTGAGTGAAAGTATCTGTTAAGCGCTTTACTCAGGCAGTTGCTACCTGTATATATGTTTGTACGTATTTATCACTCTATTTTATTTGTACATATTCTATTTATTTTATTTTGTTATTATGTTTGGTTTTGTTGTCTGTCTCCCCCTTCTAGACTGTGAGCCCACTGTCGGGTAGGGACCGTCTCTATATGTTGCCAATTTGGACTTCCCAAGCGCTTACTACAGTGCTCTGCACACAGTAAGCGCTCACTAAATACAACTGAATGAAAGTATCTGCTAAGCACTTACTCGTGCAGTTGCTACCTGTATATATGTTTGTATGTATTTATTACTCTATTTGTACATATTTATTCTATTTATTTTATTTTGTTAATATGTTTTGTTTTGTTCTCTGTCTCCCCCTTCTAGACTGTGAGCCCACTGTTGGGTAGAAACCATCTCTAGATGTTGCCAACTTGGACTTCCCAAGCGCTTAGTACAGTGCTCTGCACACAGTAAGCGCTCAATAAATATGACTGAATGAAAGTAAATCAATCAATCGTATTTATTGAGCGCTTACTGTGTGCAGAGCACTGTGCTAAGCGCTTGGGAACTACAAGCTGGCAACATATAGAGACGGTCCCAACCCAACAGTGGGCTCACAGTCTTTAAAGGGGGAGACAGAGAACAAAACCAAACATACTAACAAAATAAAATAAATAGAATAGATATGTACAAGTAAAATAAATAAATAAATAGAGTAATATATATGTACAAACATATATACATATATACAGGTGCTGTGGGGAAGGGAAGGAGGTAAGATGGGGGGATGGAGAGGGGGACGAGGGGGAGAGGAAGGAAAGTGCTCAGTCTGGGAAGGCCTCCTGGAGGAGGTGAGCTCTCAGTAGGGCCTCAGTTCATCATCATCATCATCATCATCAATCGCATTTATTGAGCGCTTACTGTGTGCAGAGCACTGTACTAAGCGCTTGGGAAGTACAAGTTGGCAACGTCTAGAGACAGTCCCTACCCAACAGTGGGCTCACAGTCTAAAAGTTCTGTGGCTCCTCTGTGCCTCAGTTCCCTCATCTGTAAAACGGGGGTTAAGACTGTGAGCCCCCCATGGGACAACCTGATCCCCTTGCAACCTCCCCAGCGCTTAGAACAGTGCTTCGCACATAGTAAGTGCTTAATAAATGCCATCATCATCATTATTATCATTATTAGAATAGATATGCACAAGTAAAATCAATCAATAAATCATCATCATCAATCGTATTTATTGAGCGCTTACTGTGTGCAGAGCACTGTCCTAAGCGCTTGGGAAGTACAAATTGGCAGCATATAGAGACAGTCCCTACCCAACAGTGGGCTCACAGTCTAAAAGACTATAAATAGAGTAAGAAATCCGTACAAACATCTATCCATATATCCAGGTGCTGTGGGGAAGGGAAGGAGGTAAGGCGGGGAGGGGGATGAGGGGGAGAGGAAGGAGGGGGCTCAGTCTGGGAAGGCTTCCTGGAGGGAATAGCTCGGGGGACCGTCCCGCCCTCAGAACCCAACGCTCCCCACCTCTCCGCCCGTGAGAATTCCCGCCGCCGGTTTTTCCCCCGCTTTTCCGAGCCCCTCCCGCCAGCCTTACCAGGTTATCCAGCATCCGCATGAGGGCTTCGAACTCCTGCTCCCCAATCTGCCACTTGGGATGGGAGTCGGCCCCTTCCCCGGCCGGGGCCTCGGGGGAACGGGCCTTGGCTTTGTACTTCCCGGGATCCAGCAGGACTAAGTTGTCCGGTCCTCCTGAACTAGCCAGGGTACGGACCTAGTGACGGGAGGGCGGTGGGACGGGTGGGGGGGCCGAGGCCCACGCAAACATCACCGACGCGTACAATTCAGCCAATCGTCATCATCATCATCATCATCAATCGTATTTATTGAGCGCTTACTATGTGCAGAGCACTGGACTAAGCGCTTGGGAAATACAACACATAGAGACAGTCCCTACCCAACAGTGGGCGCACAGTATAAAAGGGATATGCACAAGTAAAATAAATAAATAAATAAATAAATAAATAGAGTAACAAATATGTACAAACATATCAATCAATCGATCGTATTTATTGAGCGCTTACTATGTGCAGAGCACTGTACTAAGCGCTTGGGAAGTACAAACATATATACATATATGCAGGTAGACATACATACAGGTAGACATGGATGTGGGGAGGGAGGGCATTCAATCCTATTTATTGAGCGCTTACTGCGTGCAGAGCGCCTGCCGGTTGAAAGGCGCCCCAAATGACCACCCCCTCTGCTTCGTTACGCGGCTTCTAGACTGTGAGCCCGCTGTTGGGTCGGGACCGTCTCTATACGTTGCCCACTTGGACTTCCCAAGCGCTTAGTACAGTGCTCTGCACACAGTAAGCGCTCAACAAATACGACTGAATGAATAAATGAATGCCAAGCACTGCCCACGTTTTGTTTTGCTGTGTCTCCCACTTCTAGACCGTGAGCCCGCTGTTGCATAGGGACCGTCTCTAGATGTTGCCAACTTGTACTTCCCAAGTGCTTAGTACAGTGCTCTGCACACAGTAAGCGCTCAACAAATACGACTGAATGAATAAATGAATGCCAAGCACTGCCCACATGTTTTGTTTTGCTGTGTCTCCCACTTCTAGACCGTGAGCCCGCTGTTGCATAGGGACCGTCTCTGTGTGTTGCCCACTTGTACTTCCCAAGTGCTTAGTACAGTGCTCTGCACACAATAAGCGCTCAATAAATACGACTGAATGAATAAATGAATGCCAAGCACTGCCCACATGTTTTGTTTTGCTGTCTGTCTCCCCCTTCTAGACCGTGAGCCCGCTGTTGCATAGGGACCGTCTCTATATGTTGCCAACTTGGACTTCCCAAGCACTTAGTCCAGTGCTCTGCACACAGTAAGCGCTCAACAAATCTGATTGAATTAATAAATGAATGCCAAGCACTGCCCACATGTTTTGTTTTGCTGTCTGTCTCCCCCTTCTAGACCGTGAGCCCGCTGTTGCATAGGGACCGTCTCTATATGTTGCCAACTTGGACTTCCCAAGCACTTAGTCCAGTGCTCTGCACACAGTAAGCGCTCAACAAATCTGATTGAATTAATAAATGAATGCCAAGCACTGCCCACATGTTTTGTTTTGCTGTGTCTCCCACTTCTAGACCGTGAGCCCGCTGTTGCGTACGGACCGTCTCTACATGTTGCCAACTTGTACTTCCCAAGCGCTTAGTACAGTGCTCTGCACACAGTAAGCGCTCAACAAATACGACTGAATGAATAAATGAATGCCAAGCACTGCCCACATGTTTTGTTTTGCTGTGTCTCCCACTTCTAGACCGTGAGCCCGCTGTTGCATAGGGACCGTCTCTGTGTGTTGCCCACTTGTACTTCCCAAGTGCTTAGTACAGTGCTCTGCACACAATAAGCGCTCAATAAATACGACTGAATGAATAAATGAATGCCAAGCACTGCCCACATGTTTTGTTTTGCTGTCTGTCTCCCCCTTCTAGACCGTGAGCCCGCTGTTGCATAGGGACCGTCTCTATATGTTGCCAACTTGGACTTCCCAAGCGCTTAGTCCAGTGCTCTGCACACAGTAAGCGCTCAACAAATACGACTGAATGAATAAATGAATGCCAAGCACTGCCCACATGTTTTGTTTTGCTGTGTCTCCCACTTCTAGACCGTGAGCCCGCTGTTGCATACGGACCGTCTCTATATGTTGCCAACTTGTACTTCCCAAGCGCTTAGTACAGTGCTCTGCACACAATAAGCGCTCAATAAATACGACTGAATGAATAAATGAATGCCAAGCACTGCCCACATGTTTTGTTTTGCTGTCTGTCTCCCCTTTCTAGACCGTGAGCCCGCTGTTGGGTAGGGACCGCCTCTACATGTTGCCAATTTGTACTTCCCAAGCGCTTAGTCCAGTGCTCTGCACACAGGAAGCGCTCAATAAATACGATTGATGATGATGATGATGATGATGATGATAGAAACCGAGCCCAAGTGAAAAACCGAATCCCCGGCCGTACGGAAACCGCGAATCCGCCCCAGGAGCCACGTACCTGAATCTCACAGGCAACCACGAGATTGTGGATGTAGAAGAAAGCCTCTTCCACCGTCTCGCCGACGGACACCAAACCGTGATTTCTGAGGATGAGAACCTGAAGGGACGAGCCACCGCGGGAAGCAGGGGATGAGGACGGGGAGAGAGAGATTTTCCTCGCCCCCTTCACCATTGGGCCCGCTCACCTTGCTCTTGGGGCCTAGGTTTTTCTGAATTAAGACCTTCTCGTCGTCGTCCACGAGGATCCCGTGGTAGTCGTGATAGGCGACTTCTCCGAGGGAAAGCGCCTCGGGCGAGATGGGCAGCAGGCCGCATTTCATGGCGGAAACCTAAAGGAAAAGTTACTAAGCGCTTGGGAAGTACAAGTTGGCGACAACCTCGGTACGACAGAGTCCAGAGGCTAGGACCGCCCGTCCAGCACGGAAAAGTGCCTTTTAAACATCAGTTTTCACGTGGTTCTAAATAACAAGACAACAATTGGTTGTCTTTCAGACTGTGATCCCACTGTCGGGTAGGGACTGTCTCTATGTGTTGCCAATTTGTACTTCCCAAGCGCTTAGTACAGTGCTCTGCACATAGTAAGCGCTCAATAAATACGACTGATTGATTGATTGATTGATTGATTGGTTGCTCTCGTCTCCCAAGTGCGATAAATCGTCCACTTTGGCCGTCCCCAAAACCCCACACTTACCGCCGCCCCAGCCGGGGTATGAATGTGCACGATGCATTTAACATCGGGTCGGGCCGCATAAATCGCCGAGTGCAGGGTAAAACCTGCTTGGTTCACTCCCAGGTTAGTGCTCCCGCGATCCACCACATCGCCTTGGAGGTTGACCTTGACCTTCCAATACAAGAAGATATTCGTTACACAAAATTCATTCATTCAATCGTATTTATTGAGCGCTTACTGTGCGCGGAGCACTGGACTGAGCGCTTGGGAAGTACAAGCTGACAACACACAGGGACAAAACGGGGCTTGAGAGTCAGCGGCGCATTCACCACCGCGCCGAATTGTTCTCAGCTCTTCTGGCAGTTGGGCTGCTAGGCCATTAAAGCTGCATCCTCATCATCGATCGTATTTATTGAGCGCTTACTGGGTGCAGAGCACTGGACTAAGCGCTTGGGAAGTCCAAGTTGGCGACATATAGAGACGGTCCCTACCCCACAGTGGGCTCACAGTCTAAAAGGGGGAGACAGAGAACAAAACCAAACATACTAACAACAGAATAAAATCAATAGAATAGATATGTACAAGTAAAATAAATAAATAGAGTAATAAATATGTACAAGCATATATACATATATACAGGTGCTGTGGGGAAGGGAAGGAGGTAAAACGGGGGGATGGAGAGGGGGACGAGGGGGAAAACTGGGACCAGCCACCCCAGACCTTTGCCGTCGTTTCAGGGAAAATCGGAGGGAGACCAACTAACCCACCCTCTTGGAGAAAATCCTGGTGTGATATGGAATAATAATAATAATAATAATAATAGTATTTATTAAGCGCTTACTATGTGCAAAGCACCATTCTAAGCGCTGGGGAGGTGACAGAGTGATCAGGTTCTCCCACGGGGGGCTCACAGTAGACAATGACTACGGTCTTTTACTACTGAAATCGGAGCAATCAATCAATCAATCGTATTTATTGAGCGCTTACTGTGTGCAGAGCACTGTGCTAAGCGCTTGGGAAGTACAAGCTGGCAACATATAGAGACGGTCCCTACCCAACAGTGGGAGCAGTGAACGTCCTTAGGGAAGCAAAATGAAAGAATGATCCTTCAACGATCCCCCTCTCCATCCCCCCCATCTTACCTCCTTCCCTTCCCCACAGCACCTGTATATATGTTTGTACATATTTATTACTCTATTTATTTATTTTGTGTGTACATATCTATTCTATTTATTTTATTCTGTTAGTATGTTTGGTTTTGTTCTCTGTCTCCCCCTTTTAGACTGTGAGCCCACTGTTGGGTAGGGACTGTCTCTATGTGTTGCCAACTTGGACTTCCCAAGCGCTTAGTACAGTGCTCTGCACACGGCAAGCGCTCAACAAATACGATTGATTGATTGATTGATTAAAGGCCTGGAACCACTGACTTCCGATCTGCAGAGAACAGACCGCTCTCCTTGGATCCGAAGGTCCGGAAAAGGAAAACTGTGGCCCGGGCGGTGGGGGACGGGACCTCGGCTTTCGTTCCCGTTACCGATCTGCGCCTTAGAGAAGCAGCGTGGCTCAGTGGCAAGAGCCCGGGCTTTGGAGCCAGAGGTCATGGGTTCGAATCCCGGCTCCGCCACATGTCTGCTGTGTGACCCTAGGCAGGTCACTTAACTTCTCTGAGCCCCAGTTCCCTCATCTGTAAAATGGGGATTAAGACTGGGAGCCCCCCGTGGGACAACCTGATCACTTTGTATCCCCCCCAGCGCTTAGAACAGTGCTCTGCACATAGTAAGCGCTTAACAAATGCCAACATTATTATTATTATTATAATAATTCATCATTACAAAACATAACAATTTATTATAATAATATAATATATAATATAATATAATAATAATTTATTATTATAAAACATTCATTCAGCGCTTAGAACAGTGCTTTGCACATAGTAAGCGCTTAATAGTAAGCGCTCCCCCTTTTAGACTGTGAGCCCACTGTTGGGTAGGGACTGTCTCTATGTGATGCCAATTTGTACTTCCCAAGCGCTTAGTACAGTGCTCTGCACATAGTAAGCGCTCAATAAATACGATTGACTGATTGATTGATTAATAAATGCCATTATTATTATTATTATTATTATTATTCGAGGCAAACCGAAAGACGCGTGACTTGCTCACCAGGCTGGACGAGGTCACCTCGCTGTAAAGGAGTCCGAAGGGCACGATGAGGAAGTGTTCCTGCTCGGAACTCACTCTGGCCTGCAAGGAATATAAGAGAAAGCGATCAAGGGTCTACAGGAACACAACCACGCTCGCTCCTGAGGAAGGCCCAAGGTGGAAATCAAGGCCTCCTGCTTCCCGCTAATTGCCGCTAATTATAAAACACTCGGGAGGAGCCACCTTCATCCTACCCGCCTTGCGTGCGACTCAACGAAAGCTCGCTCTGAAAACAAGAGCGCTGGGAAAATTCTTCCCAAGCCATTCCGGCTTCAGGAGGTTGAACAGTGGGGTTCGCTCTTAATTAATAATAATAATAACGGTGGCATTCATTCATTCATTCAATCATATTTACTGAGCGAAGCACTGTACTGAGCGCTTGGGAAGTACAAGTCGGTAACATATAGAGGCCGTCCCTACCCAACACTGGGCTCACAGTCTAGAAGGGGGAGATATGTGTATACCTCATCACCATCATCACCAATCGTATTTATTGAGCGCTTACTGTGTGCAGAGCACTGTACTAAGCGCTTGGGAAGTACAAACTGGCCACGTATAGAGACGGTCCCTAACCAACAGTGGGCTCACAGTTTAAAAGGGGGAGACGGAGAACAAAACCAAACATGCTAACAAAATAAAATAAATAGAATAGATATGTACAAGTTAAATAAATAAATAAATAAATAGAGTAATAAATATTCTCCATGGGGCCCCCAGCTCTGTGAGCCCCCCGTGGGACAGCCTAATCACCTTGTAACCTCCCCAGCGCTTGGAACAGTACTTTGCACATAGTAAGCGCTTAATAAATCCCATTATTATTATCTTGTATCTACCCCAGCGCTTAGAACAATACTTCGCACATGGTAAGTGCTTAATAAATGCCATTATTATTATTATTATTATCTTGTATCTACCCCAGCGCTTAAAACAGTGCTTTGCACATAGTAAGCACTTAATAAATGCCATTAGTATCATTATTATTATCTTGTATCTACCCCAGCGCTTAGAACAGTGCTTTGCACATAGTAAGCGCTTAATAGATGCCATTATCATTATTATTATTATCTTGTATCTACCCCAGCGCTTAGAACAGTGCTTTGCAAGCCTTACATGTAAGTTGAATTTATGAATGGGCAAAGTCTACGAATGGAACAATCCCTAAGCTAAGACGCTTAATGGGAAAAAGGCATGGATTTTCCCGGATTGCATATTAAGAATAAATCCCAAGAGTTACAAATATTGGGCAGTCAGCGTTTAAAAATACGTCTCTCTGGAATACGGACAAGGTGAAATTTACATGGTCTTCTGGGTAAGAGCAACTAGAGGTTTATGCTAATTTATTCATTCATTCATTCAATCGTCTTTATTGAGCGCTTACTGTGTGCAGAGCACTGGACTAAGCGCTTGGGAAGTCCAAGTTGGCAACATACAGAGACGGCCCCTTATAGGATTTCTGCAGTAAGTCCTTGCCGCCTTTACCAGAAAGTCATTCATTCACTCATTCAATCGTATTTATTGAGCGCTTACTGTGTGCAGAGCACTGTACTAAGCGCTTGGGAAGTACAAGTTGGCAACATCTAGAGACGGTCGCTGCCCAACAGTGGGCTCACAGTCTAGAAGGGGGAGACAGAGAACAAAACAAAACATATTAACAGAATAAAATAAATAGAATAAACATGTACAAATAAAATAAATAAATAGTAATGACGGCATTTGTTAAGTGCTTACTATGGGCCAAGCACTGTTCTAAGCGCTGAGGAGGATACAAGGTGATCAGCTTGTCCCACGGGGGGCTCACAGTCTTCACCCCCATTTTACAGATGAGGTCACTGAGGCCCAGAGAATAATAATGATGGCATTTGTTAAGCGCTATGTGCCAAACACTGTTCCAAGCGCTGGGGGAGATCCAAGGTCCTCAGGTTGTCCCATGTAGGGCTCACAGTCTTCATCCCCACTCTACAGATGAGCTCACTGAGGCCCAGAGAATAATAATGATCATCATCATCATCATCAATCATATTTATTGAGCGCTTACTGTGTGCACAGCACTGTACTAAGCGCTTGGGAAGTACAAATTGGCAACATATAGAGACAGTCCCTACCCAACAGTGGGCTCACAGTCTAAAAGGGGGAGACAAATAATAATAATAATGATGGCATTTGTTAAGCGCTTACTATGTGCCAAGCACTGTTCTAAGTGCTGGGGAAATGAAATGAAATACAGATCTTCATTTACAGGCAGGGAAGAATCTGAATTAATCTTAATTCTAACTCAACCAAAGAAAAAACAAAACACTATTAATGTGGCACTTGCTATAAAAAAGTCAGCGCTTACTATGTGCTTTGCACATAGTAAGCGCTTAACAAATACCATTATTATTATTATTATTATTATTATTATGTGCACAGCACTATTCTAAGCACTGTGGGGGTTACAACGTGATGAGGTGGTCCCACTTGGGGCTCACAGTCTTCATCCCCATTTGACAGATGAGGGAACTGAGGCCCAGAGAAGTGAAGGGACTTGCCCAAAGTCACCCAGCTGACAATTGGCGGAGCCGGGATTCGAACCCACGACCTCTGACTCCAAAGCCCGGGCTCTTTCCACTGAGCCACGCTGCTTCTCTGCTGCTTTAATTTCTTCCCAGCAAAGGACGAACCAAGTCGGGCAGATGGAAGCTCATCCCTTGACGGACATCACGGCCTCCTTCTGAAGGTCCCTCGTGCCCGCTGGCCCTTCGTCATTCAGTACAGAGCACTGTACTACCATTATCATCATCAATCGTATTTATTGAGCGCTTACTATGTGCAGAGCACTGTACTAAGCGCTTGGGAAGTACAAATTGGCAACATATAGAGACAGTCCCTACCCAACAGTGGGCTCTCAGTCTAAAAGACTGTGTACTAAGCGCTTAGGGGTGGAAAATATAACAATAAACAGGTACATTCCCTGCCCAGTTGCTAGTGTTTGATCAGCAACGTCCCAACAGTGGTAGCAATGTTTTTTTTTTCATGGTATCTGTCAAGCGCTTACTACGTGCCAGGAACTGTACTAAGCGCCAGGGTAGATACCAGCTAGTCGGGTTGGACACAGTCCATGTCTCACAAGAGGCTACACAGTTTTATTCTCTCCTCCTCCCCATCCCCCCTCCGCCCTACCTCCTTCCCCTCCCCACAGCACTTGTATATATATATTTGTACAGATTTATTGCTCTATTTATTTTACTTGTACATATTTACTATTCTATTTATTTCGTTAATGATGTGCATATACCTATAATTCTATTTATTCTGACGGTTTTGACGCCTGTCTCCAAGTTTTGTTTTGTTGTCTGTCTCAATCAATTAATCAATCATATTCATTGAGCGCTTACTGCGTGCAGAGCACTGTACTAAGCGCTTGGGAAGTACAAGTTGGCGACAGATAGAGGCAGTCCCTACCCAACAGTGGGCTCACAGTCTAGAAGGGGGAGACAGAGAACAAAACCAAACATATTAACAAAATAAAATAAATAGAATAGATATGTACAAGTAAAATAAATATATAAATAGAGTAATAAATACGTACAAACATATACACATATTTACAGGTGCTGTGGGGAAGGGAAGGAGGTAAGACCGGGGGATGGAGAGGGGGGCGAGGGGGAGAGGAAGGAGGGGGCTCAGTGTGGGAAGGCCTCCTGGAGGAGGTGAGCTCTCAGTAGGGCCTTGAAGGGAGGAAGAGTGCTAGCTTGGAGGATGGGCAGAGGGAGTGGGGGCATTCCAGGCCCGGGGGAGGACGTGGGCCGGGGGTTGACGGCGGGACGGGAGAAAACGAGGCCTAACGGTGAGGAGATTGGGGCAGAGGAGTGGAGGGTGCGGGCTGGGCTGGAGAAGGACAGAAGGGAGGGGAGGGAGGAGGGGGCGAGGGGATGGCTTTTAGACTGTGAGCCCACTGTTGGGTAGGGACTGTCTCTATGTGTTGCCAATTTGTACTTCCCAAGCGCTTAGTACAGTGCTCTGCACATAGTAAGCGCTCAATAAATACGATTGATTGATTGATGGACAGCCTGGAAGCCCAGGGTGAGGAGTTTTTGACTGATGCGTAGGTTGACGGGCAGCCACTGGAGATTTTTGAGGAGGGGAGTAACATGCCCAGAGCGTTTCTGGACAAAGACAATCCGGGCAGCGGCGTGAAGTATAGACTGAAGTGGGGAGAGACAGGAGGATGGGAGATCAGGGAGGAGGCCGATGCAGTAATCCGATCCGGATAGGATGAGCGATTGAACGAGCAGGGTAGCAGTTTGGATGGAGAGGAAAGGGTGGATCTTGGCAATGTTGCGGAGCTGAGACCGGCAGGTTTTGGTGATGGCTTGGATGTGAGGGGTGAACAAGAGAGCGGAGTCAAAGGTGACACCAAGGTTGCGGGCTTGTGAGACGGGAAGGATGGTAGTGCCGTCAACAGTGATGGGAAAGTCAGGGAGAGGGCAGGGTTTGGGAGGGAAGACAAGGAGTTCAGTCTTGGACATGCTGAGTTTTAGATGGCGGGAAGACATCCAGATGGAGATGTCCTGAAGGCAAGAGGAGATGCGAGCCTGGAGGGAGGGCGAGAGAGCAGGGGCAGAGATGTAGATCTGGGTGTCATCAGCGTAGAGATGATAGTTGAAGCCGTGGGAGCGAATGAGGTCACCGAGGGAGTGCGTGTAGATCGAGAACAGAAGGGGACCAAGCACTGAACCCTGGGGAACCCCCACAGTAAGGGGATGGGAGGGGGAGGAGGAGCCCGCAAAAGAGACTGAGAAAGAACGACCGGAGAGATAAGAGGAGAACCAGGAGTGGACGGAGTCTGTGAAGCCAAGGTCGGATAGCGTGTTGAGGAGAAGGGGGTGGGCCACAGTGTCGAAGGCAGCTGAGAGGTCGAGGAGGATTAGGACAGAATAGGAGCCGTTGGATTTGGCAAGCAGGAGGTCATCGGTGACCTCTGAGAGGGCAGTTTCCGTGGAATGTGGGGACGGAAGCCAGACTGGAGGCGGTCGAGGAGAGAGTTGGCGTTGAGGAATTCGAGGCAGCGCATGTAGACGACTTGTTCAAGGAGTTTGGAAAGGAATGGTAGGAGGAAGATGGGGCGACTTGCCCAAAATCACCCAGCTGACAATTGGCGGAGCCGGGATTTGAACCCATGACCTCTGACTCCAAAGCCCGGGCTCTTTCCGCTGAGCCACGCCGTCTGCAGGTCAACTGCTTGATCCAAACTCACATCCTGAAAAGCAGCCCCTGCTTGCTGCCTGGTGAGTGGGGCGAAGCTCTGCTCTCCTCTAATAATAATAATAATGGCATTTATTAAGCGCTTACTATGTGCAAAGCACTGTTCTAAGCGCTGAGGAGGTTACAAGGTGATCAGGTTGTCCCACAGGGGGCTCACAGGCTTCATCACCGTTTTACAGATGAGGGAACTGAGGCCCAGAGAAGTGAAGTGACTTGCCCAAAGTCACACGGCTGACAATTGGCGGAGCCGGGATTTGAACCCATGACCTCTGACTCCAAAGCCCGGGCTCTTTCCACTGAGCCACGCTGCTTCTCCTCAACCACAGGGTTTTTTGAGTTTAGAGACAGAAATAACTTGGCGCGGCCAAGAGAGGCTCCATCTATTTCTCGTCCTTTCAATCAGAGCCCACCTCCATCCCCAACACAGACGGGGATTAGCTGGGGTGGAATTTTTCCTTCCTTCATTCATTCAATCGTATTTATTGAGCGCTGACTGTGTGCAGAGCACTGTACTAAGCGCTTGGGAAGTACAAGTTGGCAACATATATGTTGGTATTTATTAAGCGCTTACTATGTGCAAAGCACTGCTCTAAGCGCTGGGGAGGATACAAGGTGATCACGTTATCCCACGTGGGGCTCACGGTCTTCATCCCCATTTTCCAGATGAGGGAACTGAGGTCCAGAGAAGTCAAGTGACTTGCCCAAAGTCACACAGCTGACAAGAAGTACAGTGCTCTGCACACAGTAAGCGCTCAATAAATACGATTGAATGAATGAATGAATGTCTTGTTTTGTCATCTGTCTCCCCCTTCTAGACTGTGAGCCCTCTGTTGGGTAGGGACCGTCCCTATATGTTGCCAACTTGTACTTCCAAAGCGCTTAGTACAGTGCTCTGCACACAGTAAGTGCTCAATAAATACGATTGAATGAGTGAATGAATGAATGAAAGTGGCAGAACACAGTAAGCACTTGGCACATAGTAAGCGCTCAATAAATACGATTGAATGAATGAATGAATGTCTTGTTTTGTCCTCTGTCTCCCCCTTCTAGGCTGTGAGCCCGCTGTTGGGTAGGGACCTTCCCTATATGTTGCCAACTTGGCCTTCCCAAGCGCTTAGTACAGTGCTCTGCACACAGTAAGCGCTCAATAAATACGACTGAATGAGTGAATGAATGAAAGTGGCAGAACACAGTAAGCGCTCAATAAATACGATTGAATGAATGAATGAATGAAAGTGGCAGAACCGGGACATTTAGAGACGGTCCCTACCCCACAGCGGGCTCACAGTCTAGAAGGGGGAGACAGAGGACAAAACAAAGCATATTAACAAAATGAAATAAATTTCCTTTTCTAAAGCAAGTGCTCAAGCCACTCCGGTCCCCTTCCGGGCATCTGCTCCTGGATTTTGTGAAATTCTTCTCCAGTTATAGAAACTAAGATCCTGGAGTTGTCCTTTTACAGTCACCCTTGTTCTGATTTTTAAAAATCGGATCCCACAGTCACTCTTTCTAGCTCACAGTCTAGAAGGCGGAGACAGACGACAAAACAAAGCATTTTAACAAAATCAAATAAATTTCCTTTCCTAAAGCAAGCGCTCAAGCCACTCCGGTCCCCTTTCGGGCATCTGCTCTTGGATTTTGTGAAATTCTTCTCCAGTTATAGAAACTAAGATTCTGGAGTTGTCTTTTTACAGTCACCCTTGTTCTGATTTTTAAAAATCGGATCCCACAATCACTCTTTCTAGCTCACAGTCTAGAAGGGGGAGACGGACGACGAACCAAAACATATTAACAAAATCAAATAAATTTCCTTTCCTAAAGCAAGCGCTCAAGCCACTCCGGTCCCCTTTCGGGCATCTGCTCTTGGATTTTGTGAAATTCTTCTCCAGTTATAGAAACTAAGATTCTGGAGTTGTCTTTTTACAGTCACCCTTGTTCTGATTTTTAAAAATCGGATCCCACAATCACTCTTTCTAGCTCACAGTCTAGAAGGGGGAGACGGACGACGAACCAAAACATATTAACAAAATCAAATAAATTTCCTTTCCTAAAGCAAGCGCTCAAGCCACTCCGGTCCCCTTCCGGGCATCTGCTCCTGGATTTTGTGAAATTCTTCTCCAGTTATAGAAACTAAGATCCTGGAGTTGTCCTTTTACAGTCACCCTTGTTCTGATTTTTAAAAATCGGATCCCACAGTCACTCTTTCTAGCTCACAGTCTAGAAGGCGGAGACAGACGACAAAACAAAGCATATTAACAAAATCAAATAAATTTCCTTTCCTAAAGCAAGCGCTCAAGCCACTCCGGTCCCCTTTCGGGCATCTGCTCTTGGATTTTGTGAAATTCTTCTCCAGTTATAGAAACTAAGATTCTGGAGTTGTCTTTTTACAGTCACCCTTGTTCTCATTTTTAAAAATCGGATCCCACAATCACTCTTTCTAGCTCACAGTCTAGAAGGGGGAGACGGACGACGAACCAAAACATATTAACAAAATCAAATAAATTTCCTTTTCTAAAGCAAGCGCTCAAGCCACTCCGGTCCCCTTCCAGGCATCTGCTCCTGGATTTTGTGAAATTCTTCTCCAGTTACAGAAACTAAGATCCTGGAGTTGTCCTTTTACAGTCACCCTTGTTCTGATTTTTAAAAATCGGATCCCACAGTCACTCTTTCTAGCTCAGAGTCTAGAAGGGGAAGACGGATGACAAAACAAAACATATTAACAAAATCAAATAAATTTCCTTTTCTAAAGCAAGCGCTCAAGTCACTCCGGTCCCCTTTCAGGCATCTGCTCCTGGATTTTGTGAAATTCTTCTCCGGTTATAGAAATTAAGATTCTGGAGTTGTCTTTTTATAGTCACCCTTGTTCTGATTTTTAAAAATCGGATCCTGCAATCACTCTTTCTAGCTCACAGTCTAGAAGGGGGAGACGGACGACGAACCAAAACATATTAACAAAATCAAATAAATTTCCTTTTCTAAAGCAAGCGCTCAAGCCACTCCGGTCCCCTTTCGGGCATCTGCTCCTGGATTTTGTGAAATTCTTCTCCAGTTATAGAAACTAAGATTCTGGAGTTGTCCTTTTACAGTCACCCTTGTTCTGATTTTTAAAAATCGGATCCTGCAATCACTTTTTCTAGCTCACAGTCTAGAAGGGGGAGACGGACGACAAAACAAAACATATGAACAAAATCAAATAAATTTCCTTTTCTAAAGCAAGCGCTCAAGCCACTCCGGTCCCCTTTCGGGCATCTGCTCCTGGATTTTGTGAAATTCTTCTCCAGTTATAGAAACTAAGATTCTGGAGTTGTCTTTTTACAGTCACCCTTGTTCTGATTTTTTAAAATCGGATCCCGCAATCACTCTTTCTAGCTCACAGTCTAGAAGGGGGAGACGGACGACGAACCAAAACATATTAACAAAATCAAACAAATTTCCTTTTCTAAAGCAAGCGCTCAAGTCACTCCGGTCCCCTTCCAGGCATCTGCTCCTGGATTTTGTGAAATTCTTCTCCAGTTATAGAAACTAAGATTCTGGAGTTGTCCTTTTACAGTCACCCTTGTTCTGATTTTTAAAAACCGGATCCCGCAATCACTCTTTCTAGCTCACAGTCTAGAAGGGGGAGACGGACGACGAACCAAAACATATTAACAAAATCAAATAAATTTCCTTTTCTAAATCAAGCGCTCAAGTCATTCCGGTCCCCTTCCGGGCATCTGCTCCTGGATTTTGTGAAATTCTTCTCCAGTTATAGAAACTAAGATTCTGGAGTTGTCCTTTTATAGTCACCCTTGTTCTGATTTTTAAAAATCGGATCCCGCAATCACTCTTTCTAGCTCTAAAGTGAAACGAGCCAATCGCCCTAATTCTCGTCTTCAAACGGCATTCTGACGGGGGTGTCTTTATTCATTCATTCATTCAATCGTATTTATTGAGCACTTACTGTGTGCAGAGCTAGATTCTGGATTCCCTGAAGATGTAATTCCATTGTGACTTTCCTAGGTAATAATAATAATAATAATGGTATTTGTTAAGCACTTACTATGTGCCATGCTCTGTTCCAAGCGCTGGGATAGATACAAGGTAATCAGGTTGTCCCACGTCTTAATCCCCATTTTACAGATGAGGTAACTGAGTCACAGAGAAGACCAAGTATCACTTTGACCTGCACCCTTTTCCATCCTCAGAAGAATTTTTAAATGGAACCGAATGTTTCCAGCGCATTTGGTGTTTCAAGAGAAGCAGCGTGGCTCGGCGGAAAGAGCCCGGGCTTTGGAGTCAGTGGTCAAGGGTTCAAATCCCGGCTCCGCCGACTGTCAGCTGGGTGACTTTGGGCAAGTCACTTCATTCATTCATTCTATTGCATTTATCGAGCGCTTACTGTGTGCAGAGCACTGCACTAAGCGCTTTGGAAGTCCACGTTGGCAACATCTAGAGACGGTCCCTACCCAACAGTGGGCTCACAGTCTAGAAGGGGGAGATAGAGAACAAAACATATTAACAAAATAAAATAAATAGAATAAATATGTACAAATAAAATAGAGTAATAAATAGGTACAAACATATATACATATGTGTATATACATATATGCGTGTATATATATATATATATATATATATATATATATATACAGAAGTGAAGTCACTTCACTTCTCTGGGCCTCAGTTACCTCATCTGTAAAACGGGGATTGACTGTGAGCCCCCCGTGGGCCAACCTGATCACCTTGTAACCTCCCCAGCGCTTAGAACAGTGTTTTGCACATAGTAAGCGATTAATAAATGCCATTATTATTATTTAAGGACGTTAGTCTATTAGCTCCTTTTGGGCAGGATCACGTCTACCTTACTCTATGGTACTGCACTCTCCCAAATGCTTAGTACAGTGCTCTGCACATAGTAAGTGCTCAATAAATACGATTGATGATGATGATGCTCTGCACACAGTAAGTGCTCAATAAATGTCACTGATTGATTCTCAGTTAGCCACTCATGTCCTGCTTCCCTCCTTGACGGTGATCATCAATCTTTCATTCTCAGGTGCTCCTTCCCCTTTGCATTCAAGTCTCCTCCACACTCCCCGGCCCTACCTCCTTCCCCTCCCCACAGCACCTATATATATCAATCAATCGTATTTATTGAGCGCTTAGTGTGTGCAGAGCACTGTAATAAGCACTTGGGAAGTCCAAGTTGGCAACATCTAGAGACGGTCCCTACCCAACAGTGGGCTCACAGTCTAGAAGGGGGAGACAGACAACAAAACAAAACATATTAACAAAATAAAATAAATAGAATAGATATGTTCAAGTAAAGTAGAGTAATAAATACGTACAAACATATATACATATGTCTGTACAGATTTATTACTCTATTTTACTTGTACATATTTACTATTCCATTTATTTTGTTAATGATGTGCACCAGCGCTTAGAACAGTGCTTTGCACATAGTAAGCACTTAAATGCCATTATTATTATTATTTAGCTTTAATTCTATTTGTTCTGATGACTTGACACCTGTCCACATGTTCTGTTTTGTTGTCCGCTTCCCCCTTCTTGACGGTGAGCCCGTTGTTGGATAGGGACCGTCTCTATATGTTGTTAACTTGTACTTCCCAAGCGCTTAGTCCAGTGCTCTGCACACAGTAAGCGCTCGATAGATACGATTGATAGATTGACAACCTAGCACATATTCATTCATTCATTCAATCAATCGTATTTATTGAGCGCTTACTGTGTGCAGAGCACCGTACTAAGCACTTGGGAAGTCCAAGTCGGCAACATATACAGACGGTCCCTACCCAACAGCGGGCTCACAGTCTAGAAGGGGGAGACAGACAACAAAACAAAACATTTGGGCAGGTGTCAAGTCGTCAGAACAAATAGAAGTAAAGCTAAATGCACATCATTAACAAAATAAATAGAAGAGTAAATATGTACAAGTAAAATAAATAGACTGATAAATCTGTACAGACATATATCCAGGTGCTGTGGGGAGGGGAAGGAGGTAAGGCGGGGGGGATGGGGAGGGGGAGAGGAAAAAGGGGGCTCAGTGTGGGAAGGCCTCCTGGAGGAGGTGAGCTCTCAGTAGGGCTTTGAAGGGAGGAAGAGAGCGAGCTTGGCGGATGGGCGGAGGGAGGCCATTCCGGGCCCGGGGGATGACGTGGGCCGGGGGTCGATGGCGGGACAGGAGAGAACGAGGTACGGTGAGGAGATCAGCGACGGAGGAGCGGAGGGTGCGGGCTGGGCTGGAGAAGGACAGAAGGGAGGGGAGGGAGGAGGGGGCCAGGGGATGGATGGACAGCCTGGAAGCCCAGGGGGAGGAGTTTCTGCCTGATGCGCAGATTGCTTGGTAGCCACTGCAGATTTTTGAGGAGGGGAGTAACGTGCCCAGAGCGTTTCTGGACAAAGACAATCCGGGCAGCAGCATGAAGTATGGATTGAAGGAGGGAGAGACACGAGGATGGAAGATCAGAGAGAAGGCTGATGCAGTCATCCAGTGGGGAGAGGATGAGAGACTGAACCAGCAGGGTAGCGGTTTGGATGGAGAGGAAAGGGCAGATCTTGGCGATTCATTCATTCATTCAATCGTATTTATTGAGCGCTTACTGTGTGCAGAGCACTGGCCTAAGCGCTTGGGAAGTCCAAGTTGGCAACATCTAGAGACGGTCCCAACCCAATGGTGGGCTCACAGTCTAGAAGGGCACATATCCCTGCCCACCTCCCACCGTCTCAAACACAAACTCCCGGCCGTTGGCTTCACGGCTTTCCATTAGCGTGCCTCACATGCTTTCTCATCATCATCATCATCATCATCATCATCATCATCAATCGTATTTATTGAACGCTTACTGTGTGCAGAGCACTGTACTAAGCGCTTGGGAAGTACAAACTGGCAACATATAGAGACAGTCTCTGCCCAACAGTGGGCTCACAGTCTTTTCACATATCAGCTGGCTTCCAGCTACTACCTCCACCTCGCCTTCTTTGATCCTCCCACGTTCACCTCCTACTTCACTCTCCTGAGCCGCACGTGGGACAACCTGATCACCTTGTAAATTCCCCAGTGCTTAGAACAGTGCTTTGCACATAGTAAGCGCCTAATAAATGCTATTATTATTATTATTATTATTATATCTCCCCCCGATCCCTATTATTATTATTATTATTATCTCTCCCCCCGATCCGCAAATTCCCGACCTGCAAACCTAGAGAAGCAGCAGGGGCCTCGTGGCAAAACCCTGGGCTTCTAAGTCAGAGGACCAGGGTTCTAATTCTGCCTCAGCCACTTGTCTGTAGTGTGACCCAGCCCTACCCCCTTCCCCTCCCCACAGCCCGTATATATGTTTGTACAGACTTATTACTCTATTATTATTCCAGCGCTTAGAACAGTGCTTTGCACATAGTAAGTGCTTAACAAATACCATTATTATTATTACTCTATTTTACTTGTTCATATTTGCTATCCTACTTATTTTATTTTGTTAATATCTTTTGTTTTGTCTGTCTCCCCTTTCTAGACTGTGATCCCGCTGTCGGGTAGGGACCGTCTCTAGATGTTGCCAACTTGGACTTCCCAAGCGCTTAGTACAGTGCTCTGCACACAGTGAGCGCTCCATAAATACGATTGAATGAATGAATGAATGAATGAATGAATGAACGAGCCCCGGCTTTGGAGTCAGAGGTCACGGGTTCAAATCCCGGCTCCGCCGCTTGTCAGCTGTGTGGCTTTGGGCAAGTCGCTTCACTTCTCCGGGCCTCAGTGACCTCATCTGTCAAATGGGGATTAGGACTGTGAGCCCCACATGGGACAACCTGATCACCTTGTATCCTCCCCAGCGCTTAGAACAGTGCTTTGCCCACGGTAAGCGCTTAATAAATGCCATCATCATCATCACCTTGTATCCTCCTCAGCGTTTAGAACAGTGCTTGGCGCATAGTAAGCGCTTAACAAATACCATCATCATCATCATCATCATCATCAGCCTGGTCCCTTAAGACACTCTTCACACAGAACTGGTTCAGGTCCAGGACATTCTCTTCAGAGAAGCAGTGCGGCTCAGTGGAAAGAGCCCGGGCTTTGGAGTCAGAGGCCATGGGTTCGAATCCCAGCTCTGCCACATGTCTGCTGTGTGACCTTGGGCAAGTCACTTAACTTCTCTGAGCTTCAGTTCCCTCATCTGTAAAATGGGGATGAAGACTGTGAGCCCCACGTGGGACAACTTGATCACCTTGTATCCCCCCCCAGCGCTTAGAACAGTGCTTTGCACATAGTAAGCGCTTAACAAATGCCATTATTATTATTATTATTATTCAGCATAACTGCGGAGAAGAATCCCTCCTCTACTTTACAGCATCTCACCCTACTTCACCGCCTCTCCAAATGAAGAGGAAGAGCTGGGATCACAACGGGGGGGAAAAATATCATTTTCGGTAACAACGGTTTTAGTCACTAGCTAATTTAATACTCACTGTTATGTGGTTGTAAATAAGCTGAGACCACCCGAAGAGATCAGCCAGTCTGTAGAAAGCGGCTAATTTACAGCGCAATAATTTCTCCCCTTTATCGTAAGCAATTGAGTCGGACCCCCTAAGGTCATTCACTGGGGTGACCATGCCGAGACCTGAAAAGAGTAAAAACAAAAATCACTCATTTTTTCAGCTCAGGTTTAAATTCAACCAATCAATCAATCAGTCGTATTTACTGAGCGCTTACTGTGTGCAGAGCACTGGACTAAGCGCTTGGGAAGTACAAGTTGGCAACATAGAGAGACAGTTCCTACCCAACAGTGGGCAGAGCACTGTACTAAGCGCTTGGGAAGTACAACATATAGAGACAGTTCCTACCCAACAGTGGGCTCACAGTCTAAAAGACTGGAAATTCAATAATCCCTTTTGTTGCTTTTTTTGGGCTAGGCACCAAAACAATGAATTACATACTGACGATTTATTTGTACATATTTATTCTATTTATTTTATTTTGTTAATACGTTTTGTTCTCTGTCTCCCCCTTCTAGACTGTGAGCCCGCTGTTGGGTAGGGACCGTTTCTAGATGTTGCCAACTTGGACTTCCCAAGTGCTTAGCCCAGTGCTCTGCACACAGGAAGCGCTCAATAAATACGATTGAATGAATTAATTTATTTATATGCTGATTTCTCAAACTCCCAGAATAAGCGCAGGGAGTCTCCTGGAGCATCTCGACCTTTACGGTTTGCATCGGATAACCCTCGGTACGGCTGGGTACCAGAGGGTAGAGATCGGAGGTCCCAGAGTTTCCTCTGACAAGGGGAAGGGAAAATCTGGTGGGAATACTCCGTTCTTCCCCTCAAATTCATCATCATCGTCATCAATCGCATTTATTGAGCGCTTACTGTGTGCAGAGCACTGGACTAAGCGCTTGGGAAGTACAAATTCATCATCAATTAACAACCTATCATCTTAAAGATAAACGTGGACGTGGTATTTGTTCGAAAGTGATTTCCAAATACCCTGCAGAGGTTTTCTGCCTATAAGTGCTGGGGTGGGTCCTCCGAAGGATTTCAAGGAAATGGAACGATGGAAATTCTTCCAATCCCGACAACACGGTACAATGAAAAATCTTTCATTTTCCCAAGTGTCCGCTGACGCTGCCCCAGGGACCAATCTTTCACCCTCTGGTCTCCGGCACTGTTTCAAATTTCTGACGGGCGACGAGCGAGCCGAGAGGCGGACAGGGCATTCTTCCTAGCCCAGTGGCCGGTCTAAATCATCATCATCATCATCATCAATCGTATTTATTGAGCGCTTACTGTGTGCAGAGCACTGTACTAAGCGCTTGGGAAGTACAAATTGGCAACATCTAGAGACGGTCCCTACCCAACAGTGGGCTCACAGTCTAAAAGGGGGAGACAATCAATCAATCAATCAATCGTATTTATTGAGCGCTTACTATGTGCAGAGCACTGTACTAAGCACTTGGGAAGTACAAATTGGCAACACACAGAGACAGTCCCTACCCAACAGTGGGCTCACAGTCTAAAAGGGGGAGACAGAGAACAGAACCAAACATACCAACAAAATAAAATAAATAGGATAGAATGTACAAGTAAAATAAATAAATAAATAAATAAATAGAGTAATAAATATGTACAACCATATATACATATATACAGGTGCTGTGGGGAAGGGAAGGAGGTAAGATGGGGGGGGTGGAGAGGGGGACGAGGGGAAGAGGGGGAGGGGGGAGGGGGAGACAGAGAACAAAACCAAACATACTAACAAAAGAAAATAAATAGAATAGATATGTACAAGTAAAATAAAGAAATAAAAATCCCACCTCCGACAACTTTACGTATGATTAGAAATCACTTTTCATTCATTCACTCGTATTTATTGAGCGCTTACTGTGTGCAGAGCACTGTACTAAGCACTTGGGAAGTCCAAATTGGCAACATCTAGAGACAGTCCCTACCCAACAGTGGGCTCACAGTCTAAAAGGGGGAGACAGAGAACAAAACCAAACATACTAACAAAAGAAAATAAATAGAATAGATATGTACAAATAAAATAAATAAATAAAAATCCCACCTCCGACAACTTTACGTATGATTAGAAATCACTTTTCATTCATTCACTCGTATTTATTGAGCGCTTACTGTGTGCAGAGCACTGTACTAAGCGCTTGGGAAGTACAAATTGGCAACATCTAGAGACGGTCCCTACCCAACAGTGGGCTCACAGTCTAAAAGGGGGAGACAGAGAACAAAACCAAACATACTAACAAAAGAAAATCAATAGAATAGATATGTACAAATAATATAAATAAATAAATAAATAAATAAAAATCCCACCTCTGACAACTTTACGTATGATTAGAAGTCACTTTTCATTCATTCACTCGTATTTATTGAGCGCTTACTGTGTGCAGAGCACTGTACTAAGCGCTTGGGAAGTACAAATTGGCAACATCTAGAGACAGTCCCTACCCAACAGTGGGCTCACAGGCTAAAAGGGGGAGACAGAGAACAAAACATACTAACAAAAGAAAATAAATAGAATAGATATGTACAAGTAAAATAAATAAATAAATAAAAATCCCACCTCCGACAACTTTACGTATGATTAGAAATCACTTTTCATTCATTCACTCGTATTTATTGAGCGCTTACTGTGTGCAGAGCACTGTACTAAGCGCTTGGGAAGTACAATTGGGCAACATATCCTTCACTGCTCTGCACACGGTAAGCGCTCGATAAATACGATTGATTGATTGATTGATTGACTGATTGGAGAGAGCCCATTCTGATTATTTTCAGAACCTCTTGAGGTGACAATTCATAGTTTCCGTTTCACGCTAAAACGGACAACTGTGAGCCCGCTGTTGGGTCGGGACTGTCTCTATATGTTGCCAACTTGGACTTCCCAAGCGCTTAGTACAGTGCTCTGCACACAGTAAGCGCTCAATAAATACGATTGATGATGAAGTGTTGATTTTCTAAAAACCAACGGACGCCCATTCTGGGCTTGGGAAGATTTTCCAACATCACGGAGGGGGTGGGTGGCGATTCCATTTATATTTGCTTTCATTCCATAAGCCCCACTGTTGGGTAGGGACCGTCTCTATATGTTGCCAACTCGGACTTCCCAAGCGCTTAGTACAGTGCTCTGCACACATTCATTCATTCATTCAATCGTATTTATTGAGCGCTTACTATGTGCAGAGCTCTGCACTAGAGAAGCAGCGTGGCTCATGGGAAAGAGCCCGGGCTTTGGAGTCAGAGGTCATGGGTTCAAATCCCGGCTCCGCCAATTGTCAGCTGTGTGACTTTGGGGAAGTCACTTCACTTCTCTGGGCCTCAGTTCCCTCATCTGTAAAATGGGGATGAAGACTGTGAGCCCCAAGTGGGACAACCTGATCACCTTGTATCCCCCCCAGCGCTTAGAACAGTGCTTTGCACATAGTAAGCGCTTAACAAATGCCATCATTACTATAGAGAAGCAGCGTGGCTCAGTGGGAAAGAGCCTGGGCTTTAGAGTCAGAGGTCAAGGGTTCAAATCCCGGCTCTGCCACTTGTCAGCTGTGTGACCTTGGGCAAGTCACTTCACTTCTCCGGGCCTCAGTTCCCTCATCTGTAAAATGGGGATGAAGACTGCGAGCCCCACGTGGGACAACCTGATCACCTTGTATCCCCCCAGCGCTTAAAACAGTGCTTTGCACATAGTAAGCGCTTAATAAATGCCATTATTATTATTACTAAGCCCTTAATTACTTACTAAGCACTTAATTACTCTTTTCCACTGAGCCACGCTGCTTCTCTCAATAAATACCATTGACGAAGATGAGGGAGATGGACACTAAAAAAATATTAATGATGTGTCCACATAGCTATCTCCCCTCCCACCTTCCCCTCCCCACAGCACTTGGGTATATATATATAATAAAATAGAGTAATAAATACGTACAAATATGTACAAATATATATCTATATATATCTATATAATAATAATAATAATAATAATGTTGGCATTTGTTAAGCGCTTACTATGTGCAAAGCACTGTTCTAAGCACTGGAGGGGGATACAAAGTGATCAGGTTGTCCCATGTGGGGTTCACAGTCTTAATCCCCATTTTACAGATGAGGTAACTGAGGCTCAGAGAAGATATATATATATATATATAGATAGATAGATAGATATTTGTACATATTTATTACTCTATTTTATTAATACTTAGTCCAGTGCTCTGCACACAGTAAGTGCCCAGTAAATACGATTGAATGAATGAGTTAATGATGCTTGTATTTCTGTAATTCTATTTATTCTGATGGTATTGATGTCTTTCTACTTTTGTTGTTGTTGTCTGTCTCCCCCTTCTAGACCGCGAGCCCGGCGTCGGGAAGGGATTGTCTCTATCTGTTGCCGAGTTGCGCTTTCCAAGCGCTTAGTACGATTGAATGAATGAATCATCAATCGTATTTATTGAGCGCTTACTATGGGCAGAGCACTGGACTAAGCGCTTGGGAAGTACAAATTGGCCACGTCTAGAGACAGTCCCTACCCAACAGTGGGCTCACAGTCTAAAAGGGGGAGACAGGGAACAAAACCAAACATACGAACAAAATAGAATAAATAGAATAGATATGTACAAGTAAAATAAATAAATAGAGTAATAACTATTCTCCACGGGGCCCCCAGCTCTGTGAGCCCCCCGTGGGACAGCCTGATCACCCTGTAACCTCCCCAGCGCTTGGAACAGTACTTTGCACATAGTAAGCGCTTAATAAATCCCATTATTATTATCTTGCATCTACCCCAGCGCTTAGAACGGTACTTTGCACATAGTAAGTGCTTAATAAATGCCATTACTATCATTATTATCTTGTATCTACACCAGCGCTTAAAACAGTGCTTTGCACATAGTAAGCACTTAATAAATGCCATTAGTATCATTATTATTATCTTGTATCTACCCCAGTGCTTAGAACAGTACTTTGCACATAGTAAGTGCTTAATAAATGCCATTATTATTATTATCTTGTATCTACCCCAGCGCTTAGAACAGTGCTTTGCACATAGTAAGCGCTTAATAGATGCTATTATCATTATTATTATTATCTTGTATCTACCCCAGCGCTTAGAACAGTACTTTGCACATAATAAGTGCTTAATAAATGCCATTATTATTATTATCTTGTATCTACCCCAGCGCTTAGAACAGTGCTTTGCACATAGTAAGCACTTAATAAATGCCATTAGTATCATTATTATTATCTTGTATCTACCCCAGCCCTTAGAACAGTGCTTACCACATAGTAAGCGCTTAATAGATGCCATTATCATTATTATTATCTTGTATCTACCCCAGCGCTTAGAACGGTTCCTTGCACATAGTAAGCGCTTAATAAATGCCATTATTATTATTATTATCTTGTATCTACCCCAGTGCTTACAACAGTGCTTTGCACATAGTAAGCACTTAATAAATGCCATTAGTATCATTATTATTATCTTGTATCTACCCCAGCCCTTAGAACAGTGCTTTGCACATAGTAAGCGCTTAATGGATGCCATTATCATTATTATTATCTTGTATCTACCCCAGCGCTTAGAACGGTACTTTGCACATAGTAAGCGCTTAATAAATGCCATTATTATTATTATTATCTTGTATCTACCCCAGCGCTTACAACAGTGCTTTGCACATAGTAAGCACTTAATAAATGCCATTAGTATCATTATTATTATCTTGTATCTACCCCAGCCCTTACAACAGTGCTTTGCACATAGTAAGCGCTTAACAGATGCCATTGAATGAATGAATAATAATAATAATAATAATAATAATGGCGTTTGTTAAGCGCTTACTATGTGCAGAGCACTGTTCTAAGCGCTGAATAAGCACAACCCAACTGGTGAGATCGCCCCTCTGAGCCCCCCGGGGCTCTGGATGCCCGAATGGACTCGGTTCGGTGTTTGTTGCGATAAAGGCAGCCCTGAGCCTTCCTGAAACATCCTCTCCCATTCCCTGAAGCTGAATATTGGTGCCATTGGGAGGTTTGGGATTCTCCATCATCATCATCATCATCATCATCATCAATTGTATTTATTGAGCGCTTACTATGTGCAGAGCACTGTACTGAGTGCTTGGGAAGTACAAATTGGCAACGTCTAGAGACGGTCCCTACCCAACGGCGGGCTCGCAGTCTAAAAGGGGGAGACGGAGAACAAAACCAAACATACTAATAAAATAAACAGAATAGATATGTACAAGTAAAATAAATAGAGAAATAAATAGAGTAATAACTATTCTCCACGGGGCCCCCAGCTCTGTGAGCCCCCCGTGGGACAGCCTGATCACCTTGTAACCTCCCCAGCGCTTGGAACAGTACTTTGCACATAGTAAGCGCTTAACAAATCCCATTATTATTATCTTGCATCTACCCCAGCGCTTAGAACAGTGCTTTGCACATAGTAAGTGCTTAATAAATGCCATTATTATTATTATTATTATCTTGTATCTACCCCAGCGCTTAGAACAGTGCTTTGCACATAGTAAGTGCTTAATAAATGCCATTATGATTATCTTGTATCTACCCCAGCGCTTAGAACAGTACTTTGCACATAGTAAGTGCTTAATAAATGCCATTATTATTATTATTATTATCTTGTATCTACCCCAGTGCTTAGAACAGTGCTTTGCACATAGTAAGCGCTTAATAAATGCCATTATTATTATTATTATTATTATCTTGTATCTACCCCAGCGCTTAAAACAGTGCTTTGCACATAGTAAGCGCTTAATAAATGCCATTATTATCATTATTATTATCTTGTATCTACCCCAGCCCTTAGAACAGTGCTTTGCACACAGTAAGCGCTTAATAGATGCCATTATCATTATTATTATTATCTTGTATCTACCCCAGCGCTTAGAACAGTGCTTTGCACATAGAAAGCGCTTAATAAATGCCATCAACATTATTATTATTATTATTAAAGAGCTCTTCAAAGTAATAATAATAATAATGATGATACAAGGTGATCAAGTTGTCCCATGTCGGGCTCACAGTCTTAATCCCCATTTTACAGATGAGGGAACTGAGGCTCAGAGAAGTTAAGTGACTTGCTCAAGGTCACACAACGGACATGTAGTGGAGTCTGCATTCGAACCCATGACCCACGAACCCATGAACAGTGCTTTGCACATAGTAAGCGCTTAATAAATGCCATTGTTATTATTATTATTATCTTGTATCTACCCCAGCACTCAGAACAGTGCTTTGCACATAGTAAGCACTTAATAAATGCCATTATTATTATTATTATCTTGTATCTACCCCAGCGCTTAACAGTGCTTTGCATATAGTAAGCACTTAATAAATGCCATTATTATTATTATTATTATCTTGTATCTACCCCAGCGCTTAAAACAGTGCTTTGCATGTAGTAAGCACTTAATAAATGCCATTATTATTATTATTATCTTGTATCTACCCCAGCGCTTAGAACAGTGCTTTGCATGTAGTAAGCACTTAATAAATGCCATTATTATTATCTTGTATCTACCCCAGAACTTCGAACAGTGCTTTGCATGTAGTAAGCACTTAATAAATGCCATTATTATTATCTAGTATCTACCCCAGCGCTTAGAACAGTGCTTTGCACGTAGTAAGCGCTTAATAAATGCCATTATTATTATTATTATTATTATCTTGTACCTACCCCAGCACTTAAAACAGTGCTTTGCATGTAGTAAGCACTTAATAAATGCCATTATTATTATCTTGTATCTACCCCAGCGCTCAGAACAGCGCTTTGCACATAGTAAGCACTTAATAAATGCCATTATTATTATTATTATTATCTTGGATCTACCCCAGCGCTTAAAACAGTGCTTTGCATGTAGTAAGCACTTAATAAATACCATTACTATTATCTTGTATCTACCCCAGCGCTTAAAACAGTGCTTTGCACGTAGTAAGCACTTAATAAATCCCATTATTATTATTATTATTATCTTGTATCTACCCCAGCGCTTAAAACAGTGCTTTGCATGTAGTAAGCACTTAATAAATGCCATTATTATTATCTTGTATCTACCCCAGCGCTCAGAACAGCGCTTTGCACATAGTAAGCGCTTAATAAATGCCATTATTATTATTATCTTGGATCTACCCCAGCGCTTAAAACAGTGCTTTGCATATAGTAAGCACTTAATAAATGCCATTATTACTATTATTATCTTGTATCTACCCCAGTGCTTAAAACAGTGCTTTGCATGTAGTAAGTGCTTAATAAATGCCATTATTATTATTATTATTATCTTGTATCTACCCCAGCGCTTAAAACAGTGCTTTGCATGTAGTAAGCACTTAATAAATGCCATTATTATTATCTTGTATCTACCCCAGCGCTTAAAACAGTGCTTTGCATGTAGTAAGCACTTAATAAATGCCATTATTATTATTATCTTGTATCTACCCCAGCGCTTAAAACAGCGCTTTGCATATAGTAAGCACTTAATAAATGCCATTATTATTATTATTATCTCATATCTACCCCAGCGCTTAAAACAGTGCTTTGCATGTAGTAAGCACTTAATAAATGCCATTATTATTATCTTGTATCTACCCCAGCGCTCAGAACAGCGCTTTGCATATAGCAAGCGCTTAATAAATGCCATTATTATTATTATCCCGGCTGCTCTTTCCCTCCCTCTTCCTCGCGGGACTCTCCGACTTCGGCCGTCGCTCCAAAGCACAGGCGGTCGGCATCGGCCGCCGCCGGTCCGTTACCCCGGCGATCTAAATAAGAATAATAATAATGGCATTTATTAAGCGCTTACTATGTGCAAAGCACTGTTCTAAGCACTGGGGAGGTTACAAGGTGAACAGGTTGTCCCACGGGGGGCTCACAGTCTCAATCCCCATTTTCCAGATGAGGGAACTGAGGCCCAGAGAAGTGAAGTGACTTGCCCAAAGTCACCCAGCTGCCAAGTGGCGGAGCCGGGGGTTTGAACCCATGACTTCTGACTCCAAAGCCCGGGCTCTTCTCCACTAAACCAGATCTTGCTGTGTGATCTTGGGCAAGTCACTTCACTTCTCTGGGCCTCAGTTACCTCACCTGTAAAATGGGGATTAAGACTGTGAGCCCCACGTGGGACAACCTGATCGCCCGGTATCCTCCCCAGCGCTTAGAACGGTGCTTTGCACATAGTAAGCGCTTAATAAATGCCAATTATTATTATTATTAAACCACTAAACCGCTCGGGATCGGGCAGAGCTGAGTTCCCGCCAAGCTCCCGGAGCCGCATCCCAACCTCCGGCTTAGTCCAGCGCTCCGCACAAAGTAAGCGCTCAATAAATCCGATTGATTGACAGGGTCCCGACCCCGGCCTGGCCTCTACTTACTCATATTCAGCGCGGCCATCCCGCCCTGGGGGGCCGCCGGGTAGACGCTCGGGACATTGGTGGTCATGAAATCCGCGATCTGCTGCAGCGCCAAGAGGCCCGTGGGGTTCTTCCCTTTCTTGAACTGTTCCTGGATCATCGACTCCAGTTCTTCACAGAATGCCTGCGGAGAAATCCCAGGGTGACGGTTTGACCGGCGGAACCGTCCCCGGGGGAGAGTGAGGCCTGAAGATCATTATTATTATTATTATTATTATTATGGGTTCAAATCCCGGCCCTGCCAATTGCTTCTTCCCTTTCTTGAACTGTTCCTGGATCATCGACTCCAGCTCTTCACAGAATGCCTGCGGAGAAATCCCAGGGTGACGTTTTGACCGGCGGAACCGTCCCCGGGGGAGAGTGAGGCCTGAAGATCATCATCATCATCATTATTATTATTATTATTATTATTATTATTATTATTATTATTATTATGGGTTCAAATCCCGGCTCAGCCAATTGCTTCTTCCCTTTCTTGAACTGTTCCTGGATCATCGACTCCAGCTCTCCACAAAATGCCTGCGGAGAAATCCCAGGGTGACGGTTTGACCGGCGGAACCGTCCCCAGGGGAGAGTGATGCCTAAAGATCATCATCATTATTATTATTATTATTATTATTATTATTATTATGGGTTCAAATCCCGGCCCTGCCAATTGCTTCTTCCCTTTCTTGAACTGTTCCTGGATCATCGACTCCAGCTCTTCACAAAATGCCTGCGGAGAAATCCCAGGGTGACGGTTTGACCGGCAGAACCGTCCCCGGGGGACAGTAATGCCTGAATATCATCATCATTATTATTATTATTATTATTATTATGGGTTATTATTATTATTATGGGTTCAAATCCCGGCCCTGCCAATTGCTTCTTCCCTTTCTTGAACTGTTCCTGGATCATCGACTCCAGCTCTTCACAGAATGCCTGCGGAGAAATCCTGGGGTGACGTTTTGACCGGCGGAACCGTCCCCGGGGGAGAGTGAGGCCTGAAGATCATCATCATCATCATCATTATTATTATTATTATGGGTTATTATTATTATTATTATTATTATTATTATTATTATGAGTTCAAATCCCGGCCCTGCCAATTGCTTCTTCCCTTTCTTGAACTGTTCCTGGATCATCGACTCCAGCTCTTCACAAAATGCCTGCGGAGAAATCCCAGGGTAACATTTTGACCGGCGGAACCGTCCCCGGGGGAGAGTGAGGCCTGAAGATCATCATTATTATTATTATTATTATTATGGGTTCAAATCCCGGCCCTGCCAATTGCTTCTTCCCTTTCTTGAACTGTTCCTGGATCATCGACTCCAGCTCTTCACAGAATGCCTGCGGAGAAATCCCAGGGTGACGGTTTGACCGGCGGAACCGTCCCCGGGGGAGAGTGAGGCCTGAAGATCATCATCATCATCATTATTATTATTATTATTATTATTATTATTATTATGGGTTCAAATCCCGGCTCTGCCAATTGCTTCTTCCCTTTCTTGAACTGTTCCTGGATCATCGACTCCAGCTCTTCACAGAATGCCTGCGGAGAAATCCCAGGGTGACGTTTTGACCGGCGGAACCGTCCCCGGGGGAGAGTGAGGTCTGAAGATCATCATCATCATCATTATTATTATTATTATTATTATCATTATTATTATTATGGGTTCAAATCCCGGCCCTGCCAATTGCTTCTTCCCTTTCTTGAACTGTTCCTGGATCATCGACTCCAGCTCTTCACAGAATGCCTGCGGAGAAATTCCAGGGTGACGTTTTGACCGGCGGAACCGTCCCCGGGGGAGAGTGAGGCCTGAAGATCATCATCATCATCATCATCATCATCATTTTTATTATTATTATTCTTATTATTATTATTATTATTATTATTATTATGGGTTCAAATCCCGGCTCTGCCAATTGCTTCTTCCCTTTCTTGAACTGTTCCTGGATCATCGACTCCAGTTCTTCACAGAATGCCTGCGGAGAAATCCCAGGGTGACGTTTTGATCGGCGGAACCGTCCATGGGGGAGAGTGAGGCCTGAAGATCATCATCATCATCATTATTATTATTATTATTATTATTATTATTATGGGTTCAAATCCCGGCTCCGCCAATTGCCAGCTGTGTGACTTTGGGCGAGTCACTTGACTTCTCTGGGCCTCAGTTCCCTCATCTGGAAAGTGGGGATTAAGATTGTGAGCCCCCCGTGGGACAACCTGATCACCTTGTATCTTCCCCAGCGCTTAGAACACTGTTTTGCACATAGTAAGCGCTTAACAACTGCCATTATTATTATTATTATTATTATTAATTATGGGTTCAAATCCCAGCTCTGCCAATTGCCAGCTGGGTGACTTTGGGCGAGTCACTTGACTTTTCTGGGCCTCAGTTCCCTCACCTGGAAAATGGGGATTAAGACTCTGAGCCGCACACGGGACAACCTGATCACCTTGTATCCTCCCCAGCGCCTAGAACAGTGCTTTGCACATAGTAAGCGCTTAACAACCGCCATCATTATCATTATTATTATGGGTTCAAATCCCGGCTCCGCCAATTGCCAGCTGTGGGACTTGGGGTGAGTCACTTGACTTCTCTGGGCCTCAGTTCCCTCATCTGGAAAGTGGGGATTAAGATTGTGAACCCCACGTGGGACAACCTGATCACCTTGTATCTTCCCCAGTGCTTAGAACAGTGCTCTGCACATAGTAAGCGCTTAACAATCACCACCATTATCATTATTATTATGGGTTCAAATCCCGGCTCTGCCAATTGTCAGCTGGGTGACTTTGGGCGAGTCACTTGACTTCTCTGGGCCTCAGTTCCCTCATCTGGAAAATGGAGATGAAGACTGTGAGCTCCCCGTGGGACAACCTCATCACTTTGTAACCTCCCCAGCGCTTAGTACAGTGCTTTGCACATAGTAAGCACTTAACAACTGCCGGCTCCGCCAATTAGCTGTGTGACTTGGGCAAGTCACTTAACTTCTCTATGCCTCAGTTCCCTCATCTGTAAAAGGGGGATTAAGTCTGTGAGCCCCACGTGGGACAACCTAATCACCTTGTATCCCCCCAGAGCTTAGAACAGTGCTTTGCACGTAGTAAGCGCTTAATAAATGCCATCATCATCATCATCATCATCAATCGTATTTACTGAGCGCTTACTGTGTGCAGAGCACTGGACTAAGCGCTTGGGAAGTACAAATTGGCAACATATAGAGACAGTCCCTACCCAGCAGTGGGCTCACAGTCTAAAAGATCATTTTTAGTGATAATAATGATAGCATTTATTAAGCGCTTACTACTACTACTAATAATAATGGCATTTGTTCGAATCCCGGCTCTGCCACTCGTCAGCTGTGTGGCCTTGGGCAAGTCACTTAACTTCTCTGAGCCTCAGTTACCTCATCTGGAAAATGGGGATTAAGTCTGTGAGCCCCATGTGGGACAACTTGATTACTGTGTATCCACCCCGGCGCTTAGAACAAGCACTTAATAAATGCCATCATTATTATTATTATTATTTGTTAAGCGCTTACTATGTGCAAGGCACTGTTCTAAGCGCTGGGGGGGGGGTACAATGTGATCAGGTTGTCCCACGGGGGGCTCACAGTCTTCATCCCCATTTTCCAGATGAGGGAACTGAGGCTCGGAGAAGTTAAGTGACTTGCCCAAGGCCACACAGCTTTCAAGTGGCGGAGCCGGAATTCGAATCCATGACCTCTGGCTCTCAAGCCACGCTATGTGCCTAGCACTGTTCTAAGCACCGGGGAGGTGACAAGGTGAACAGGCTGTCCCACAGGGGGCTCACAGTCTTCATCCCCATTTGACAGATGAGGGAACTGAGGCCCAGAGAAGTGAAGTGACTTGCCCCAAGCCACAGAGCTAGCAATTGGCGGAGCCGGGATTTGAACCCATGACCTCTGACTCCAAAGCCCGGGCTCTTTCCACATATATATATGAAATATATATATATATGTTTGTACATATTTATTACTCTATTTATTTATTTTACTTGTACATATCTATTCTATTTATTTTATTTTGTTAGTATGTTTGGTTTTGTCTCCCCCTTTTAGACTGTGAGCCCACTGCTGGGTAGGGACTGTCCCTATATGTTGCCAACTTGTACTTCCCAAGCGCTTAGTACAGTGCTCTGCACACAGTAAGCGCTCAATAAATACGATTGATTGATTGATTGATTTCCACTGAAGCCACGCTGCTTTGGTTTAGTACCAAAACTCCCAGCCGGGCAGATAGAAGGGGGCTAAAAAAATCCCTCCCCCTACCCCCAATGCAACCCCACCAGGATATCATCAAATTCATAGCTTCTCATCCCATCATTATTATTATTATTATTATTATTATTATTATCAAAGCCCTATTGAGAGCTCACCGCCTCCAGGAGGCCTTCCCAGACTGAGCCCCCCTTTCCCTCTCCTCCTCCTCCCTTCCCCATCATCCCCCTCCCTCCCTCTGCCCTACCCCTTCCCCCTCCTCACAGCATTTGTGTATATTTGTACATATTTATTACTCAATTTATTTCACTAATGATGTGTATACAGCTATAATTCTATTTATTCTGATGGTATTCATTCATTCAATGACATTTATTGAGCGCTTACTGTGTGCAGAGCACTGTACTAAGCGCTTGATGGTACTGACACCTGTCTACTTGTTTTGCTCCGTTGTCTGTCTCCCCCTTCTAGACTGTGAGCCCGTTGTTGGGAAGGGACCGTCAATCAATCAATCGTATTTATTGAGTGCTTACTGTGTGCAAACCACTGTACTAAGCGCTTGGGAAGTCCAAGTTGGCAACATATAGAGACGGTCCCTACCCAACAGTGGGCTCACAGTCTCTATATGTTGCCAACGTGGACTTCCCAAGCGCTTCGTACAGTGCTCTGCACACATTAAGCGCTCAATAAATATGATTGAATGAATGAATGAGTGAACGTATAATTCTCTTTATCTGTTGAGAAGCAGCGTGGCTCAGTGGAAAGAGCCCGGGCTTTGGAGTCAGAGGTCATGGGTTCAAATCCCGGCTCCGCCAACTGTCGGCTGTGTGACTTTAGGCAAGTCACTTAACTTCTCTGGGCTTCAGTTCCCTCATCTGTAAAATGGGGATTAAAACTGTGAGCCCCCCGTGGGACAACCTGATCACCTTGTAACCTCCCCAGTACTTAGAACAGTGCTTTGCACATAGTAAACGCTTAATAAATGCCATTATTATTATTATTCTATTGATGCCTGTCAACTTGTTTTGTTTTGTTGTCTGTCTCCCCCTCCTAGACTGCAAGCCCGTTGTTGGGTAGGGACTGTCTCTATCTGGCGCCGAATTGCACTTTCCAAGCGCTTAGTACAGTGCTCTGCACACAGTAAGCGCTCAATAAACTGGAATGAATCTATAATTTTATTTATCTATTCGGATGATATTGTCACCTGTCTACTTGTTTTGTTTTGTCGTCTGCCTCCCCCTCCTAGACTGCAAGCTCGTTGTTGGGTAGGGACTGTCTCTAACTGGTGCCGAATTGTACTTTCCAAGCGCTTAGTACAGTGCTCTGCACACAGTAAGCGCTCAATAAGCAGGAATGAATCTATAATTCTATTTATCTGTTCTGATGATATTGTCACCTGTCTACTTGTTTTGTTTTGTTGTCTGTCTCCCCCTTCTAGACTGTGAGCCCGTTGGTGGGTAGGGACCATCTCTATCTGGTGCCAAATTGTACTTTCCAGGCGCTTAGTACAGTGCTCTGCACATAGTAAGCGCTCAATAAACTGGAATGAACCTATAATTTTATTTATCTATTCGGATGATATTGTGACCTGTCTACTTGTCTTGTTTTGTCATCTGTCTCCCCCTCCTAGACTGCAAGCTCGTTGTTGGGTAGGGACTGTCTCTAACTGGTGCCGAATTGTACTTTCCAAGCGCTTAGTACAGTGCTCTGCACACAGTAAGCACTCAATAAGCAGGAATTAATCTATAATTCTATTTATCTATTCTGATGATATTGTCACCTGTCTACTTGTTTTGTTTTGTTGTCTGTCTCCCCCTTCTAGACTGTGAGCCCGTTGGTGGGTAGGGACCGTCTCTATCTGGTGCCAAATTGTACTTTCCAGGCGCTTAGTACAGTGCTCTACACATAGTAAGCGCTCAATAAACTGGAATGAACCTATAATTTTATTTATCTATTCTGATGATATTGTGACCTGTCTACTTGTCTTGTTTTGTCATCTGTCTCCCCCTCCTAGACTGCAAGCTCGTTGTTGGGTAGGGACTGTCTCTAACTGGTGCCGAATTGTACTTTCCAAGCGCTTAGTACAGTGCTCTGCACACAGTAAGCGCTCAATAAGCAGGAATGAATCTAAATAATTCTATTTATCTATTCTGATGATATTGTCACCTGTCTACTTGTTTTGTTTTGTTGTCTGTCTCCCCCTTCTAGACTGTGAGCCCGTTGGTGGGTAGGGACCGTCTCTATCTGGTGCCGAATTGTACTTTCCAGGCGCTTAGTACAGTGCTCTGCACACAGTAAGCACTCAATAAATTGGAATGAATCTATAATTTTATTTATCTATTCTGATGATATTGTCACCAGTCTACTTGTTCTGTTTTGTTGTCTGTCTCCCCCTTCTAGACTGTAAGCCCGTTGGTGGGTAGGGACCGTCTCTATCTGGTGCCAAACTGTACTTTTCAACCCTATTTTTTGAGCGCTTACTGTGTGCAAAACACTATACTAAGTGCTTGGGACAGTACAATATAACAATGTAACAGACACAATCCCTGCCCATAACAACCTTACAGTCTAGAGGGGGAGGCCGACTTTAATATAAATAGAGAAATTACAATCCCTGCCCATAACAACCTTACAGTCTAGAGGGGGAGACTGACTTTAATATACATGGAGAAATTACAATCCCTGCCCATAACAGAGAAGCAGCGTGGCTCAGTGGAAAGAGCCTGGGCTTTGGAGTCAGAGGTCGTGGGTTCAAATCCCGGCTCCGCCAATTGTCAGCTGGGTGACTTTGGGCAAGTCACTTCACTTCTCTGGGCCTCAGTTCCCTCATCTGGAAAATGGGGATTAAGACTGTGATCCCCCCGTCTTACCTCCTTCCCTTCCCCACAGCACCTGTATATATGTTTCTACATATTTATTACTCTATTTAGAGAAGCAGCGTGGCTCATTGGAAAGAGCCCGGGCTTTGGTGTCAGAGGTCATGGGTTCAAATCTCAGCTCCGCCAATTGTCAGCTGTGTGACTTTGGGCAAGTCACTTCACTTCTCTGGGCCTCAGTTACCTCATCTGTAAAATGGGGATGAAGACTGTGAGCCCCCTGTGGGACAACCTGATCACCTTGTAATCTCCCCAGCGCTTAGAACAGTGCTTTGCACATAGTAAGCGCTTAATAAATGCTATCATTATTATTATTATTATTAATATAACAACCTTACAGTCTAGGGGGGAGGCCGACTTTAATATACATAGAGAAATTACAATCCCTGCCCATTACAACTTTACAGTATAGAGGGGGAGGCCGACTTTAATATAAATAGAGAAATTACAATCCCTGCCCATAACAACCTTACAGTCTAGAGGGGGAGGCCGACTTTAATATACATGGAGAAATTACAATCCCTGCCCATAACAACCTTACAGTCTAGAGGGGGAGGCCAACTTTAATATACATAGAGAAATTACAATCCCTGCCCATAACAACCTTACAGTCTAGAGGGGGAGGCCGACTTTAATATACATAGAGAAATTACAATCCCTGCCCATAACAACCTTACAGTCTAGAGGGGGAGGCCAACTTTAATATAAATAGAGAAATTACAATCCCTGCCCATAACAACCTTACAGTCTAGAGGGGGAGACCGACTTTAATATACATGGAGAAATTACAATCCCTGCCCATAACAACCTTACAGTCTAGAGGGGGAGGCCAACTTTAATATAAATAGAGAAATCACAATCCCTGCCCAACACAACCTTACAGTCTAGAGGGGGAGGCCGACTTTAATATAAATAGAGAAATTACAATCCCTGCCCATAACAACCTTACAGTCTAGAGGGGGAGGCCGACTTTAATATAAATAGAGAAATTACAATCTCTGCCCATAACAACCTTACAGTCTAGAGGGGGAGGCCGACTTTAATATAGAGAAATTACAATCCCTGCCCATAACAACCTTACAGTCTAGAGGGGGAGGCCGACTTTAATATACATGGAGAAATTACAATCCCTGCCCATCGCAACCTTACAGTCTAGAGGGGGAGGCCAACTTAAATATACATGGAGAAATTACAATCCCTGCCCATAACAACCTTACAGTCTAGAGGGGGAGGCCAACTTTAATATAAATAGAGAAATTACAATCCCTGCCCATAACAACCTTACAGTCTAGAGGGGGAGGCCGACTTTAATATAAATAGAGAAATTACAATCCCTGCCCATAACAACCTTACAGTCTAGAGGGGGAGGCCAAATTTAATATACATAGAAAAATTACAATCCCTGCCCATAACAACCTCACAGTCTAGAGGGGGAGGCCGACTTTAATATACATGGAGAAATTACAATCCCTGCCCATAGCAACCTTACAGTCTAGAGGGGGAGACTGACTTTAATATACATGGAGAAATTACAATCTCTGCCCGTAACAACTTTACAGTCTAGAGGGGGAGGCCGACTTTAATATACAAGGAGAAATTACAATCCCTGCCCATAACAACCTTACAGTCTAGAGGGGGAGACTGACTTTAATATACAAGGAGAAATTACAATCCCTGCCCATAGCAACCTTACAGTCTAGAGGGGGAGACTGACTTTAATATACATGGAGAAATTACAATCTCTGCCCGTAACAACTTTACAGTCTAGAGGGGGAGGCCGACTTTAATATATGTAGAGAAATTACAATCCCTGCCCATAACAACCTTACAGTCTAAAGGGGGAGGTCGACTTTAATATACATGGAGAAATTACAATCCCTGCCCATCACAACCTTACAGTCTAGAGGGGGAGGCCGACTTAAATATACATAGAGAAATCACAATCCCTGCCCATAACAACCTTACAGTCTAGAGGGGGAGACCGACTTTAATATACTTAGAAAAATTGCAATCCCTGCCCACAACAACCTTACAGTCTAGAGGGGGAGGCCGACTTTAATATAGATAGAGAAATTACAGATGTGCACTACTTTCCAAGCGCTTAGTACAGTGCTCTGCACACGGTCAGCGCTCAAGAAATACGATTGAATGAATGAACCCTACAGCGAGGCACCCAGTTTGCCACGGCCCCGAACAGGACGACGTCCGTCTCGAGGCCGGGAACCCAATGCCCTTGTCTTACGGGACTCTGCAGGATCATGGAGACCCTCTTCTTCTGCTCCATCATGTTGAAATCCTGACGGAGGTCCGGGGCCATGTTCCTCTCTCGCAGATATTCCGGATTGTTCTCATCCACTCGGTCGAAGTACCGCTCCCTGTGAGGGGCCGTGGTCGGGGGTGGTGAGGTCACCACCGCTGCCCCTGTGTCACCGTTCATGGCCCGGCTTTACAGGTCCCTGGGGAAGGGCAAAACGACACGCAATTACCACACCAACAGGATCCATCGTCTTCAACTGTCACTTCACGTCTCCGGGCCTCAGTGACCTCATCTGGAAAATGGGGATGAAGACTGGGAGCCCCCCCGTGGGGCAACCTGATCACCTTGTAACCTCCCCAGCGCTTAGAACGGTGCTTTGCTCATAGTGTTGGGTAGGGACCGTCTCTATATGTTGCCAACTTGGACTTCCCAAGCGCTCAGTACAGTGCTCTGCACACAGTGAAGCGCTCAATAAATACGACTGAATGAATGAAAGGAGGCACTTAATAAATGCCATCATTATTATCTTCAAAGTCCAACCTGCTGTTCAGGTATCGCTGGCCCAACCGATGGAAATAAGAATAATAATAATGATGGCATTTGTTAAGCGCTTGCTATGCACAAAGCACTGTTCTAAGCGCTGGGGAGGTTACAATGTGATCAGGCTGTCCCACGGGGGGCTCACAGTCTTCATCCCTTAACTTCTCAGTGCCTCAGTTCCCTCATCTGCAAAATTCATTCATTCAATCGTATTTATTGATCGCTTACTGTGTGCAGAGCACTGTACTAAGCGCTTGGGAAGTCCAAGTTGGCAACATATAGAGACGGTCCCTACCCAACAGCGGGCTCACAGTCTAGAAGAATGGGGATTAAGACTATGAACCCTCCTCCTCCCCGTCTCCATCCCCCTCGCCTTACCTCCTTCCCTTCCCCACAGCACCTGTATATATGGATATATGTTTGTACGGATTTATTACTCTATTTATTTATTTTACTTGTACATATTTATTCTGTTGATTTTATTTTGTTAATATATTTTGTTTTGTTCTCTGTCTCCCCCTTCTAGACTGTGAGCCCGCTGTTGGGTAGGGACCGTCTCTAGATGTTGCCAACTTGGACTTCCCAAGCGCTTAGCACAGTGCTCTGCACACAGTAAGCGCTCAATAAATACGACTGATTGATTGCTTGATTCCCCACAGCACCTGTATATATGTATATACGTTTGTATGGATTTATTACTCTATTTATTTTACTTGTACATATTTATTCTATTTATTTTATTTTGTTAATATGTTTGGTTTTGTTCTCTGTCTCCCCCTTCTAGACTGTGAGCCCGCTGTTGGGTAGGGACCGTCTCTAGATGTTGCCAACCTGGACTTCCCAAGCGCTTAGCACAGTGCTCTGCACACAGTAAGCGCTCAATAAATACGACTGATTGATTGATTGATTCCCCACAGCACCTGCATATATGTATATACGTTTGTACGGATTTATTACTCTATTTCATTTGTGCATATTTATTCTACTTATTTTATTTTGTTAATATGTTTTGTTTTGTTCTCTGTCTCCCCCTTCTAGACTGTGAGCCCACTGTTGGGTAGGGACTGTCTCTATATGTTGCCAACTTGGACTTCCCAAGCGCTTAGCACAGTGATCTGCACACAGTAAGCGCTCAATATGATTGAATGAATGAATGAACAGTGCTTTGCGCATAGTAAGCGCTTAACAAATACCATTATTATCATTATTATTATCCCCATTTTCCAGATGAGGGAACTGAGGCCCAGAGAAGTGAAGTGACTTGCCCAAAGTCACACAGCTGACAATTGGCAGAGGCAGGATTTGAACCCATGAACCCATCTCTATATGTTGCCAACTTGTATTTCCCAAGCGCTTAGTACAGCGCTCTGCACACAGTAAGCGCTCAATAAATACGATTGAATGAATGAATGAATAAATACATATATCCAGGTGCTGTGGGGAGGGGAAGGAGGTAAGGCGAGGGGGATGGGGAGGGGGAGGTGGGGGCTCACTCAAGCGCTTAGTACAGTGCTCTGCACTCAGAAAGTGCTCAATAAATACGACTAACAGAATCTTTGAATTTTGTCACACTTCTCTCAAACAACTAGTCCACTGTCCTCCGCGGACAAGACGTGCTCAGTCTCCCTGAAAGAACTGACCTCATCAACGCCGTGGTCCAAGAGGCTTTCCACATGAGAGCATTGCCCATTATCGGCACCGAGCTGTTTTGGAACATGGCGCATTTCGAACCCACCTCACAATCCTCACATAATTCATTCATTCATTCAATCAATCGTATTTATTGAGCGCTTACTGTGTGCAGAGCACTTAGTTCAGCAACAAATGCATCCAACTGTCAAATCACAGACATTATCTCCTTCAAAAGCAACGTTTGCACTATCAGCCACCTTATCTCCTTCAAAAGCAACGTTTGCAGTATCAGCCCCTAAATTCTTATTTGTGAAAATGAGAAGATACCTACTGTCGATGATAATAATAATAATAATAATTATGGCATTTGTTAAGCGCTTACTATGTGCAAAGCACTGTTCTAAGCGCTGGGGAGGTTACAAGATGATCAGATTGTCCCACGGGGGGCTCACAGTTTTAATCCCCATTTTACAGATGAGGGAACTGAGGCACAGAGAATAATAATAATAATAATAATAATGATGGCATTTATTAAGTGCTTACTGTGTGCAAAGCACTGTTCTAAGTGCTGGGGAGGTTACAAGGTGATCGGGTTGTCCCACTTGGGGCTCACAGTCTTCATCCCCATTTTCCAGATGAGGGAACTGAGGCCCAGAGAAGTGAAGTGACTTGCCCAAAGTCACACAGCTGACAAGCGGCAGAGCCGAGATTTGAACCCATGACCTCTGACTCCTAAGCCTGGGCTCTTTCCACTGAGCCACGCCGTCCATAGCATCGATTTTGTATTTAGAGGACATCGAAGAATGAGCAAATGTCCAATCATTTATCTGAACGCCTTCGCAAGACGCTCAGACTTAGCAAGAGCTTCACTTATTCAGAAGCAGCGTGGCTCAGTGGAAAGAGCCCGGGATTGGGAGTCAGAGGTCATGGGTTCTAATCCCGTTCCATCACTTGTCTGCTGTGTGACTTTGGGCAAGTCACTTCACTAATCTGGGCCTCAGTTCCCTCATCTGTAAAATGGGGATTAAGACTATGAGCCCTATGTGGGACAACCTGATTGCCTTGTATCTCTCCCATCATCATCATCATCATCATCAATCATATTTATTGAGCGCTTACTGTGTGCAGAGCACTGTACCAAGCGCTTGGGAAGCACAAGTTGGCTACAAGTTGGCTCCCAGCGCTTAGAACAGTGCTTTGCACAAAGGAAGCGCTTAATAAATGCCATTATCATTATTATTATTATTAATAATGATGATGGTATTTGTTAAGCTGATTGCCTTGTATCTCTCCCAGTATTTAGAACAGTGCTTGGCACATAGTAATAATAATAATAATAATGGCATTTGTTAAGCGCTTACTATGTGCAAAGCACTGTTCTAAGCGCTGGGGAGGATACAAGGTGATGAGGTTGTCCCACAGGGGGCTTACAGTCTTAATCCCCATTTTACAGATGAGGGAACTGAGGTTCAGAGAAGTGAAGTGACTTGCCCAAAGTCACAAAGCTGACAAGTGGCAGAACCAGAATTTGAACCCACGACCTCTGACTCCCCTTCCTTCCTCTCCCCCTCATCCCCCCTCCATCCCCCCCATCTTACCTCCTTCCCTTCCCCACAGCACCTGTATATATGTTTATGTTTGTACATATTTATTACTCTATTTATTTATTTTAATTGTACATATCTATTCTATTTATTTTATTTTGTTAGTATGTTTGGTTTTGTTCTCTGTCTCCCCCCTTTTAGACTGTGAGCCCACTGTTGAATAGGGACCGTCTCTATATGCTGCCAACTTGTGCTTCCCAAGCGCTTAGTACAGTGCTCTGCACACAGTAAGCGCTCAATAAATACGATCGATTGATTGATTGACTCCAAAGCCCGGGCTCTTTCCACTGAGCCACGCTGCTTCTCTCGTCATTTGCCTTTTAAAGAACAGATTGTTTGCTTCGATAACACTTTCGCACTGGCACTAAAGACACGGAGAATTTTCCCAAGTGACAACTTTTCAGGAAGGCCAAGACGGCGGGAACAGATTCCTCGCTTTGATGCCTCCCTCACAATCCTATCTCCTTTTCAATTTGGAAAATTACAGGCGGCTGGAAGAAATGGAGCCATGCAACGGGAGGGAAATGCTTAGAAAAGTAATTGGGGGGTTAAAAAAATAGTCAGAGGAAACTCAGAAATGGGAGCCCAGCAAGCTAACTGTTCACAAACAGCGTTGCTCAGTGGAAGGAGCAGAGGTCATGGGTTCAAATCCCGCCTCCGCCAATTGCCAGCTGTGTGACTTTGGGCAAGTCACTTCACTTCTCTGGGCCTCAGTGACCTCATCTGCAAAATGGGGATGAAGACTGTGAGCCCCCCGTGGGACAACCTGATCACCTTGTAACCTCCCCAGCGCTTAGAACAGTACTTTGCACATAGCATCATCATCATCAATCGTATTTATTGAGCGCTTACTGTGTGCACAGCACTGTACTAGGCGCTTGGGAAGTACAAGTTGGCAACATATAGAGACAGTCCCTACCCAACAGTGGGCTCAGTCTAAAAGGTGCTTATTAAATGCCATTATTATTATTATTATTATTATTATTATTATAAACCTTCAAGATCATTTTACCCTACAAGTTTTTATTCCTCTACAATTCCTTGACTCTTTCTACCCAACGAGATCTTTAAAAAGAACAGGCTGGAAGACAAGAGGACACCTCGTGGCTTTCTCCATTTCTTTTCTTACCCTTTTTCAACCCAAAATTCCTGTTTTAAAGCACCGAAGTCAGAAGAACCTGGGTTCCAATCCCTGCTCCGCCACCTGTCCCCTGGGTGAACTTGGGCAACCTTTCTGTGCCTCAGTTGCCTCGTCTATAAAATGGGGACTAAGACTGCGTGAGCCCCACTTCATCATCATCAATCGTATTTACTGAGCGCTTACTATGTGCAGAGCACTGTACTAAGCACTTGGGACATGGACTATGTCCAACCCGATTAGTTTGAATCCTACTGAGAGCTCACCTCCTCCAGGAGGCCTTCCCAGACGGAGCCCCCATTGTCCTCTCCTCCTTCCCCTCCCCACAGCACCTGTATATATTTTGGTACAGATTTATAACTCTATTTCTTTTACTTCCCAAGCGCTTAGTACAGTGCTCTGCACACAGTAAGCGCTCAATAAATACGACTGCATGAATTTTACTTGTACATATTTCCTATTCTATTGATTTTGTTAATGATGTCCATCAAGCTTTACTTCTATTTATTCTGATGACTTGACCCCTGTCCACAAGTTTTGTTTTGTCGTCTGTCTCGCCCTTCTAGACTGTGAGCCCGTTGTTGGGTAGGGACCGTCTCTATATGTTGCCACCTTGTACTTCCCAAGCGCTTAGTACAGTGTTTCTACAAACGGCAGCCCACTGTTGGGTCGGGACCGTCTCTATATATTGCCAACTTGTACTTCACAAGCGCTTAGTACAGTGTTCTGTACACAGTAAGCGCTCAATAAATACGACTGAATGAACAAATGAATGAACATTCCTTCCTCTCCTCCTCATCCCCCCTCCATCCCCCCATCTTACCTCCTTCCCTTCCCCACAGCACCTGTATATGCGCATATATGTTTGTACATATTTATTACTCTATTTATTTATTTTACTTGTACATATCTATTCTATTTATTTTGTTAGTATGTTTGGTTTTGTTCTCTGTCTCCCCCTTTTAGACTGTAAGCCCACTGTTGGGTAGGGACTGTCTCTATATGTTGCCAACTTGGACTTCCCAAGCGCTTAGTACAGTGCTCTGCACACAGTAAGCGCTCAATAAATATGATTGATGATGATGACGATTGATGATGAACAGTAAGCGCTCAATAAACGCGACTGAATGAATGAATGAATCTAACCCAGCGCTTAGTTCAGTGCCTGGCACACAGTAAGCACTTAAATACCATTTAGAAAAAAACCACAAAAAAGTATTTACTGACAGTAACAGCCAGCGCTGGGCATTCAAATTCCAAGTTACAAAACTAATCAATCAATCAATCAATTTATTGAGCTCTTACTGTGTGCAGAGCACTGTACTAAGCGCTTGGGAAGTACAAGTTGGCAACATATTGAGACAGTCCCTACCCAACAGTGGGCTCACAGTCTAAAAGGGGGTGACAGATTCATTCAGTCAATTGCATTTATTGAGCGCTTACTGCGTGCAGAGCACTGTACTAAGCGCTTGGGAAGTACAAGCTGTCAATCAGTGGTATTTTTTGAGTGCTTACTGTGTGAAGCTACGTTGGAAGCAGTGCGGTCTAGAGGGAAGAGCAAGGGCTTGGCTCATTTATTCATTCATTCAATCGGATTTACTGAGCACTTACTATGTGCAGAGCGCTGTACTAAGCGCTTGGGAAGTACAAGCTGTCAATCAATCAGTGGTATTTTTTGAGTGCTTACTGTGTGAAGCTACGTTGGAAGCAGTGCGGTCTAGAGGGAGGAGCAGGGGCCTGCCTCATTCATTCATTCAATCGGATGGTTGTACATATTTATTACTCTATTTATTTATTTATTTATTTATTTATTTATTTTACTTGTACATTTCTATCCTACTTATTTTATTTTGTTGGTATGTTTGGTTCTGTTCTCTGTCTCCCCCTTTTAGACTGTGAGCCCACTGTTGGGTAGGGACTGTCTCTATGTGATGCCAATTTGTACTTCCCAAGCGCTTAGTACAGTGCTCTGCACATAGTAAGCGCTCAATAAATACGACTGATTGATTGATTGATTTACTGAGCGCTTACTATGTGCAGAGCGCTGTACTAAGCGCTTGGGAAGTACAAGCTGTCAATCAGTGGTATTTTTGAGTGCTTACTATGTGCAGAGCGCTGTACTAAGTGCTTGGGAAGCACAAGCTGTCAATCAATCAGTGGTATTTTTTGAGTGCTTTACTGTCAGCTGTCACTTAGCTGCGTGACTTTGGGCAAGTCACTTCACTTCTCTGGGCCTCAGTTCCCTCATCTGTAAAATGGGGATGAAGACTGTGAGCCCCACGTGGGACAACCTGATTACCTTGTATCTACCCCAGCGCTTAGAACAGTGCTTTGCACATAGTAAGTGCTTAACAAATACCAACATTATTATTATTATTATTACTGTGTGAAGCTGTGTTGGAAGCAGTGTAACCTTGCGATTCTTCTATTATCATACCCACTTACTTTAAATAAGTTTTAAATCACGGAGCAACCACCCAAAACTATTTTAGCCTCAATTCACGAAAAATGCTTTTAATAAAAAATAAATTATAGGTTGCCGCTTCCCAATTCTCCAGGCATCTGCATACTGAACAAAGAGTCTTTTGTGAAGCCTCCTTCCTAACGGCAGTAGAAATACAACTTGCTCTCATTAATCACAAATCCCTGTATCACTGGTAGAAGGGAGAAGACAAAGAGTCATCATCATCATCATCAACCGTATTTATTGAGCGCTTACTATGTGCAGAGCACTGTACTAAGTGCTTGGGAAGTACCAATTGGTGACATATAGAGACAGTCCCTACCCAACAGTGGGCTCACAGTCTAAAAGGGGGAGACAGAGAACAAAACCAAACATACTAACAAAATAAAATAAATAGAATAGATATGTACAAGTAAAATAGAGTAATAAATATGTACAAACATATATCCATATATACAAGTGCTGTGGGGAAGGGAAGGAGGTAAGATGGGGGGGATGGAGAGGGGGACGAGGGGGGAGAGGAAGGAAGGGGCTCAGTCTGGGAAGGCCTCCTGGAGGAGGGGAGTCCAGACTAGTGTGTTACTTTCTCATTATAGGAGGTAAAAAAAAATTCAATCAAGTCCATAAATTTAGATGAAAATTACTTTGCGATGCATGCCCCTCGTTCTCGCCCGTCCCGCCGTCGACCCCTGGCCCACGTCCTCCCTCTGCCCATCCGCCAAGCTAGCTCTCTTCCTCCCTTCAAAGCCCTACTGAGCGCTCACCTCCTCCAGGAGGCCTTCCCACACTGAGCCCCCTTTTTCCTCTCCTCCTCCCCATCCCCCCCAGCCCTACCCCCTTCCCCTCCCCACAGCATCTGTATCTATGTTTGCACGTATTTATCACTCTATTTTATTTGTACATATTTATTCTATTGTGCTAATAATAATAATAATAATGATGGCATTTGTTAAGCACTTACTATGTGCAAGGCACTGTTCTAAGCACTGGGGAGGATACAAGGTGATCAGGTTTCTAGACTGTGAGCCCGCTGTTGGGTAGGGACCGTCTCTATATGTTGCCAACTTGGACTTCCCAAGTGCTTAGTACAGTGCTCTGCACACAGTAAGCGCTCAATAAATACGACTGAATGAATGAATGACACATACTAAGTTCAATAAATATGACTGAATGAATAATAATAATAATAATAATGATGGCATTTGTTAAGCGCTTACTATGTGCAAGGCACTGTTCTAAGTGCTGGGGAGGATACAAGGTGATCAGGTTTCTAGACTGTGAGCCCGCTGTTGGGTAGGGACCGTCTCTATATGTTGCCAACTTGGACTTCCCAAGTGCTTAGTACAGTGCTCTGCACACAGTAAGCGCTCAATAAATACGACTAAATGAATGAATGACACATACTAAGTTCAATAAATATGACTGAATGAATAATAATAATAATAATGGCATTTATTAAGTGCTTACTATGCGCAAAGCACTGTTCAGGTTACAAGGTGATCAGGTTGTCCCACGGGGGGCTCACAGTCTTCATCCCCATTTTCCAGATGAGGTAACTGAGGCACAGAGAAGTGAAGTGACTTGCCCACAGTCACACAGCTGACAATTGGCGGAGCTGGGATTTGAACCCGTGACCTCTGACTCCAAAGCCCAGGCTCTTTCCACTGAGCCAGGCTGCTTCTCCAAGTAGCTACAAGCTACAATGAATCATCATCAACCGTATTTATTGAGCGCTTACTATGTGCAGAGCACTGTACTAAGCGCTTAGCACTGGTGAATGAGTGAATGAGCGAATGACACATACTAAGTGCTTAACAAATATGATAAAAAAAAAAAAACAATAAAGCGTCTCTTACACTGACCATGCTGGGAATTCCTTAAGGTTAGCGGCCCTGAGGAATAAGTGTCCGCTCCACAAGGGTGTTGGAAAGCCCTTCTAGACTGTGAGCCCATTGTTGGGTAGGGACCGTCTCTACATGTTGCCAACTTGGACTTCCCAAGCGCTTAGTACAGTGCTCTGCACACAGTAAGCGCTCAATAAATAAGATTGAATGAATGACACATACTAAGTGCTTAACAAATATGATAAAAAAACCAATAAAGCGTCTCTTACTCTGACCATGCTGGGAATTCCTTGAGGTTAGCGGCCCTGAGGCATAAGTGTCCGCTCTACAAGGGTGTTGGAAAACCCTTCTAGACTGTGAGCCCGTTGTTGGGTAGGGACCGACTCTATATGTTACCGACTTGTGCTTCCCAAGCGCTTAGTACAGTGCTCTGCACACAGTAAGCGCTCCATACGATTGAATGAGTGAATGACACATACTAAGTGCTTAACAAATATAATAAAAAACCAATAAAGCGTCGCTTACTCTGACCATGCTGGGAATTCCTTCAGGTTAGCGGCCCTGAGGGAGAAGCAGCGTGGCTCGGTGGAAAGAGCCCGGGCTTTGGAGTCAGAGGTCATGGGTTCAAATCCCGGTTCTGCCAATTGTCAGCTGGGTGACTTTGGGCAAGTCACTTCACTTATCTGGGCCTCAGTTACCTCATCTGTAAAATGGGGGTTAAGACTGTGAACCCCCCGTGGGACAACCTGATCACCTTGTAACCTCCCCAGCGCTTAGAACAGGGCTTTCTACAGTCTACAGTCTTCTAGACTGTGAGCCCACTGTTGGGTAGGGACCGACTCTATAAGTTACCCAACTTGTACTTCCCAAGCGCTTAGTCCAGTGCTCTGCACACAGTAAGCGTTCAATAAATACGACTGATTGCTTTGCACATAGTAAGCGCTTAATAAATGCCATTATTATTATTACTATTATTACTATTATAAGTGTCCACCCTACAAGGGTGTTGGAAAGCCCTTCTAGACTGTGAGCCTGTTGTTGGGTAGGGACCAACTCGATAAGTTACCGACTTGTACTTCCCAAGCGCTTAGTCCAGCGCTCTGCACACAGTAAGTGCTCAATAAATACGATTGATTGATTGCTTTGCACATAGTAAGCGCTTAATAAATGCCATTATTATCATTACTATTATTATTATTATAAGTGTCCACCCTACAAGGGTGTTGGAAAGCCCTTCTAGACTGTGTGCCTGTTGTTGGGTAGGGACCGTCTTTATATGTTGCCGACTTGTACTTCCCAAGCGCGTAGTCCAGTGCTCTGCACACAGTAAGCGCTCAATAAATACGATTGATTGATTGCTTTGCACACAGTAAGCGCTTAATAAATGCCATTATTATTATTACTATTATAAGTGTCCACTCCACAAGGGTGTTGGAAAGCCCTCCTAGACTGTGAGCCTGTTGTTGGGTAGGGACCGACTCGATAAGTTACCGACTTGGACTTCCCAAGCGCTTAGTCCAGTGCTCTGCACACAGTAAGCGCTCAATAAATACGATTGCTTTGCACATAGTAAGCGCTTAATAAATGCCATTATTATTATTACTATTATTATTATTATAAGTGTCCACCCTACAAGGGTGTTGGAAAGCCCTTCTAGACTGTGAGCCTGTTGTTGGGTAGGGACCGACTCGATAAGTTACCGACTTGTACTTCCCAAGCGCTTAGTACAGTGCTCTGCACACAGTAAGCGCTCAATAAATACGATTGATTGATTGCTTTGCACATAGTAAGCACTTAATAAATGCCATTATTATCATTACTATTATTATTATTATAAGTGTCCACCCTACAAGGGTGTTGGAAAGCCCTTCTAGACTGTGAGCCTGTTGTTGGGTAGGGACCGACTCTATAAGTTACCGACTTGTACTTCCCAAGCGCTTAGTCCAGTGCTCTGCACACAGTAAGCGCTCAATAAATACGACTGATTGATTGCTTTGCACATAGTAAGCGCTTAATAAATGCCATTATTATTATTACTATTATTATTATAAGTGTCCACCCCACAAGGGTGTTGGAAAGCCCTTCTAGACTGTGAGCCTGTTGTTGGGTAGGGACCGACTCTATACGTTACCGACTTGTACTTCCCAAGCGCTTAGTATAGTGCTCTGCACACAGTAAGTGCTCAATAAATACTATTAAATGAATGAGTGAATGGTTGCTCCAAGAACTGTTTGAGCAAACCCTCAATTTTGTTCATCCCCGATCCCTGACGTGATCTGAGTGTTTCCAAATGGGGCCGGACACTCCCCAAATGGTGGTTTCTCCCCCTCCTTCCCCTCCCACAGCACCTGTATATATGTATATATGTTTGTACAGATTTATTACTCTATTTATTTACTTTACTTGTACATATTTATTCTATTTATTTTATTTTGCTAATATGTTTTGTTTTGTTGTCCGTCTCCCCCTTTTAGACCGTGAGCCCGCTGTTGGGTAGGGACCGTCTCTACATGTTGCCAACTTGGATTTCCCAAGCGCTTAGTACAGTGCTCTGCACACAGTAAGCGCTCAATAAATACGATCGAATGAATGAATGAATCGTTTCCTAGCCTACTAGCTCTTTTGGAAAAAGTCTGTCTCCTCCAAGTCCTCACTGCCCTTAAAAATCTCCACTCCCTTTTAACCCTCCCAAGGCTGCATTTCATGAAACAAACATCGACTTGTTTTCCACACAACAGTAATTACGTGGCTAACGTCTGCTCCATTGCTCTGAGTAGCGATAATACGGATTTTAACGCAGAAACGGCAAAAATCCAACAACAAAGGGCTTTAATTTTAAATTTTGTACATTCATTCATTCAATCGTATTTATCATCACCATCAATCGTATTTATTGAGCGCTTACTATGTGCAGAGCACTGTACTAAGCGCTTGGGAAGTACAAATTGGCAACATATAGAGACAGTCCCTACTCAACAGTGGGCTCACAGTCTAAAAGGGGGAGATGGAGAACAAAACCAAACATACTAACAAAACAAAATAAATTTATTTATTTATTTATTTATTATTTATTTACTTATTGAGTGCTTACTGTGCGCAGAGCACTGTACTAAGCCCTTGGAAAGTACAATTCGGCAACCGATAGAGACAATCCCTTCCCAACAACGGGCTCACAGTCTAGAAGGGGGAGACAGGCAACATCTGTGTTATCCCCGTTTTCATCATCATCATCATCAATCGTATTTATTGAGCGCTTACTATGTGCACAGCACTGTACTAAGCGCTTGGGAAGTACAAATTGGCAACATATAGAGACAGTCCCTACCCAACAGTGGGCTCACAGTCTAAAAGGGGGAGACAGAGAACAGGCATTTTAGCTCTCAGTATTAAAACCTGATACTTTAATAATAATAATAATAATGACATTTATTAAGCGCTTACTATGTGCAAAGCACTGTTCTAAGCGCTGGGGAGTTAACAAGGTGATCAGGTTGTCTCACGTGGGACTCACAGTCTTAATCCCCATTCTACAGATGAGGGAACTGAGGCACAGAGAAGTGAAGCGGCTTGCCCAAAGTCACACAGCTGACAACTGGCGGAGCTGGGATTTGAACCCATGACCTCTGACTCCAAAGCCCGGGCTCTTTCCACTGAGCCACGCTGCTTCTCCTACAAACTACCTATTCAACTGATACTTTAAAACCCTCGAGATGATCAGCTTACTCTAGTGTTTGCTTTCTGAAACTGTACTGGGCGTGCCCGATGAGATAAAATATATTTTAGCCAGAGATCCTACTTCCTCTTAATGTTTTGCTCTTTTATTCGGTGAGCGACTGAGGTATTTTTGGCTTGAGCGCATAATCTTCGGCAGGAAGACTGAGTCGCAGGAGAAGAGACGCGCATTCTTAAAAATCACAATCTCCACCACGTCTAAGCCTGCTCTCTCTCTGCGTCTCATTCTTCTATGAGAAGCAGCGTGGCTCAGTGGAAAGAGCCCGGGCTTTGGAGTCAGAGGTCACGGGTTCAAATCCCGGCTCCGCCAACTGTCAACTGTGTGACCATGGGCAAGTCACTTAACATCTCAATAGCGCTCAATAAATACGATTGATTGATTCTGATTCACAAGCCCGGGCTCTAGCCACTACACCGTGTCTCCCGGACTAGATTGTATGCTCCCTGAGGGAGGGGATCGTGTCTTCCGACTCTACAGAAATCCATTCAATTCGAGAAGCAGCGTGGCTCGGTAGGAAAGAGCCCGGGCTTTGGACTCAGAGGTCCTGGGTTCAAATCTCGGCTCCGCCGCTTGTCAGCCGTGACTTTGGGCAAGTCACTTCACTTCTCTGAACCTCAGTTACCTCATCTGTAAAATGGGGATTAAAACCGTGAGCCCCCCCGTGGGACAACCTGATCACCTTGAAACCTCCCCAGCGCTTAGAACAGTGCTTTGCATGTAGTAAGCGCTTAATAAATGCCATTATTATTATTATTATTATTATTATTATTAATTTCTGGTACTTATTGAGTGCTTACTCGGTGCACAGTGCTGTACTCAGTGCTTGGGTGAACTACAATAAAAAGAGGAGACACAATCTGGGCTCTGAAGACTGTGAGCCCACTGTTGGGTAGGGACTGTCTCTATATGTTGCCAACTTGTACTTCCCAAGCGCTTAGTACAGTGCTCTGCACACAGTAGGCGCTCAAAATTGATTGATTAAGGAGCTTACAATCTATTTGGGTGTGACAGTCTCTAAAATTGTACTCTGTACAGAGAAAGTGTTTAATAAATATGATTTATCAACCCCCCCCCCCTTCAATTTATAACCTCCTTGTGGGCAGGGGATGTGAGCCTGTAGCAAAAGCAGTTCTTCACCAACATGAGAACCAGCGTGGCTCAGTGGAAAGAGCCCGGGCTTTGGAGCCAGAGGTCATGGGTTCAAATCCCGACTCCGCCAGCTGTTAGCTGTGTGACTTTGGGCAAGTCACTTCACTTCTCTGAACCTCAGTTACCTCATCTGTAAAATGGGGATTAAAACCGTGAGCCCCCCCGTGGGACACCCTGATCACCTTGAAACCTCCCCGGCGCTTAGAACAGTGCTTTGCACACAGTAGGCGCTTAACGAATACCATTATTATTATTATTCTGTTCAGTCTCTCCTTTCAAAGCTCGGCATCCCTGAATTATCTTCCCAAAAGGTCACACTGTGGCAGCCAACCAAATCAGACCTCCATTTTCAAATTATCCCTCGAGTCAAAATGCATCTTGGCCTGCAGTAGTCATTAAGTTCTTTGATACAAAAAGGTCTTGTTGTTTTCCACATCACCATGTTTACATGATAATAATAATAATAATAATAATAATAATGGCATTTGTTAAGCGCTTACTATGTGCAGAGCACTGTTCTAAGCGCTGGGGGTGGATACAAGGTGATCAAGTTGTCCCACATGGGGCTCACAGTCTTAATCCCCATTTTCCAGATGAGGTAACTGAGGCTCAGAGAAGTTAAGCGACTTGCCCAAGGTCACACAGCAGACATGTGGTGGAGCCGGGATTCGAACCCATGACCTCTGACTCCAAAGCCCGGGCTCTTCTCCACTGAGCCACGCTGCTCCTCTGCAATAGGGAAGAGAAAATAAAATCAGAGTTGCTGTTTCATTAATGCCTGAGGAACAACACAGCTTAATTCTCCTCGACTTCCAACGCTGCTGACCCTTTCCATTATTATGGAAACATTATAATAATGGTAATGGTATTTGTTAAGCGCTTACTATACTATAGTATGTCCTGTACTTACTACGGTGCCAAGCACCGTAAATTCCCCAGCGCTTAGAACAGTGCTCTGCACATAGTAAGCGCTTAATAAATGCCATTATTAATTAATTAATTAATTAAGCACTGTTCGAAGCCCTGGGGTAGATACAAGGTCATCAGGTTGTCCCACGTGAGGCTCACAGTCGTAACCCCCGTTTTACAGATGAGGGAACTGAGGCACAGAGAGGTCAACTGGCTTGCCCAAGGTCCCACAGCGGACAGGTGGTGGATTCGGGATTAGAACCCACGTCCTCTGACTCCCAAGCCCGGCCTCGTCTCACTAAGCCATGCTGCTTTGCTATGTCGGCTTCACTGATAACAATAATAATAATAATGATGGCATTTATTAAGCGCTTACTATGTGCCAAGCACTGTTCTAAGCGCTGGGGAGGTTACAAGGTGATTAGGTTGTCCCACGGGGGGCGCACAGTCTTCACCCCCATTTTATAGATGAGGGAACTGAGGCACAGAGAAGTTGAGTGACTTGCCCAAAGTCACACAGCTGACAAATGGCAGGGTTGGGATTTGAACCCGTGACCTCTGACTCCAAAGCCCGTGCTCTTTCCACTGAGACATGCTGATTCTCTAATAATAATTTTGGTATTTTTTTAAGCGCTTACTATGTGCCAAGCACTGCTTCCCAAGCGCTTGGTACAGTGCTCTGCACACAGTAAGCGCTCAATACAACTGAATGAATAATAATAATGATGGCATTTGTTAAGCGCTTACTATGTGCAAAGCACTGTTCTAAGTGCTGGGGAGGATACAAGGCAAGCGGGTTGTCCCACGTGGGGCTCACAGTCTTCATCCCCATTTTACAGAAGAGCTAACTGAGGCCCAGAGAATTTAAGTGACTTGCCCAAGGTCACACGGCAGACATGTGGCAGAGTCGAGATTCGAACCCATGACCTCTGACTCCCAAGCCCGGGCTCTTTCCACTGAGCCACGCTGCACTGATACTCTCCTCTTCTAGGGGAAGCAGCGTGGCTCAGTGGAAAGAGCCCGGGCTTTGGAGTCAGAGGTCCTGGGTTCAAATCCTGGCTCCGCCAACTGTCAGCTGGGTGACTTTGGGCAGGTCACTTCACTTCTCTGGACCTCAGTTCCCTCATCTGGAAAATGGGGGTTAAGACTGTGAGCCCCACGTGGGACAACCTGATGACCTAGTATCTACCCCAGTGCTTCGAACAGTGCTTGGCACATAGTAAGTGCTTAACAAATACCATTAATATTATTATAAGTAATTATAATTATATAATATTATATAATATATACTATAATATAATAATTATAGTAATATAATTATAATTAAGCGCTTAGTACAGTGCTCTGCACACAGTAAGCGCTCAATAAATACGATTGATTGATTATAATGCTTCCAGGAAAGGGGGATGGTCAGCAGCGTTGAAAGTTGAGGAGGGCCTCTCAGGGCCTCGGTTACTTCATCTGTAAAACGGGGGTTAAGACTGTGAGTCCCCCCATGGGACCTGATCACCTTGTAATCTCCCCAGTGCTTAGAACAGTGCTTTGCACATAGTAAGCGCTTAATAAATGCCATCATTATTATTATTATTATTATTCTGGTTCCTTCCTTCCTTCCTTCATTCAATGGTATTTACTGAGTGCTTACTATGCGCACAGCACTGTACTAGATGCTTGGAAAGTACAAGTGGGCAACCTATAGAGACAGTCCCTACCCATCATCATCATCAATTGTATTTATTGAGCGCTTACTGTGTGCAGAGCACTGTACTAAGCACTTGGGAAGTACAAGTTGGCAACATATAGAGACAGTCCCTACCCAACAGTGGGCTCACAGTCTAAAAACACCCAACCACCCTACCTCCTTCCCCTCCCCACAGCACCTGTATATATGTTTGTACATATTTATTACTCTATTTATTTTATTTGGAGATTTATTCTATTTTATTTTGTTAATATGTTTAATTTTGTTGTCTGTCTCCCCTTTCTAGACTGTGAGCCCGCTGTTGGGTGGGGACCGCATCTTTCAAGAGCTCTTCCTCTGCCTCCCACCTCCTAAACGTCTTCTAGACTGTGAGCCCGCTGTTGGGTAGGGACCGTCTTTATACGTTGCCAACTTGGACTTCCCAAGCGCTTAGTACAGTGCTCGGCACACAGTAAGCGCTCAATAAATACGACTGACAATGAATGAATGAATGAACCTGGGAAGAGACAGAAATTAATCGAGCTAGCTTCATTTTCCCACCCACTCAGGCGAACTCGGCTTCCCAATTGTGTTGTCATTCAGTTCCCATCCTTGTACTTCCCAAGCGCTTAGTACAGTGCTCTGCACACAGTAAGCGCTCAATAAATACGATTGATTGATTGATTCCCACGTGCTTTTGACCCATAGTAGGCACCTGTATGTATAGCACCTGTATATATGTATATATGTTTGTACATATTTATTACTCTATTTATTTATTTATTTTACTTGTACATACCTATTCTATTTATTTTATTTTGTTAGTATGTTTGGTTTTGTTCTCTGTCTACCCCTTGTAGACTGTGAGCCCACTGTTGGGTAGGGACTGTCTCTATATGTTGCCAATTTGTGCTTCCCAAGCGCTTAGTACAGTGCTCTGCACACAGTAAGCGCTCAATAAATACGATTGATTGACTGATTCCCGCGTGCTTTTGACCCATACTAGGCACCTGTATATATGTATAGCACCTGTATATATGTATATATGCTTGTACATATTTATTACTCTATTTTACTTGTACATATCTATTCTATTTATTTTATTTGGTTAATATGTTTGGTTTTGTTCTCTGCCTCCCCCTTCTAGACTGTGAGCCCACTGTTGGGTAGGGACGGTCTCTCTATGTTGCCAACCTGTACTTCCCAAGCGCTTAGTACAGTGCTCTGCACACAGTAAGCACTCAATAAATACAATTGACTGATTGATTGATTCCTGCATGCTTTTGACCCATAGTAGGCACCTGTATATATGTATAGCACCTGTATATGTGTATATATGTTTGTACATATTTATTCCTCTATTTATTTATTTTACTTGTACATATCTATTCTATGTATTTTATTTGGTTAATATGTTTGGTTGTGTTCTCTGCCTCTCCCTTCTAGACTGTGAGCCCACTGTTGGGTAGGGACCGTCTCTATATGTTGCCAACTTGGACTTCCCAGGCGCTTAGTACAGTGCTCTGCACACAGTAAGCGCTCAATAAATACGATTGATTGATTAATTGATGCTGATTAGCGAAGCTGTAAACAGACCTCCTGGCTTCCTCCTGGACAGCAAGGCACAGACTCTGGGTTGGCATCAAGTGAAAGTGCCCGGCACGCAGACCTGTCAACCCGGCTCCGCCAATTCATTCGTTAATTCATTCAATCGTATTTATTGAGCGCTTACTGTGTGCAGAGCACTGCGCTTACACAATTGTCAGCTGTGCGACTTTGGTCAAGCCACTTCACGTCTCTGTGCCTCAGTTACCTCATCCGCAAAACGGGGGTTAAAACTACGAGCCCCCCCGCCGTGGGACGGCCTGATCACCTTGTAACCTCCCCAGCGCTTAGAACAGAGTAAGCGCTTTAAACCTGCATATATGTATATATGTTTGTACATATTTATTACTCTATTTATTTATTTTACTTGTACATATCTATTCTAATTATTTTATTTTGTTAGTGTGTTTGGTTTTGTTCTCTGTCTCCCCCTTCTAGACTGTGAGCCCACTGTTGGGTAGGGACCGTCTCTATGTGTTGCCGACTTGTACTTCCCAAGCGCTTAGTACAGTGCTCTGCACACAGGAAGCGCTCAATAAATACGATTGATTGATTGATTAGCCTGATCACCTTGTAACCTCCCCAGCGCTTAGAACAGAGGAGGCGCTTTAAACCTGTATATATGTTTGTACATATTTATCACTCTATTTATTTATTTTCTTGTACATATCTATTCTATTTATTTTATTTTGTTAGTATGTTTGGTTTTGTTCTCTGTCTCCCCCTTCTAGACTGTGAGCCCACTGTTGGGTAGGGACCGTCTCTATATGTTGCCGACTTGGACTTCCCAAGCGCTTAGTACAGTGCTCTGCACACAGTAAGCGCTCAATAAATACGATTGATTGATTGATTGATTGATTAGCCTGATCACCTTGTAACCTCCCCAGCGCTTAGAACAGAGGAAGCGCTTTAAACCTGTATATATGTTTGTACATATTTATCACTCTATTTATTTATTTTACTTGTACATATCTATTCTATTTATTTTATTTTGTTAGTACGTTTGGTTTTGTTCTCTGTCTCCCCCTCCTAGACTGTGAGCCCGCTGTCGGGTAGGGACCGTCCCTGGATGTTGCCGACTTGGACTTCCCAAGCGCTTAGTACAGTGCTCTGCACACAGGAAGCGCTCAATAAATACGACTGATTGATTGATTGATAATCAATCGTATTTACTGTATTTAAATCGTATTTCTCGTATTTATCAATCGTATTTATTGAGCGCTTACTGTGTGCAGAGCACTGTACTAAGCGCTTGAAACTAAGCGCTTGATTAAAGCCATCATCGTCATCCAGGGGCTGTTGTCCCAGGAGGGGGAATTAGAGATATGCACTGTGAGTTTGACACCAGAGATTTGCTCACGAGATGAAGATTCTGGTAAAGAGCTGACATTTCTTCCAAAAGAAAGAAAAAATGTGAAGGCGTGACCTCGATGTCAGTTTTAAAATAACTTTTCAAAGAGTAATTCCCCACACCAAATGCTACAGTTCGAGCTAAAGGAAAAGCTTGTAAAAGGTCTCATCTAATCAGTAAGAATAATTGTTGTACTTGTTAAGCACTTGTGATATGCCAGGCACTGTTCTAAGCACTGGAGCAGATACAAGATAATAATAATAATCATCATCATCATCATCAATCGTATTTATTAAGCGCTTACTGTGTGCAGAGCACTGGACTAAGCGCTTGGGAAGTACAAGTTGGCAACATATAGAGACGGTCCCTACCCAACAGTGGGCTCACAGTCTAAAAATAATGGCTTAAGCGTTTAGTACAGTGCTCTGCACACAGTAAGCACTCAATAAATATGATTGAATGAATGAATAATGGCATTTATTAAGCGCTCACTATGTGCAAAGTACTGTTCTAAGTGCGGGAGGGCTATAAGGTGATGAGGTTGTCCCACGGGGGGCTCACAGTCTTAATCCCCATTTTACAGATGAGGGAACTGAGGCACCTCAAAGCCCTACTGAGAGCTCACCTCCTCCAGGAGGCCTTCCCAGACTGAGTCCCCTCCTTCCTCTCCCCCTCCCCATTCCCCCTGCCTTACCTCCTTCCCCTCCCCACAGCACCTGTATATAATGTATATATGTTTCTATGTATTTATTACTCTATTTTATTTGTACATATTTATTCTATTTATTTCATTTTGTTAATATGTTTTATTTTGTTGTCTGTCTCCCCCTTCTAGACTGTGAGCCCGCTGTTGGGGAGGGACCGTCTCTAGATGTTGCCAACTTGGACTTCCCAAGCGTTTAGTACAGTGCTCTGCACACAGGAAGCGCTCAATAAATATGATTGAATGAATGAATGAACTTGTATTTCCCAAGTGCTTAGTCCAGTGCTCTGCACACAGAAAGTGCTCAATAAATACGATTGAATGAATGAATGAACTTGTACTTCCCAAGAGCTTAGTCCAGTGCTCTGCACACAGAAAGTGCTCAATAAATACGATCGAATGAATGAATAAATGAAGAGACTTGCCCAAAGTCACACAGCTGACAGTTGGCACAGCCGGGATTTGAACCCACGGCATCTGACTCCAAAGCCCGGGCTCTTTCCACTGAGCCACGCTGCTTCTCATGGTAATCGGGTTGAACACGGTCCCTGACCCACATGGGGCTCCCAGGCTTAATTCCCATTTCACAGATGAGGAAACTGAGGCCTAGAGAAGTGAAGTGAGTTGCCCAAGGCCATGCAGCACCCGAGAGGCGGAGCCAGGATTAGAACCCTAATTAGAATCCAGCTTGTACTTCCCAAGTGCTTAGTACAGTGCTCTGCACACAGTAAGCGCTCAATAAATACGACTGATTGATTGATTGATTGATTGAACCCAAGTCCTCTGACCGCCAGGCTGTTGCTCTTTCCACTGGGCCATGCTGCTTCTCAAGATTCATTCATTCATTCATTCAATCGTATTTACTGAGCGCTTACTGTGTGCAGAGCACTGTACTAAGCACTTCGGAAGTCCAAGTTGGCAACATATAGAGATGGTCCCTACCCAACAGCGGGCTCACAGTCTAGAAGGGGGAGACAGACAACAAAACAAAACATATTAGAGAAGCAGCGTGGCTCAGTGGAAAGTGCCCGGGCTTTGGAGTCAGAGGTCATGGGTTCAAGTCCCGGCTCTGCCAATTGTCAGCTGGGTGACTTTGGGCAAGTCACTTCACTTCTCTGGGCCTCAGTTCCCTCATCTGTAAAATGGGGATTAATCAATCAATCAATCGTATTTATTGAGCACTTACTGTGTGCAGAGCACTGTACTAAGCACTTGGGAAGTACAAGTTGGCAACATATAGAGACAGTCCCTACCCAACAGTGGGATTAAGACTGTGAGTCCCCCCTGGGACAACCTGATCACCTTGCAACCTTCCCAGTGCTTAGAACAGTGCTTTGCACATAGTAAGCGCTTAAGAAATACCATCATTATTATATTAACAATCAATCGTATTTATTGAGCGCTTACTGTGTGCAGAGCACTGTACTAAGCGCTTGGAAGTACAAGTTGGCAACATATAGAGACAGTCCCCACCCAACAGTGGGATTAAGACTGTGAGTCCCCCTTGGGACAACCTGATCACCTTGCAACCTTCCCAGCGCTTAGAACAGTGCTTTGCACATAGTAAGCGCTTAAGAAATACCATCATTATTATATTAACAATCAATCGTATTTATTGAGCGCTTACTGTGTGCAGAGCACTGTACTAAGCGCTTGGAAGTACAAGTTGGCAACGTATAGAGACGGTCCCTACCCAACAGTGGGCTCACAGTCTAGAAGGGGGAGACAGAGAACAAAACCAGATTAACAAAATAAATAGAATAGAATAAAATAAATAGAATATGTACAAGTAAAATAAATCAATAAAGTCCTCCGACTTCTTGGGAGTCGCCACGTCCTCCGCCCCCCAGGCCGTGCTCTTTCCGCTGGGCCACGCTGCTTCTCAATACGTACAACTGATGGATTCTCCAGCTCATCATCGATCGTATTTATTGAGCGCTTACGGTGTGCAGAGCACTGTGCTAAGCGCTTGGGAAGTCCAAGTTGGCAACATATAGAGACGGTCCCTACCCAACAGTGGGCTCACGGTCCAGATAAAAAGAATCCCAGAAGTGCCAAAAGAAGAAAAATAATTAGCGAGATCCGATGAAAGGAGTGAAAGTTCTGCACGGTGCTGAGTCACTATGACAACCCCCCTTCTAATCTATTTTAATTGCTTGTCTCTGCTCATTAACGAGCTTCCTTCCACTCCTCTCTCCTGGCTGCCGGGAGCCATTTGCCGGCTAGCTGCTACTTCTGAATTTCTTTTTTAAAAAAAAGACCCAATGTAACTGTGGTCCTTCATTTTTTCCTAATTATGAGAGTCCTAGAATCTCCTCCTCCTTCCTCTCCATCCCCCCCCCCACCCCGCCTCACCTCCTTCCCTTCCCCACAGCACCTGGATATATGGATATATGTTTGTTCATATTTATTACTCTATTCATTTATTTTACTAGTACATATCTATTCTATGTATTTTATTTTGTTAATATGTTTGGTTTCGTTCTCTGTCTCCCCCTTCTACACTGTGAGCCCACTGTCGGGTAGGGACCGTCTCTATATGTTGCCAACTTGTACTTCCCAAGCACTTAGTACAGTGCTCTGCACACAGTATGCCCTCAATAAATATGATTGATTGATTACTCTATTTATTCATTTATTTTACTTGTACATATCTATTCTATGTATTTTATTTTGTTAATATGTTTGGTTTCGTTCTCTGTCTCCCCCTTCTACACTGTGAGCCCACTGTCGGGTAGGGACCGTCTCTATATGTTGCCAACTTGTACTTCCCAAGCACTTAGTACAGTGCTCTAAACACAGTATGCCCTCAATAAATATGATTGATTGATTACTCTATTTATTCATTTATTTTACTTGTACATATCTATTCTATGTATTTTATTTTGTTAATATGTTTGGTTTCGTTCTCTGTCTCCCCCTTCTAGACTGTGAGCCCGCTGTCGGGTAGAGAGCGTCTCTAAATTTTGCCAACTTGGACTTCCCAAGCGCTTAGTACAGTGCTCTGCACACAGTAAGCCCTCAATAAATATGATTGAATGAATGAATGTATATATGTTTGCATGTATTTATTACTCTATTTTATTTGTACATATTTATTCTATTTATTTTATTGTGTTAATATGTTTGGTTTTGTTCTCTGTCTCCCCCTTCTAGACTGTGAGCCCGCTGTCGGGTAGGGAGCGTCTCTAAATTTTGCCAACTTGGACTTCCCAAGCGCTTAGTACAGTGCTCTGCACACAGTAAGCCCTCAATAAATATGATTGAATGAATGAATCTATATATGTTTGCATGTATTTATTACTCTATTTTATTTGTACATATTTATTCTATTTATTTTATTTTGTTAATGTATTTTGTTTTGTTGTCTGTCTCCCCCTTCTAGACTGTGAGCCCGCTGTTGGGTAGGGACCGTCTCTAGATGTTGCCAACTTGGACTGCCCAAGCGCTTAGTCCAGCGCTCTGCACACAGTAAGCGCTCAATAAATACGATTGATTGATTGACTGATAGAATAAACGCCGCCCAAGGGCTAAATTCGGTGTAACGTGATTCCCATTAGTGGTCATCGCTCTCTCGACATCTTCAGGATATGCTTCGGTTCGTGACCAGGACAAGGTCACGGCAAGCTGGGTTAAAGTTTAATAATGCTGCTTCATGAGGTTACGGTCATTTTAGAGAAGCAGCGTGGCTCAGTGGAAAGATCCCGGGCTTTGCCGTCAGAGGTCATGGGTTCGAATCCAGACTCCACTACATGTCTGTTGTGTGACCTTGAGCAAGTCACTTAACTTCTCTGAGCCTCAGTTCCCTCATCTGTAAAATTGGGATTAAGGCTGTGAGCCCGACATGGGACAACCTGATCACCTTGTATCATCATTATTATTATTATTATTACTTTGAAGAGCTCTTTAATAATAATAATAATAATGTTGATGGCATTTATTAAGTGCTTACTACGTGCAAAGCACTGTTTTAAGCGCTGGGGTAGATACAAGATAATAATAATAATAATAATGGCATTTATTAAGCGCTTACTATGTGCAAAGCACTGTTCTAAGCGCTGGGGTAGATACAAGATAATAATGATAATAATGGCATTTATTAAGCACTTACTATGTGCAAAGCACTGTTCTAAGCGCTGGGGTAGATACAAGATAATAATAATGGCATTTATTAAGTGCTTACTATGTGCAAAGTACTGTTCCAAGCGCTGGGGAGGTTACAAGGTGATCAGGCTGTCCCATGGGGGGGCTCACAGTCCCAATCCCCATTCTACAGATGAGGCAACTGAGGCCCAGAGAAGTCAAGTGACTTCCCCAAGGTCACACAGCTGACAACCGGCGGAGCCAGGATTTGAACCCATGACCCCTGACTCCAAAGCCCGGGCTCTTCCCACTGAGCCACGCTGCTTCTCTGAAAGCTAACTGGGTGAGACGGAGTAACCGCTCAAGTACCAGGGGTTTTTTTGGGTTTTATTATTTTTTTTAAGCACATTTAACGCCGCTATTCAGCATTCGGGAGTGAAAGAGTAGTAGCTAAAGGGTATCAGTTTAATATGGCTAAATCTTTTAAAAGGCTTAAAGTCAAAAATCTCCTAAAATTAGGTTCCCCAGTCTCTGGCCTAGGGGTGCAAATCTCAGGGAGGGAGAATTGGATGCGAGGACCGACCGGCAATTGTTTTGAATGGGCGGCAGTCGAAATAATAATAATAATAATAATTATGGTATTTGTTAAGTGCTTACTATGTGCCACTCACTGATCTAAGCGCTGGGGTACAAGGTAACAGGTACCTTAATACAAGATAATCACGTGGATATGAGGTAATCACGTTGTTCCACATGGGGCTCATACTCTCAATCCCCCTTTTACAGATGAGGTAACCGAGGCACAGAGAAGTTGTGTGATTTGCCCAAGGTCACACAGCTGACACATATGTACGTAGCTGTAATTTATTTTAATATCCATCTCCTGATGTGCATCTAGCTTTACTTCTATTTATTCTGATGACTTGACACCTGTCCGCATGTTTTGTTTTGTTGTGTGTCTCCCCCTTCTAGACTGTGAGCCCGTTGCTGGGTAGGGACCGTCTCTCGATGTTGCCAACTTGGACTTCCCAAGCGCTTAGTACAGTGCTCTGCGCACAGTAAGCGCTCAATAAATACGATCGAATGAGTGAATGAATTTTTAGACCGTGAGCCCACTGTTGGGTAGGGACTGTCTCTACATGTTGCCAACTTGTACTTCCCAAGCGCTTAGTACAGTGCTCTGCACACAGTAAGCACTCAATAAATACGATTGATTGATTGATTCTGATTAAAGAAGTTGTAAACAGACCTCCTGGCTTCCTCCTGGACAGCAAGGCACAGACTCTGGGGGTTGGCATCAAGTGAAAGTGTCCGGCACGCAGACCTGTCAACCAGGCTCTGCCAATTCATTCATTCATTCATTCAATTGTATTTATTGAGCGCTTACTGTGTGCAGAGCACTGTACTAAGCGCTTGGGAAGTCCCAATCAGCAACATAGAGAGACAGTCCTACCCAACGACAGGCTCACTAAGCACTTGGGTAGAGTACAATGTAACAATAAACAGGTACATTTGTGGTTCACAATGAACTTACAGTCTAGAGAATAATAATAGTAATAAAAATAATAATAATGATAATAATAATGGTATTTTTTTAAGCAATTACTATGTACCAAGCACTGTTCTAAGTATGGGGGTAGATACAAGATAATCAGGTTGTCCCACGTGGGGCTCACAGTTTTAATCCCCATTTTACAGATGAGGGAACTGAGGCACAGAGAAGTGGCTTGTCCAAGGTCACACAGCAGACAAGTGGCACAGACTGGATTCGAATCCACGTCCTCTGACTTCCTAGCCCGTCCTCTTTAATAATAATAATAGTGGTATTTGTTCATTCATTCATTCATTCATACAATCGTATTTATTGAGCGCTTACTGTGTGCAGAGCACTGTACTAAGCGTTTGGGAAGTCCAAGTTGGCAACATATAGAGACGGTCCCTACCCAACAGTGGGCTCACAGTCTAGAAGGGGGAGACAGAGAACAAAACAAAACATAGTAACAAAATAAAAGAAATAGAATAAATATGTACAAATAAAATGGGGACTGAGAACAAAACATAGTAACAAAATAAAATAAACAGAATAAATATGTACAAATAAAATGGGGATTGAGAACAAAACATATTAACAAAATAAAATAGATAGAATAAATATGTACAAATAAAATGGGGATTGAGACTGCGAGCCCCACGTGGGACAGGGACTGTGTCCAACCTGAGTAGCTTATATAGGGACCGTCTCTATATGTTGCCGACTTGTACTTCCCAAGCGCTTAGTACAGTGCTCTGCACACAGTAAGCACTCAATAAATATGATTGAATGAATGAATGAATCTACCCCCGATCAGGTTGGACAGAGTCCCTGTCCCACATGGGGCCCACAGTCTTTGTCTCTATTTTACAGATGTGGTCACTGAGGCACAGAGGAGTTAAGTGACTTGCCCAAGGTCACACAGCTGCCACGTGGCGGAGCCGGGATTAGAACCCATGACCTCTGACTGCCAAGCCCAGGCTCTTTCTACTGAGCCACGCTGCTTCCCCGAAATGCAGTGACTTGCCCGGGGTCACACAGAGCAGAGAAGTGGCGGAGCCAGAATTCGAACCCAGGTCAACCCACAAGGCCAGGCTGCTTCCCTACCCCTCTAACGTCTTATATGTGATCTTGGACTGTGCGCCCACTGTTGGGTAGGGACTGTCTCTATATGTTGCCAACTTGGACTTCCCAAGCGCTTACTACAGTGCTCTGCACACAGTAAGTGCTCAATAAATACGACTGATTGATTGATTGATTGAATTTGTTTATTTCCACAGTGTCACGCAAACATTAACCTGGACAATTATTTTCCAGGTCCCTGGCTCATAACTGTTTATTGCCTGGGATCGAGACAGAGACGTTGCGTTTTATGGCTTCAGTGACTGTCACGGTTGAAAACAAAATGTTTCGACTGCTGCCTTTAAAATTCTTGTTGCTCGGGATAAAATAGTCTTTAAAAGTCCAAATAACCAAAGGAGATAGGTGTTAGAAAATGGACAGTACACATACTGTCCCCCCTCCTTCCCCTCTCCATCCCCCCCGCCTTACCTCCTTCCCTTCCCCACAGCACCTATATATATATACGGATTTATTACTCTATTTATTGATTTTACTTGTACATATCTATTCTATTTATTTTGTTAATATGTTTTGTTTTGTTCTCTGTCTCCCCCTTCTAGACTGTGAGCCCGCTGTCGGGTAGGGACCGTCTCTATCTGTTGCCAACTTGTACTTCCCAAGCGCTTAGTACAGTGCTCTGCACACAGTAAGCGCTCAATAACTACGATTGATTGATTGATATGAACTTTCCTGCATTCCTGTGAGAGCTCCCAATTCAAAATTTGGCCTTTTTTTTTAAAGTGCTGTCTTATAGACTTCAAATTTCCAAAAGTCAGTGGTGGAAGTCAGCTACGTTTACTAGTAATTAAATTTCTCTAACGTGCAATTGTTCGCAAGCATTCATACTTAAACACCTCAATATATTTTGTCAATAAATGGTAAAGATAAAAATTTAGCACCTCAGAAGAGTTAACAATAACCAGGAAGGAAGGAAGGAGGCTTTCTCATCTCATTCCTCCCTCAAATCTGCATCTTATCCTAACCTTAGCAAAATGGCTTTCTTTGCTTCTGCTTCCTTCCACAAGTGAAAAGTTTATAGTCCATGAAAAATAATTCGGTTATCTACGTCAGAAACACAGAAATTCTGGACAGTGGGGAAATTAAAGTTAGATACAGCATTTGTTACTCTATTTATGTATTTATTTTATTTGTACATCTCTATTCTATTTATTTTATTTTGTTAAAATGTTTTGTTTTGTTGTCTGTCTCCCCCTTCTAGACTGTGAGCCCGCTGTTGGATAGACACCGTCTCTATATGTTGCCAACTTGGACTTCCCAAGCGCTTAATACAGCGCTCTGCACACAGTAAGCGCTCAATAACTATGATTGATTGATACAAACTTTCCTGCATTCCTGTGAGAGCTCCCAACTCAAAATTTAGCCGTTTTTTTTTTAAAAAGTGCTGTCTTATAGACTTCAAATTTCCAAAGGTCAGTGGTGGAAGTCAGCTACGTTTACTGGTAATTAAATTTCTCTAACGTGCAATTGTTCGCAAGCATTCACACTTAAACACCTCAATATATTTTGTCAATAAATGGTAAAGAGAAAAATTTGGCACCTCAGAAGAGTTAACAATAACCAGGAAGGAAGGAAGGAAGGAGGCTTTCTCATCCCATTCCTCCCTCAAATCTGCATCTTATCCTAACCTTGGCAAAATGGCTTTCTTTGCTTCCGCTTCCTTCCACAAGTGAAAAGTTTATAGTCCATGAAAAATAATTCTGTTATCTACGTCAGAAACACAGAAATTCTGGACAGTGGGGAAATTAAAGTTAGATACAGCGTTTGTACGTATTTGTTACTTTATTTATTTATTTATTTTATTTGTACATCTCTATTCTATTTATTTTATTTTGTTAATATGTTTGGTTTTGTTGTCTGTCTTCCCCTTCTAGACTGTGAGCCCGCTGTCGGGTAGGGACCGTCTCTATCTGTTGCCAACTTGTACTTCCCAAGCGCTTAGTACAGTCTGCACACAGTAAGCGCTCAATAAATACGATTGATTGATTGATACGAACTTTCCCGCATTCCTGTGAGAGCTCCCAATTCAAAATTTGGCCATTTTTTTTTTTAAGTGCTGTCTTATAGATTTCAAATTTCCAAAGGTCAGTGGTGGAAGTCAGCTACGTTTACTGGTAATTAACTTTCTCTAACGTGCAATTGTTCACAAGCATTCATAAATTCCTCAATATATTTTGTTAATAAATGGTAAAGATAAAAATTTGGCACCTCAGAAGAGTTAACAATAACCAGGAAGGAAGGAAGGAAGGAGGCTTTCTCATCCCATTCCTCCCTCAAATCTGCATCCTATCCTAACCTTAGCAAAATGGCTTTGTTTGCTTCTGCTTCCTTCCACAAGTGAAAAGTTTATAGTTCATGAAAAATAATTCTGTTATCTACGTCAGAAACACAGAAATTCTGGACGGTGGGGAAATTAAAGTTAGATACAGTTTCTTCCTCTCCCCCTCGTCCCCCTTTCCATCCCCATCTTACCTTCTTCCCTTCCCCACAGCACCTGTATATAAGCATATATGCTTGTACATATTTATTACTCTATTTATCTATTTATTTTACTTGTACATATCTATTCTATTTATTTTATTTTGTTAGTGTGTTTGGTTTTGTTCTCTGTCTCCACCTTTTAGACTGTGAGCCCACTGTTGGGTAGGGACTGTCTCTATATGTTGCCAAATTGTACTTCCCAAGCGCTTAGTACAGTGCTCTGCACACAGTAAGCGCTCAATAAATACGATTGATGATGATACAGTGTTTGCACGTATTTCTTACTCTATTTATTGATTGATTTTATTTGTACATATTTATTCTATTTATTTGATTTTGTTAATAGGTTTTGTTTTGTTCTCTGTCTCCCCCTTCTAGACTGTGAGCCCACTGTTGGGTAGGGACCGTCTCTAGATGTTGCCAACTTGTGCTTCCCAAGTGCTTAGTACAGTGCTCTGCACACAGTAAGCGCTCAATAAATACGATTGATTGATTGATTGATGTAAACTCCTTGAGGGCAGGTAATGCATCTTTTGTTGTCCTCTTCTAAGAGCTCAGTACAGTGTTGTATGCTCAATAAATACCACTGGTCGATAGGAGTTTCCATTAGTCTATCCAGAGTACTAGCTTTTGGAACAAAAGGTGGTTGCTACAACCTACAAGCTAGCTTGGACATATTTGCTACTCTATTTATTTTGTTAATGATGTGCTTCTAGCTTTATTTCTATTTATTCTGATGACCTGACACCTGTCCACGTGTTTTGTTTTGTTGTCTGTCTCCCTCTTCTAGACCGTGAGCCTGCTGTTGGGTGGGGACCGTCTCTATATGTTGCCAACTTGTACGTCCCAAGCGCTTAGTACAGTGCTCTGCACACAGTAAGCGCTCAATAAATACGACTGAATGAATGAATGAATGGGTTTGTATCGCTCCCTTGCTGGTCGGTAAAACTAAGTAAACTTTCGTGGTGATCGGGGGCATGGTTTGACTTTACTACGTGTCACCGAGGCTCCCCCGGTCCAGGAGGGTCCTGGTTGGTATGAACGAGGGGGGCTCGCGACAGATAATACAGTTTTCCTTCAGTCGATCATATTTATTGAGCGCTTACTGCGTGCAGAGCACGCTACTAAGGGCTTGGAAGAGTATAATTCAACCGTATACTTCCCCTCCCCACAGCACCTGTATATACGTGTTTGCACAGATTTATTACTCTATTGATTTGACTTGTACAGTACGTATTTTCTATTCTATTTATTTTGTTAATGCTGTGCACCTAGCTTTATTCCTATTCATTCTGATATGTTCTATATCTATATGTTGCCAACTTGTACTTCCCAAGCGCTTAGTACAGTGCTCTGCACACAGTAAGCGCTCAATAGATACGATTGATGCTGATGATGATGATATGTTGCCAACTTGGACTTCCCAAGCGCTTAGTACAGTGCTCTGCACTGTATATATATATATATATATATGTTTGTACATATTTATTACTCTATTTTACTTGTACATATCTATTTATTTTGTTAGTATGTTTGGTTTTGTTCTCTGTCTCCCCCTTTTAGACTGTGAGCCCGCTGTTGGGTAGGGACTGTCTCTATATGTTGCCTACTTGTACTTCCCAAGCGCTTAGTACAGTGCTCTGCACACAGTAAGCGCTCAATAAATATGATTGATGATGATGATGATAGTACAGTGCTCCGCACACAGTAAGCGCTCAATAAATACAATTGACTGACTGATTGATGACGACATCTGTCCACATGTTTTGCTTTGTTGCTTGTCTCCCCCTTCTAGACTGTGCGCCCGTTGTTGGGTAGGGACTGTCTCTATATGTTGCCAACTTGGACTTCCCAAGCGCTTAGTACAGTGCTCTGCACACAGCAAGCGTTCAATAAATACGATTGAATGAATGAATAATAAACAGACACATTCCCCCCCTCCCACCCACCTGATTAAGTGACAATGAGAAATCTTAAATCCACATGGCCCAGACCGGTCCAGAAACACCTGACTGAAGTGCCACCATGGGAGTGGAAATGCTGGCTCGTTTTCACACCAAAAAATCATGGCCTGACACCTTGGGCGACGGTCTCTGTGCATAAACGTTGCCCACTGTCTCAATGTGTCACGATTTTACTCCTTGCTTCTCTCCGTGGGACTGACTGGCTGAAAGTACATCTTCCTGGGCCTAAACATAAAACTCAAAAAAGCACTCCTGGGTCAAAGACCCCGTAAATGACAAAACAAGTAACCATATGGGGCTGACGCTTTGGTCTCTCGGTGGGTTTCTGGGGACTTAAATGCCCCGGAATATTTTGTAATTCTATACCTGACCTTCATGTTCGAATGAATAAATGAATGAATGAATGAACATATGTACTAGTCTATTTATTTTATTTTGTTAATATGTTTTGTTGTCCGTCTCCCCCTTCTAGACTGTGAGCCCATCGTCGGGTAGGGACCATCTCTACAGGTTGCCGATTTGGACTTCCCAAGCGCTTAGTACAGTGCTCTGCACCCCGTAAGCGCTCAATAAATACGACTGAATGAATGTTCGAAGACAACGTTACCGAAGATTTCTATCGGTGCCTCACCTACGCGCAATTAAGTATTCATTTTCTCATTCTGTGGAAAGGGAGATATACGTGACTATAAAACATCCTACTGTGATTACGCGAAGCCTAGTTGTTCACTGTGGCTAAGTAAGCATGGTGACCAGCATATTTCACAGCTAAGTCTATCACCATAAAAACAGATGCGGATATTCTTGGAAGAAAACAATCCTTAGGAAATTCCAGGATCCCCTGCCTCCTGGCAGAAGGAGAAAGTCCAAGCCCAATTTATTTTATTTTCTTAGTATGTTTGGTTTTGTTCTCCGTCTCCCCCTTTTAGACTGTGAGCCCACTGTTGGGTAGGGACTGTCTCTATATGTTGCCAATTTGTACTTCCCAAGCGCTTAGTACAGTGCTCTGCACACAGTAAGCGCTCAATAAATACGATTGATGATGGTGATCATGATGATGATAAGCAAACTGCTAGTTAACAAAATGAACTGGAGCCTACAGCAAAGTCTGTTTGCAAAAATCAATAGGGTTCAGTGCACAATAACATTTATATTGTATTTTCTTAATCTTTGATCCGTTTCTACCCATTCATATCCTGGTTTATCCACCTGTGTCTTTTACGCCAACGCACTGCACCCTTTTCATAACTGTATTTTTGGCAGCGAAAGTCAACCTCAGAGGGTTTGCTCTAGAGCCGAAGCTCCAGGATGGCAAGAGCCGTGTCATCATCATCATCATCAATCGTATTTACTGAGCGCTTACTGTGTGCAGAGCACTGTACTAAGCGCTTGGGAAGTACAAGTAGGCAACATCTAGAGACAGTCCCTACCCAACAGTGGGCTCACAGTCTAAAAGGGGGGAGACAGAGAACAAAACCAAACATACTATCAAAATAAAATAAATAGAATAGATATGTACAAGTAAAATAAATAGAGTACTAAATAAGTACAAACATATATACATATATATATACAGTGCAGAGCACTGTACTAAGCGCAATCATTCAATCATTCAATCGTATTTACTGAGCGCTTACTTTGTGCAGAGCACTGTACTAAGCGCTTGGAAAGTACAATTCAGCAATAAAGAGAGACAATTGTAGCTCCACGTCCTACCCTCATGTCTACTTGATGCTTTTGATGATGGTGGTGGAAGGTGAGGAAGGCTTTCAGACAATGCATATGAATCGGGAGAAGTCCCTTAACCAACCTTCCCTCATACTAAATAAGCCTCAGTCCAAAATCCCTTCTTCATCATTAGGTTTTCCTCATTTATTCTTGTAAATATTGGCCGATATTTTCCTAATTACCAGAATGGTTTAAATTGACCACACTCCTCCCAGCCCCGGTTTTCACCATTGCTCCCCACGTTTTAAGGCCCAACGTTTGGAGGAGCAGCGTGGCTCAGTGGAAAGAGTCCGGGCTTTGGAGTCAGAGGTCAGGGGTTCAAATCCCGGCTCCGCCACTGGTCAGCTGTGTGACTTTGGGCATGTCACTTCACTTCTCTGGGCCTCAGTTCCCTCATCTGTAAAATGGGGATGAAGACTGTGAGCCCCCCCGTGGGACAACCTGATCCACCTTGTAACCTCCCCAGCGCTTAGAACGGTGCTTTGCACATAGTAAGTGCTTAATAAATGCCATCATTATTATTATTATTAAAGGTGATCAGGCTGTCCCACGGGTGGCTCACAGTCTTAATCCCCATTTTACAGATGAGGTAACTCAGGCCCAGAGAAGTTAAGCGACTTGCCCAAAGTCACACAGCTGACTACTGGCGGAGCCGGGATTTGAACCCATGACCTCTGACTCCAAAACCCGGGCTCTTTTCCACTGAGCCACGCTGCTTCTCTTGTACTGAGCAACTATGTACTAAGTGTTAGCGGGCAGGGAATGTGTCCGTTTACTGTTATGCTGCACTCTCCCAAGCGCTTAGTACGATGTTTGGCACACAGTAAGCGCTCAATAAATCATCATCATCATCAATCGTATTTATTGAGCGCTTACTATGTGCAGAGCACTGTACTAAGCGCTTGGGAAGTACAAATTGGCAACATATAGAGACAGTCCCTACCCAACAGTGGGCTCACAGCCTACAAGGGGGAGACAGAGAACAAAACCAAACATACTAACAAAATAAAATAAATAGAATAGATAGGTACAAATAAAATAGAGTAATAAATATGAACAAACATATATACATATATACAGGTAAAAAATAATAATTGCAATTCAGTTGTAATTCAGTAATCATTCAGTTGCAATAAATACAACTGAAGGAATGAATGACAAGTACGACAGATGTACTGGTGAAAGAAGCACGGCCTCGTGGAGAGAGCGTGGGCTTGGGAGTCAGAAGGCCCTGGGTTCGAATCCCTTCTCTGCCACTTGCTGTGTGCGACCGTGGGCAAGTCACTTCACTTCTCTGGGCCTCAGTTCCCTCATCTGTAAAATGGGGATTAAGACCGTGAGCCCCACGTGGGACAACCTGATCACCTTGTATCCCCCTCCAGCGCTTAGAACAGTGCTTTGCACATAGTAAGCGCTTCACAAATGCCATCATTATTATTATTATATTATTACTATATCTGGAAAATGGGGATTAAGCCTGTGAGCCCCACTTGGAACAGGGACTGTGCTGAACCCAATTTGTTTGTATCCACCTCAGCACTTAGTACAGTGTGTGGCACATAGCAAGCACACAATAATAATAATAATAATAATGTTGGTATTTGTTAAGCGCTTACTATGTGCAAGGCACTGTTCTAAGCGCTGGGGTAGATACAAGGTAATCACGTTGTCCCACGTGGGAATCACAGTCTTCATCCCCATTTTACAGATGAGGGAACTGAGGCCCAGAGAAGTGAAGTGACTTGCCCAAAGTCGCACAGCTGACAAGTGGCAGAGCCGGGATTTGAACCCACGACCTCTGACTCCAAAGCCCGTGCTCTTTCCACTGAGCCACACTGCTTCCCCAGCCACACAAATATCATTGCTACTATGAAAATAAAAATAATAATAATAATGGTATTTATTAAGTGCTTACTATGTGCAAAGCACTGTTCTAAGCGCTGGGGAAGTTACAAGGTGATCAGGTTGTCCCACGGGGGGCTCACAGTTTTAATCCCCATTTTGCAGATGAGGGAACTGAGGCCCAGAGAAGTGAAGTGACGTGCCCAAAGTCACACAGCTGACTATTGGCGGGGCCGGGATTTGAACCCATAACCTCTGACTCCAAAGCCCGGGCTCTTTCCACTGAGCCATGCTAAGGAAGTAGGTTTATCTTTTTGCATATTCCCCCCACAGTTGACATCTTTCCTGATCTTTCCCTTTACTAATTAGTAGGAAAATCGTTCATTAAGATCAGTTCATCAATCGTATTTATTGAGCGCTTACTGTGTGCAGAGCACTGTACTAAGCGCTTGGCTTAGTACAGTTGGCTTTAAGATCACATAACGAAGGAGGAGGAGTGTAGGCTAGTGAAAAGAGCACGGGCACGGGAGACAGAGGACCCGGGTTCGACTCCTAGTTCCACCACCTGTCTGCTGTGTGACCTTGGGCAAGTCATTTAACTTCTATGAACCTCAGTTCCCTCATCTGCAAAATAGGGATTCAATACTTGGTCTCCCTCCTACTTCGACTGTGAGCCCCACGGAAGATTTGATTATCTTATATATCCCCCAGTGCTAAGAACAGTGCTTGACACATTATTATTAATAATAATAATAATAATAATGGCATTTATTAAGTGCTTACTATGTGCAAAGCACTGTTCTAAGCACTGGGGAGGTTACAAGGTGATCAGGTTGTCCCATGGGGGGCTCACAGTCTAAATCCCCATTTTCCAGATGAGGTCACTGAGGCACAGGGAAGTGAAGTGACTTGCCCCAAGTCACCCAGCTGACAATTGGCGGAGCCGGGATTTGAACCCCTGACCTCTGACTCCAAAGCCCGGGCTCTTTCCACTGAGCCACGGTGCTTCCCATTAAGCGCTTAAACACCACAGTTGTTATTATTATTGCAAACAATGTGAGCCCGCTGTTGGGTAGGGACCGTCTCTATATGTTGCCAACTTGTTCTTCCCAAGCGCTTAGTACAGTGCTCTGCACACAGTAAGCGCTCAATAAATATGATTGAATGAATGAATGAAACACCACAAGATATCCAAAAAGAGTAGTTTTCAGTATCCAGGCAGAGAATTCCAATACCAAGGCTGGAATTATGATACATAACTGGCCCAGAGAAGCAGCGTGGCTCAGTGGAAAGAGTACGGGCGTACTCTGCTGTGTGACCTTGGGCAAGTCACTTAACTTCTCGGAGCCTCAGTTCCCTCATCTGTCAAATGGGGATGAAGACTGTGAGCCCCATGTGGGACAACCTGATCACCTTGTATCCCCCCCAGCGCTTAGAACAGTGCTTTGCACATAGTAAGTGCTTAACAAATGCCATCATTATTATTATTATTAAGAGTTGGTAGACATGTTCCCACTCACTCCCTTGGGGAACTCATTTGCTCCCACGGCTTCAACGATCATCTCTATGCTGATGACACACAAATCTACATCTCTGCCTCTGCTCTCCCTCCCTCCCTCCAGGCTCGCATCTCCTCCGGCCTTCAGGACATCTCCATCTGGATGTCTGCCCGCCATCTAAAACGCAACATGTCCAAGACGGAACTCCTTATCTTCCCTCCCAAACCCTGCCCTCTCCCTGACATTCCCAGCACTGTCGACGGCACTACCATCCTTCCCGTCTCACAAGCTCGCAACCGTGGTGTCATCCTCGACTCCGCTCTCTCCTTCACCCCTCACATCCGATCTGTCACCAAAACCTGCCGGTCTCATCTCCGCAACATCGCCAAGATCCGCCCTTTCCTCTCCATCCAAACCGCTACCCTGCTCGTTCAAGCTCTCATCCTATCCCGACTGGATTACTGCATCGGCCTCCTCTCCGATCTCCCATCCTCCTGTCTCTCCCCACTTCAATCCATACTTCACGCCGCTGTTGGGTAGGGACCCGTCTCTATATGTTGCCAACTTGTACTTCCCAAGCGCTTCGTACAGTGCTCTGCACACAGTAAGCGCTCAATAAATACGATTGAATGAAGGAATGAACCAGAAGCGTGAAATCTTCATAGGACAATTTGGGATACCTCTTTTAATCACTGGATTACACGAACAGCTTTCAAAAATAATCAGCCACTGATCATCTTCACCATGATCTTCAATCAGTATTTACTAAGCATTTACTATGTGCAGAGCAGTGTACTAAGTGCTTGGGAGAGTCCAATAAAACAGAATAGGTAGACGCGTTCCCTGACTGTGTGTCATTCATTCATTCATTCAATCATATTTATTGAGCGCTTACTGTGTGCAATCATATTTATTGAGCGCTTACTGAGTGCAGAGCACTGTACTAATCAATCAGTCAATCAATCATATTTATTGAGCGCTTACTGTGTGCACAGCACTGTACTAAGCGCTTGGGAAGTACAAGTTGACAACGTATAGAGACAGTCTCTACCCATCTCACAGTCTAGAAGGGGGAGACAGAGAACAAAACCAAACATATTAACAAAATAAAATAAATAGAATAGATATGTACAAGTAAAATAAGAGTAATAAATACGTACAAACATATATATATATATATTTATACAGTGCAGAGCACTGTACTAAGCGCTTGGGAAGTCCAAGTTGTCAACATATCACCATCATCATCATCAATCGCATTTATTGAGCGCTTACTGTGTGCAGAGCACTGTACTAAGCGCTTGGGAAGTACAAGTAGGCAACATATAGAGACAGTCCCTACCCAACAGCGGGCACACAGTCTAAAAGGGGAAGACAGAGAACAAAACCAAACATACTAACAAAATAAAATAGAATAGATATGTACAAGTAAAATAGAGTAATAAAAATGTACAAATATATATATATATATATATATATATATATATATATATATATATATACAGTGCAGAGCACTGTACTAAGCACTTGGGAAGTCCAAGTTGGCAACACATCATCATCATCAATCGCATTTATTGAGCACTTACTGTGTGCAGAGCACTGTACTAAGCGCTTGGGAAGTCCAAGTCGGCAACATATAGAGACGGTCCCTACCCAACAGCTGGCTCAACGGGGTCATCTGTCCCCAAATAAACTTCTAAACGTGCTCTTGCTTTTGGAGAACAGAAAACTGGTGAACAGGAGGCTTTTCCATGAGGGAAGCAAAGAGACTCAAAACCGCGGCGGTTCTCCAAGTGTGATTTGGGAACCATTTGCGGTATGGGAGCCAAAATAAGGCCTTTCAGACGGCCCTGTGCGGCTGAGGTGGTCACCCTATGTGAGACTCATGTGTTTTGTGGGCGGGGGCTGTTGGCCAAACCCCCAAATCACCCAGGGGCAGCCCCACCTTCGCTCAGTGAATCACGCCCGTCTCCAGCCATCAGTTGCAGAGTGGTATAACAGAGCAGAGGACCTGGTCAGACTCAATCATTCATACTTAATAATAATAATAATTATTATAATGGCATTTTTTAAGTGCTTACTATGTGCAAAGCACTGCTCCAAGCGCTGGGGAGGTAACAAGGTGATCGGGTTGTCCCACGGGGGGCTTACAGTCTTCATCCTCATTTTCCAGATGAGGTAACTGAGGCCCAGAGAAGTGAAGTGACTTGCCCAAAGTCACACAGCTGAGAAGGGGCGGAGCTGGGGTTAGAACCCATGACCTCTGATTCCAAAGCCTGGGCTCTTTCCACTGAGCCATGCTGCTTCTCTGAGCGTATCCTGTACGAAGGACAGGGGAACCTAATAAAGCCTCACTGAAGGCACATCTCCTCCAAGAGGTCTTCTCTGACAGCCCTCATCTCCTCTTAATAATAATAATAATAATGACATTTATTAAGCGCTTACTATGTGCAAAGCACGGTTCTAAGCGCTGGGGAGGTTACAATGTGATCGAGGTGTCCCACGGGGGGCTCACAGTCTTAATCCCCATTTTCCAGATGAGGTCACTGAGGCCCAGAGAAGTGAAGTGACTTGCCCCAAGTCACCCAGCTGACAATTGGCGGAGCCGGGATTTGAACCCGTGACCTCTGACTCCGAAGCCCGGGCTCTTTCCACTGAGCCACGCTCTCACTCCCATCTTCATCACCCTTGCAGTTGGACTTTGCTCCCTTTATTCACCCCTCCCTCAGCGCCACAGCACTTTTTATTTCGGAGGGAGGGTACACTAAAACAATCTGTCTCACAAATGCATCTCCCAGAGACTGGGGAGCTGTTCACGCTCAGTTTAAGGGACAGTTATGAATAAAGCCTCTTATTCATTCATTCAATCGTATTTATTGAGCACTTACTGTGTGCAGAGCACTGTACTAAGCACTTGGGAAGTACAAGTTGGCAACATATAGAGACGGTCCCTACCCAACACGGGCTCACAGTCTAGAAGAGACTTATGAGACCAGGACTTTTAAGATTGCACAAGGTTGCCATCTATTGATTTATTACTCTATTTATTTATCACTATTTATTGATTTATTACTCTGTGCATTTTACTTGTACATATTTATTCTATTTATTTTATTTGGTTTATATGTTTTCTTTTGTTGTCTGTCTCCCCCTTCTAGACTGTGAGCCCACTGTTGGGTAGGGACCGTCTCTATATGTTGCCGACTTGGACTTCCCAAGCGCTTAGTACAGTGTCTTGCATACAGTAAGGGAAGTAAGGAGGGAAGGAGGGAGGGAAGGAGGGAGGGAGGGAGGGAAGGAGGGAAGGAGGGAAGGAAGGAAGGGAGGAAGGGAGGAAGGGAGGGAGGGAGGGAGGGAGCCAGCCCAGGGATGGGGTGGGAGGAAATACGATTGATTGATTGATTGATTGATTGATTAATGCGTGGTTTAGTGGAAAGAGCACAGGTTTGGGAGTCAGAGGTCATGGGTTCAAATCCTGACTCCGGCACTTGTCCAATGTAGGGCAAGCCACTTCACTTCTCTGTGCCTCAGCTACCTCATCTGGAAAATGATGAGGTTTCATATAGTTTCATCATAGTCCAGTGCTCTGCACACAGTAAGCGCTCAACAAATACGACTGAACGAAATGAAATGAAAATGGGGATTAGGACTGTGAGCCCCACATGGGACAACCTGATCCAACTTGTACTTCCCAAGCGCTTAGTACAGTGCTCTGCACACAGTAAGCACTCAATAAATACGAGCGCTTAATACAATAAAGCTCTCCCCCTCGTCCCCCTCTCCATCCCCCCCATCTTACCTCCTTCCCTTCCCCACAGCACCTGTATATATGTATATATGTTTGTACATATTTATTACTCTATTTATTTATTTATTTTACTTGTGCATATCTATTCTATTTATTTTATTTTGTTAGTGTGTTTGGTTTTGTTCTCTGTCTCCCCCTTTTAGACTGTGAGCCCACTGTTGGGTAGGGACTGTCTCTATATGTTGCCAACTTGGACTTCCCAAGCGCTTAGTACAGTGCTCTGCACACAGTAAGTGCTCAATATATACGATTGATTGATTGATTGATTGATTGAATGAATTAGGCTGTACCTACCCCTGCGCTTAGAACAGAGCTTGGCACAATGTAAGCACATATCAAATGCCATTATTATTATTATTATCAGCTGCAATTCATGCAACTGGGAGCTCACTGGACAACTGGTGAGTCGCATTTGGAAACACCAAATTCCCCAGCACTTAGAACAGTGCTTTGCACATAGTAAGCGCTTAACAAATGCCATCATTATTATTAGGCATTCTTAGAAGCAGTGTGGCCAAGTGGAAAGAGCCCGCCTGGGAGTCAGAAGGACGTGGGTTCTAATCCCAGCTCTGCCGCTTGTCAGCTGTGTGACCTTGGGCACGTCACTTTGCTTCTCGGTGCCTCAGTTCCCTCATCTGTAAAATAGGAATTACGACTGTGAGCCCCATGTGGGACAGGGACTGTGTCCAACCCGATTATCTTAATAATAATAATGATGACACTTATTAAGCGCTTACTATGTGCAAAGCACTGTTCTAAGCGCTGGGGAGGTTACAAGGTGATCAGGATGTCCCACGGGGGGCTCCCAGTCTTCATCCCCATTTTCCAGATGAGGGAACTGAGGCACAGAGAAGTCAAGTGACTTGCCCAAAGTCACACAGCTGACAAGTGGCGGAGCTGGGATTTGAACCCATGACCTCTGACCCCAAAGCCCGGGCTCTTTCCATTGAGCCACGCTGCTTCTCTATCTGCTTATAAGCTCCTTACCTTGTATTCATTCATTTAATCGCATTTACTGGACACTTACTGTGTGCGGAGCACTTTACTAAGCGCTTGGAAAGTACAACTCGGCAATAAAGAGAGACCAGCCCTGCCCACACCAGGCTTCCAGTGCCTGGCACACAGTAAGCGCTTAACAAATACCACAATTATTACTGGTATGCAAACATTTAGGTCAGCTAAGAAAAATTTCCTGAGCACCCACAATGCAGGCTGCATTGTAATAATAATAATGGCATTTATTAAGCGCTTACTATGTGCCAAGCACTGTTCTAAGCGCTGATAGGAGTTCGTGGGGAACGTAAGCAAGGTTAGGTATGATTCCTGTCACGGAAGACTTGTGGCCTCATAATAGTAATAATGATGGCATTTGTTAAGAGCTTACTACGTGCAAAGCACTGTTCTAAGCGCTGGGGAGGATACATGGTCATGATTTCGAATCCCAGCTCCTCCACTTGTCAGCTGTGTGACCTTGGGCAAGCCACTTAACTTCTCTGTGCCTCAGTTCCCTCATCTGTCAAATGGGGATGAAGACGGTGAGCCCCATGAGGGACAACCTGATCATCTTGTATCCCCCCCGAATGCTTAGAACAGTGCTTTGCACATAGTAAGCACTTAACAAATGCCATTATTATTATTATTATTATTATTATTATTATTACAAGGTGATCAGGTTGTCCCACGTGGGGCTCACAGTCTTCATCCCCACTTTACAGATGAGGGAACTGAGGCACAAAGAAGTGAAGTGACTTGCCCAAAGTCACCCAGCTGACAATTGGCGGAGCGGGATTTGAACCCATCATCTCTGACTCCCAAACCCGTGGTCTTTCCACTGAGCCATGCTGCTTCTCTACAGAAGATGGGTCGGCCATGCACTGCGAGCCCGTTGTTGGGTAGGGACCATCTCTATATGTTGCCAACTTGTACTTCCCAAGCGCTTAGTACAGTGCTCTGCACACAGTAAGCGCTCAATAAATACGATTGAATGAATGATTGAATGAATTTGGCCAAAACACACGCCAGGCAGTGAAACACAGAAATACTAAGAGATCACCAATGGGGAAAGGTTGGTGGCTGCCACTATTAGCTAGTTGGAGAATTAACGTAGATACTCAGAGAAAACTAAGTTTGGGAGTATATTCGTTCAGCCATTCAATCGTATTTATTGAGCGCTTACTGTGTGCAGAGCACTGTACTAAGCGCTTGGGAAGAACAAGTCGGCAACACATGGAGACGGTCCCTACCCGACAACGGGCTCACAGTCTAGAAGGGGGAGACAGACAACAAAACAAAACACGGAGACAGGTGTCAAAATCGTTGAAAAGTTAAGCCTAGTAAAATCCTCACTTCTCTGAGTCTAGTTCATTCATTCAATCGTATTTATTGAGCGCTTCCTGGGTGCGGAGCACTGTACTAAGCGCTTGGGAAGTACAAGTTGGCAACATATAATAATAATAATAATGGCATTTGTTAAGCACTTACTATGTGCAAAGCACTGTTCTAAGCGCTGGGGGGATACAAGGTGATCAGGTTGTCCCGCATGGGGCTCACAGTCATAATCCCCATTTTACAGATGAGGTTAACTGAGGCTCAGAGAAGTTAAATGACTTGCCCAAGGTCACACAGCAGACATGTGGCGGAGCCGGGATTTGAACCCACGACCTCTGGGTTCCCTTCCCAACAGTGGGCTCACAGTAAAGCGCAATGCTGGCATTTATCACGGTATTCGTTCATTCATTCAATCGTATTTATTGAGCGCTGACTGTGTGCGCAGCACTGTACTAAGCGCTTGGGAAGTCCAAGTTGGCAACATATAGAGACGGTCCCTACCCAACAGAAGTCTAGAAGTAAAATCCACACTTGATTGGCAAGTTTAGGGGGGTGCCATGAAAATGGGATGGCCGTTTGTCCGGTTTTATATTGAACGGTCTGGTTTCCAGCTGGCCTATCTTCAGGCCTGGCCCGCCCTCGAACCAGACGCCTTAATGTCCTTTTTTAAATTTTTCGGCACGCCCTTCCCTCCCTCCACCCTGGCTCGGACCAGACGTCCCACCCATCCATCTTTTAGACTGTGAGCCCAATGTTGGGTAGGGACTGTCTCTGTATGTTGCCAATTTGTACTTCCCAAGCGCTTAGTACACTGCTCTGCACATAGTAAGCGCTCAATAAATATGATTGATTGATCTGGGAGGGGAACGCAACCGCTCACGTTCCCGAGTTCCGTCGGAGGAGCCCTCTAGTCCGAGCGAAAACCGCACCCTTCTCCCGCTTCATCCTGTGAACTTGTCCCCATGGGTGGCCCTTCCCTCAGCCCCAAAGCACTTAGGTACGTACGCGTAATTTATTTCTGTTAATGACTGTCTCCCCTTCTATTCGTTCATTCAATCGTATTAATTCATTCATTCAATCGTATTTATTGAGCGCTTACTGTGCGCACAGCACTGTAGTAAGCGCTTGGGAAGTCCAAGGCGGCAACATATAGAGACGGTCCCTACCCAACAGCGGGCTCACAGTCTAGAAGGGGGAGATGGAGAACAAAACAAATTAACAAAATAAAACAAATAGAATATGTACAAATAAAATAGAGTAATAAATCATCATCATCATCAATCGTATTTATTGAGCGCTTACTGTGTGCAGAGCACTGTACTAAGCGCTTGGGAAGTACAAATTGGCAACATATAGAGACAGTCCCTACCCAACAGTGGGCTCACAGTCTAAAATAAATCTGTACAAACATATATACACGTGCTCTGGGGAGGGGAAGGAGTTAAGGTGGGGGGATGAAGAGGGGGAAGAGGGCGAGAGGAAGGAGGGGACTCAGTCTGGGCGCTTACTGTGTGCAGAGCACTGTACTAGGCACTTGGGAAGTAAAGTCGGCAACATATAGGGACGGTCCCTACCTAACAACGGGCTCACAGTCTAGAAGGGGGAGACTGAAGACTGTATTACTCTATTTATTTATTTTACTTGTACATATCTATTCTATTTATTTTATTTTGTTAATATGTTTTGTTTTGTTCTCTGTCTCCCCCTCCTAGACTGTGAGCCCACTGGTGGGTAGGGACTGTCTCTATATGTTGCCAACTTGTACTTCCCAAGCGCTAGTACAGTGCTCTGCACACAGTAAGCGCTCAATAAATACGATTGATTGATTGATTCTCTAAGCCACATGCAACTCCTTGGCTGGTTATCTGTGAGGATTTCTTCTAGACTGTGAGCCCACTGTTGGGTAGGGACCGTTTCTTTATGTTGCCAACTTGTACTTCCCAAGCGCTTAGTACAGTGTTCTGCACACAGTAAGAGCTCAATAAATACGACTGAATGAATGAATACTATTAATAATAATGGACTGCTAGTAAATCTGAGCTGGTATCGATAAGATCTCCACCTGGGGTATTCCAAACCTTTGTTTGGAGGTAGTTCATCAATTATATTTACTAAGCGTTTACTGTGTACAGAGCGCTGGACTAAATGTCTGGGAGAGTAGCGTGGCTCAGTGGAAAGAGCCCGGGCTTTGGAGTCAGAGGTCATGGGTTCAAATCCCAGCTCCGCCAACTGTCAGCTGTTTGACTTTGGGCAAGTCACTTCATTTCTCTGGGCCTCAGTTACCTCATCTGTAAAATGGGGGTGAAGATTGTGAGCCCTCCCCGTGGGACAACCTGATCACCTTGTAACCTCCCCAGCACTTAGAACAGTGCTTTGCACATAGTAAGTGCTTAATAAATGCCGTTATTATTATTATTGAGATAATTGATATTGAATAAAACAACAGGCTCACAGTCCAGAAGCAGGGTGGCTCAGTGGAAAGAGCCTGGGCTTTGGAATCAGAAGTCATGGGTTCAAATCCCAGCTCCGCCACTTGTCAGCTGTGTGACTTTGGGCTAGTCACTTAATTTCTCTGTGCCTCAGTTCCCTCATCTGTAACATGGGGATTAAGATTGTGAGCACCCACGTGGGACAACCTGATCACCCTGTAACCTCCCCAGCACTTAGAACAGTGCTTTGCACATAGTAAGTGCTTAATAAATGCCATCATTATTATTATTAGTATTAGAGAAGCAACGTGGCTCAGTGGAAAGAGCGTGGGCTTGGGAGTCAGAGGTCATGGGTTCAAATCCCACCTCCCCCACGTCTGCTGTGTGACCTTGGGCAAGTCACTTCACTTCTCTGGGCCTCAGTTCCCTCATCTCTAAAATGGGGATTAAGACTGTGAGCCCCACATGGGACAACCTCATCTCCTTGTGTCCCCCCCAGCGCTTAGAACAGTGCTTTGCACATAGTAAGCGCTTAACAAATACCAACATTATTACTTTTTTTTAATTATTACATAACAATACCTTCTAGACTGTGAGCCCACTGTTGGGTAGGGACTGTCTCTATATGTTGCCAACTTGGACTTCCCAAGCGCTTAGCAGAGTACAGTAAGCGCTCAATAAATACGAATGATTGATTGATTGATTGATAACAGTTACCACACATGATTCCTGGCCTCCGCGGGGTTACAATCTAGCAGGGAAGGCAGGCACTAAACTAAATTACAGGGAGGGGGGAAGCAATGGGGTGTCAAGATAGATCGATAAGTGCTCCGGGGGACGGTGAGAACTCAAGTACTGTAGTGGCGGTAGCTGGAGGAAAAATGAGCGTCGGTGATTCCGTTTCGGAGGGTGCCAACTGTTAGCTTGAGATTCCCTCCGCTCAGAAGGTGTCGTGCTGGGAACTCTGGAATTAGCAATGCCAGGACTGAAAATGGCACTATCGCTTCACCGAGAAAACACAAAAGTCTCCACTACATTACACAGCATCCTTCTGACAAGGACGCAAACGTTCTCCAGATTCTAAATTTGCTGTCACTTACGGAAGCAGGGCGGCTCGGTGAAAAGAGCGCAGGCTTGGGAGACAGAGGTCGTGGGTTCAAATCATTCATTCATTCATTCAATCGTATTTATTGAGCGCTTACTGTGTGCGGAGCACTGTACTAACCGCTTGGGAAGTCCAAGTTGGCAACAATATAGAGACGGTCCCTACCCAACAGTGGGCTCACAGTCTAGAAGGGGGAGACGGAGAACAAAACAAAACATATTAATAAAATAGAATAGAATCCCGGCTCCGCCAACTGTCAGCTGTGTGACTTGGGGCAAGTCACTTCTCTGTGCCTCAGTTACCTCATCTGGAAAATGGGGGTTTTCATTCATTCAATAGTATTTATTGAGCGCTTACTGTGTGCTGAGCACTGTACTAAGCGCTTGGGAAGTACAAGTTGGCAACATATAGAGATGGTCCCTACCCAACAATGGGCTCACAGTCTAGAAGAGACTTATGAGATCAGGACTTTTAAGATCGCACAAGGTTGCCATCTATTTATTTATTACTCTATTTATTTATCACTAGAAGGGGATGAAGACTGTGAGCCCCACGAGGGACAACCTGATCACCTTGTATCTTCCCCAGCGCTTAGAACGGTGCTTTGCAAATACTAAGCGCTTAACAAATCTCATCATTATTATTATTATCATACAATCAGTCCATCAACTGTATTTGCTGAGCGCTTATTATGTGCACAGTATTGTTCTTCATGCTTGGGAGTGTACAAAACAAGAGATTAGCAGACAGATTCTCTACCCATAATGACCTCATGGTCATACATTTTCAGGATACTCTACTTGTTGACTGTTTGAAACAAATATAGCGCCGATCTGTGCAGTTTGATAACAATTCACAGTGGGCCTGGTGGCATTTCAGAAGTTGCAGTGGTTCTGCAGGATTTCATGAAATAAATTCAACAAAAATGCAACTTACAAAAATTAGCCAATGCCCACATGTGCAATTTTTTTTTTCAAGCAACACAGGCTGTTAAGCTAATGGGCAAAAATGCTGATAATTGAATCAATCAGTGGTATTTACTGAGCGCTTACTGTGTGCAGAGCACTTAACTAAGCACTTGGGGGAAGGCATTCATTCATTCAATTGTATTTACTGACCACTTACTGTGTGCAGAGCTTGGAAGAATACAACAGACATGATCCCTGCCCACAAACAGCATGTAGTCTACACAGTTTCCCTTCCCCACAGCACCTGTATATATGTTTGTACATATTTATTACTCTATTTATTTTACTTGTACATATCTATTCTATTTATTTTATTTTGTTAATATGTTTGGTTTTGTTCTCTGTCTCCCCCTTCTAGACTGTGAGCCCACTGTTGGGTAGGGACTGTCTCTATATGTTGCCAACTTGTACTTTCCAAGTGCTTAGTACAGTGCTCTGCACACGGTAAGCGCTCAATAAATACGATTGATTGATTACAAGAAGGGACTGAAGGGATTCAAATTACAGGCTTTCATGAAGTAATAAAGTGAAACCCCTAAATAGTACTAAAATCAATTCACGGTAGTTGAAGCCTAATTCAGGATTCAATTTTCACATATACCCACTGTAAAATTAACCTAAAAGGGACTAACTGAAAATGAGCAGTAATGCCAAGGATAAGAAAAACGCATCTTGATCTGATTATTTCTTTTTCTTAACAGATAACCTTTGAAAGCATTACAGTATTACAAGAGAAAAGAAAACATTCTCCAAACTGGAGGCTTAAGGCAGATTCATTCCACTCAGCAGGCTTAGTTCTGCAACCGACTTAAAACCAAAACATACCACAAGTGGTAGTTAAACTAACTTTACAGCAGTCGGGAAAGCACGGTGCCCACATCAAAACCTTTCAGAAAGGGCTCAGACTGCCAAAACCGTTCACTTCCTCAACAACAAGTCCATTTCATTTTTTCTATAGTATAAAAAGTATCCTAAAATTCATGCTTCTTTTAACAGTTCACAGACTGCTGCCATAGCTTCCTATTTGTAGGAATGAAAACAAGTTCAAAGGAGATACACAGGGCATCAGAGAAATTGCCGCACTCCATCCACTAATCACAAGGAGAGATCAGAACACACTGCCTTCGCCATTTAGTACAAAATGTTTCTCACTGGGGCTATTAAGACTGGAGCCGCCTATTGTTTTTTTAATAGTATTTGTTATGCACTTACTATGTGCCAGACACCGTACTAAGCACTGGGGTAGATAATAATAATAATAATGATGGCATTTATTAAGCGCTTACTATGTGCAAAGCACTGTTCTAAGAGCTGGGGAGGTTACAAGGTGATCAGGTTGTCCCACGAGGGGCTCACAATCTTAATCCCCATTTTACAGATGAGATAACTGAGGCACGGGGAAGTGAAGTGACTTGCCCAAAGTCACACAGCTGACAACTGGCGGAGCCGGGATTCGAACCCATGAACTCTGACTCCAAAGCCCGGGTTCTTTCCATTGAGCCACACTGCTTCCCCAAAACAAGATAATCAGGTTGGACGCGGTCCATCTCCCATGGGGGGGTTCACGGTTTTACTCCCCATTTCACAGATGAGGTAACTGAGGCCCAGAGAAGTGAAGTTACTTGCCCAAGGTCACCCAGCCAACAAGTGGCGGAGCCAGGATTAGAACTCGGGTCCTCTGACTCCCAGGCAGCACTCTTTCCAGTGCTTAGAACGGTGCCCAGCGTTTAGAACAGTGCCTGACACATAGTAAGCCATTAACAAATACAATTATTATGAGAGAAGCAGCGTGGCTCAGTGGAAAGAGCCCGGGCTTTGGAGTCAGAGGTCATGGGTTCAAATCCCGGCTCCGCCAATTGTCAGCTGTGTGACTTTGGGCAAGTCACTCCACTTCTCTGTGCCTCAGTTACCTCATCTGTAAAATGGGGATTAAGACTTTGAGCCCCCCGTGGGACAAACTAATCACCTTGGAACCTCCCCAGCGTTTAGAACAGTGCTTCTCACATAGTAAGTGCCAATAAATGCCATTATTGTTATTATTATTATTTCCACGAGGCCACGCTACAGCCCTAATCGAGTCTCGTTTTTTTTTTCTTTTTGGAATGGAAACTGATTTATCACATATGTATATATGTTTGTACATATTTATTACTCTATTTATTTTACTTGTACATATCTATTCTATTTATTTTATTTTGTTAATATGTTTGGTTTTGTTCTCTGTCAACTCCTTCTAGACTGTGAGCCCACAGTTGGGTAGGGACTGTCTCTTTATGTTGCCAACTTGTACTTCCCAAGCGCTTAGTACAGTGCTCTGCACACAGTAAGCACTCAATACAATTGATTGATTATCAATCACATAGGTTTCTCTGTCTTTTTTGTGTAGTGATAGTAGTTTTAGATCATTATGCATTTACTCATTCAACTGTATTTATTGAGCACTTACTGTGTGCAGAGCACTGTACTAAGCGCTTGGAAAGTACAATTCTAGACTGTGAGCCCACTGTTGGGTAGGGACCGTCTCTATATGCTGCCAACTTGTACTTCCCAAGCGCTTAGTACAGTGCTCTGCACATAGTAAGCGCTCAATAAATATGGTTGAATGAATGAATACAATTCGGCAATAGAGACAATCCCTGCCCACACAAGGCTTACAGTCTAGAATGTACCCTTAATACCTACAAATGCTGTGCCACCATACGTGTAGATTCAGGTGAATTATCTTCTATTTGCTTAACTACAGCAATTTTGATTGAAAAATGTAATGTCCGTAACATTTAAGTGAACAGTGATCACCATCATTAATACTAATTTGCAGTCACGAGTCACAAAGCAAACAGTAACAGCAATTCTCAATTTCCAAGTTCTTTAGAAGGGTTAAAAAAGCAAGGAGGCAATGGCAACAATTCATAGTGAGATTTAAAGATGCCATTTTATCCCTGTTTCTGGATCAGTGAGGCAATACCAAGAACAAAAAGAATAAAGAATTAAAAGAATAAAACGCACAGACCAAATGCCAAGGCTCACACGTACTTTTAAATCCCTACAGTCCTCTCTAAACATGAGGATAATGAGGATGGTATTTGTTAAGAGCTTACGGCATGGCTCAGTGGAAAGAGCCCAGGCTTTGGAGTCAGAGGTCACGGGTTCAAATCCCGGCCCCGCCAATTGTCAGCTGGGTGACTTTGGGTAAGTCACTTCACTTCTCTGGGCCTCAGTTCCCTCATCTGGAAAATGGGGATGAAGACTGTGAGCCCCACGTGGGACAACCTGATCACCTTGTATCCCCCCGCAGCACTTAGAACAGTGCTTTGCACATAGTAAGCACTTAACAAATACCATCATCATTATTATTATTATTACTAATAGTAAGCACTTAAAAAATACCAGCGTTATCATTATTATTATTACTATGTGCCAAGCACTGTTCTAAGCACCGAACACCATAGCTGACGGTCCACGGGCTCAACAGACCACTGATCGTGATTTTAAAATTATTACCGCTGCTGCCCGAGACCGGGAAACGTCCCCCCACCAGGAAAAAAAATAAAATTTAAAATGGCCTACCTCCTAATTCTGCTGCCTCACTAATAAAAAGCTGCATATCAGATGTTTTAAACACCCCCTTTCCCTGATGAAAGATTTATACTACCACCACCGGTTTTTTTCCCCTAGCTATTCCGACGGGCAGATTTTGGCAAGCTCCCATTCTGCCTCAAAAGAGGTGGGAAGTGGAGGGAAGAACGGAATTTGGACACTGAGTGAGGGAATGGCGACTGTGCTCGGAAAAGCCGCAGACGCCTCAGTCCTCGGCCGGCATTGGACTGCAAAGAGCAGGAAGAGATGGAGATGAAATAGGCACTCTCTAACCAAGGGTTCTCGGAAGACCCATTCAATCGTATTTATTGAGCGCTTACTGTGTGCAGAGCACCGTACTAAGCGCTGGTACTGGAAGACCCATTCAATCGTATTTCTTGAGCGCTTACTGTGTGCAGAGCACTGTACTAAGCGCTGGTAACTTGTACTTCCCAAGCGCTTAGTACAGTGCTCTGCACACAGTAAGTGCTCAATAAATACGACTGATTGGTATTGGAAGACCTTAGCGGAAAACCCATTCGATCGTATTTCTTGAGCGCTTACTGTGTACTAAGTGCTGGTATTGGAAGACCTTAGCGGAAGACCCGTTCAATCGTATTTCCTGAGCGCTTACTGTGTACTAAGTGCTGGTATTGGAAGACCTTATCGGAAGACCCATTCAATCGTATTTCTTGAGCGCTTACTGTGTGCAGAGCACTGTACTAAGCGCTGATAGTGGAAGACCTTCTTGGAAGACCCATTCAATCGTATTTCCTGAGCGCTTACCGTGTGCAGAGCACTGTACTAAGCGCTGGTATTGGAAGACCTTAGCGGAAGACCCATTCAATCGTATTCCTTGAGCACTTACTGTGTGCAGAGCACTGTACTAAGCGCTGGTAGTGGAAGACCTTATCGGAAGACCCATTCAATCGTATTTCTTGAGCGCTTACTGTGTGCAGAGCACTGTACTAAGCGCTGGTATTGGAAGACCTTAGCGGAAGACCCAGTCAATCGTATTTCCTGAGCGCTTACTGTGTACTAAGCGCTGGTAGTGGAAGACCTTATCGGAAGACCCATTCAATCGTATTTCCTGAGCACTTACTGTGTGCAGAGCACTGTACTAAGCGCTGGTAGTGGAAGACCTTATCGGAAGACCCATTCAATCGTATTTCTTGAGCGCTTACTGTGTGCAGAGCACTGTACTAAGCGCTGGTATTGGAAGACCTTAGCGGAAGACCCAGTCAATCGTATTTCCTGAGCGCTTACTGTGTACTAAGCGCTGGTAGTGGAAGACCTTATCGGAAGACCCATTCAATCGTATTTCCTGAGCACTTACTGTGTGCAGAGCCCTGTACTAAGCGCTGGTAGTGGAAGACCTTCTCGGAAGACCCATTCAATCGTATTTCCTGAGCGCTTACTGTGTGCAGAGCACTGTACTAAGCGCTGGTATTGGAAGACCTTATCGGAAGACCCATTCAATCGTATTTCTTGAGCGCTTACTGTGTACTAAGCGCTGGTATTGGAAGACCTTATCGGAAGACCCATTCAATCGTATTTCTTGAGCGCTTACTGTGTACTAAGCGCTGGTATTGGAAGACCTTATCAGAAGACCCTTTCAATCGTATTTCTTGAACGCTTACTGTGTACTAAGCGCTGGTATTGGAAGACCTTATCAGAAGACCCCTTCAATCGTATTTCTTGAACGCTTACTGTGTACTAAGCGCTGGTATTGGAAGACCTTATCAGAAGACCCATTCAATCGTATTTCTTGAGCGCTTACTGTGTGCAGAGCACTGTACTAAGCACGGGTATTGGAAGTCCTTATTGGAAGACCTTCTCCGCTCCTCCTTCCCACCCCACTCCCCCCAGATAAACCCCCCTATTGTCTTGACTGGTCCCCTGGTAAAAATCCTCCTCCTCCTCCTCACTAACTCATCCATCATCCCAACTCCACTCCCTGAAACCAACCGAATCCTCCCCGGGCCCAAATATTCCCAGTTGCACCACCTCCCGGGGCTCCACTGGCGGGTCCGTATTCCTCGGCTCACCTCGATGCTTTGGGTTCGGATCTCCCTAATCCCTCCGCACTGCCCCAATCCCTCCCTTGAGCCCCCCAGATCCTCTCATTCACTCATTCATTCAATCGTATTTATTGAGCGCTTACTGTGTGCAGAGCACTGTACTAAGCGCTTGGGAAGGACAAGTTGGCAACATATAGAGACGGTCCCTACCCAACAGCGGGCTCACAGTTTAGAAGGGGGACACGCAAATCCCTCCCTCGAGCCACCCACACTGGATGCCAGCCTGGGCCTCCCTGTATCCACACCTCTTCCATTCACTCATTCGATCGTATTTATCGAGCGCTTACTGTGTGCACGGCACTGTACTAAGCGCTTGGGAAGTCCAATTCGGCAACAGAGACGGTCCCTACCCAACAACAGGCTCACAGTCTAGAAGGGGGAGAAGGACGACAAAATAAGTAGACAGACATCAATAGCATTAGGCTTCCCCTAACCACTCAGTCCAGGGATGATAATAATAACGATTATAACGATGCTGGTATTTGTTAAGCGCTTACTACGTGCCAAGCACCATTCTAGGCGCCAGGTAGATACAAGGGAATCGGGTTGTCCCACGCGGAGCTCATTTTTAATCCCCATTTTACGGATGAGGACACTGAGGCCCGGAGACGTGAAGTGGCTCGCCTAAGGTCACGCAGCTGACGAGTGGTGGAGGTGGGATTCGAACCCACATCCTGTGACTCCCAAGGCCGGCAGCCAGCCGGCCTCACCCCGCACAGTCTGGGGGACCTGAGCCCGCGATCCCCCGAAGCACTCTATTCTACTTGTACATATCTACTATTCTGTTTATTTTACTTGGTTCATGTATTTTGTTTTGTTGTCTGCCTCCCCCTTCTAGGCTGTGAGCCGGCTGTTGGGTAGGGACCGTCTCTAGATGTTGGCGACTTGGACTTCCCAAGCGCTTAGTCCAGTGCTCTGCACACAGTAAGCGCTCAATAAATCATCATCATCATCAATCGCATTTATTGAGCGCTTACTATGTGCAGAGCACGGTACTAAGCGCTTAGCACTGTACTAAATAAATAAATAAACAATAAATACGATTGAATGAATGAATGAGCGAGCCCCGGGCCCGCCCCCCACCCCCCAGGCCTTCCTCCCCCTCCTCCCTTAATCCCCTCCCCAAAGCCTTAATCCCCGCCCGCCCTCCCCGAGAAGCCCTCCACTCAGGCTTCTTCCTCCTCCTCCTCCTCTTCCTCCCTCCTGCCCCTCCCCACCGCCAGAGCCTACAGCTGGAGCCCGCCCCTCCTCCTTAGCCCCCTTCCTCCCTCCCTCCCCTTCTTCCTTCCCCCCTCAGCCCCCTCCTCCTCCTCTTTCGACCCCCCCCCCTCAGCCCCCTCCTCCTTCAGCTCCCTTCCCCCTTCCCGTCAGCCCCCTCCTCCCCTCTGCTCCCTCCTCCTCCTCCTCTTTCAACCCCCTCTTCCCTCAGCCCCCCTCCTCTTCCCTCCCTCCTCCTTCAGCTCCCTTCCCCTCAGCCTCCTCCTCCCTAGCCCCCTCCTCCCCATCCTCAGTCTCGTCCTCCCCCTCCCCCCTCCTCCCTCAGTCCCCCATCCCCCTCCCCCTCTTCCTCCTCCCCCTCCTCCCTCACCCCCTCCCCACCCTCTCCCCCTTCCTCCTCCAACCCCCTCCCCACCCTCTCCCCCTTCCTCCTCCAACCCCCTCCTCCTCCTCAGCCCCCTCCTCCCTTATCCCCCTTCCTCCTCCAACTCCCTCCTCCCTCAGCCCCCTCCCCACTCTTCCTCCTCCTCCAACCCCCTCCCCTCCCCTCCTCCCTCAGCCGCCTCCTCCCTTATCCCCCTCCTCCTCCTCCTCCTCCAACTCCCTCCCCATTCATTCATTCATTCATTCAATCGTATTTACGGAGGGCTTACTGCGTGCACAGGACTGTACTAAGCGCTTGGGAAGTACAAGCTGGCAACATCCTCAGCCCCCTCCCCACTCCCTCCTCCTCCTCACCCAACCCCCTCCCCATCCTCCTCCTCCTCCCCATTCATTCATTCATTAAACCGTATTTACGGAGGGCTTGCTGCGTGCACAGGACTGTACTAAGCGCTTGGGAAGTACAAGCTGGCAACATCCCCAGCCCCCTCCCCACTCCCTCCTCCTCCTCACCCAACCCCCTCCCCATCCTCCTCCTCCTCCCCATTCATTCATTCATTAAACCGTATTTACGGAGGGCTTGCTGCGTGCACAGGACTGTACTAAGCGCTTGGGAAGTACAAGCTGGCAACATCCCCAGCCCCCTCCCCACTCCCTCCTCCTCCTCACCCAACCCCCTCCCCATCCTCCTCCTCCTCCCCATTCATTCATTCATTAAACCGTATTTACGGAGGGCTTGCTGCGTGCACAGGACTGTACTAAGCGCTTGGGAAGTACAAGCTGGCAACATCCCCAGCCCCCTCCCCACTCCCTCCTCCTCCTCACCCAACCCCCTCCCCATCCTCCTCCTCCTCCCCATTCATTCATTCATTCATTCAATCGTATTTACCGAGGGCTTGCTGCGTGCACAGGACTGTACTAAGCGCTTGGGAAGTACAAGCTGGCAACATCCCCAGCCCCCTCCCCACTCCCTCCTCACCCAACCCCCTCCCCATCCTCCTCCTCCTCCCCATTCATTCATTCATTCATTCAATCGTATTTACGGAGGGCTTGCTGCGTGCACAGGACTGTACTAAGCGCTTGGGAAGTACAAGCTGGCAACATCCCCAGCCCCCTCCCCACTCCCTCCTCCTCCTCACCCAACCCCCTCCCCATCCTCCTCCTCCTCCCCATTCATTCATTAAACCGTATTTACGGAGGGCTTGCTGCGTGCACAGGACTGTACTAAGCGCTTGGGAAGTACAAGATGGCAACATCCTCAGCCCCCTCCCCACTCCCTCCTCCTCCTCACCCAACCCCCTCCCCATCCTCCTCCTCCTCCCCATTCATTCATTCATTCATTCAATCGTATTTACGGAGGGAGGGCTTACTGCGTGCACAGGACTGTACTAAGCGCTTGGGAAGTACAAGCTGGCAACATCCTCAGCCCCCTCCCCACTCCCTCCTCCTCCTCACCCAACCCCCTCCCCACCCTCCTCCTCCTCCCCATTCATTCATTCATTCATTCAATCGTATTTACTGAGGGCTTACCGTGTGCAGAGCACTGCACTAAGCGCTTGGGGAGTGCAAGCTGGCAACATCCTCATCCCCCTCCCCACTCCCTCCTCCTCCAACCCCCTCCCCACTCATTCATTCATTCATTCAATCGTATTTACTGAGCGCTTACCGTGTGCTGAGCACGGTACTAAGCGCTTGGGAAGTACAAGCTGACAACATCCTCAGCCCCCTCCCCACTCCCTCCTCCTCCAACCCCCTCCCCATTCATTCATTCATTCAATCGTATTTACTGAGCGCTTACTGTGTGCAGGACACTGTACTAAGCGCTTGGGAAGTACAAGCTGGCAACATCCTCCTCCTCCTCCCCTGGGGCCGCTCTCACCCGTGCAGGGGGCTGTGACAGACGACGACGACAACCGTCCTCCTCCTCCTCCTCCTCCTCGACGTCCTCGCCTTCCCGCCCCTCCCCCGCTCCCCTCAGCGGCCCCCGCCAAGGGTGCGGCCTGCAGGGGGCCCCGCCCCCGCCCCCCCAACAACGCGCGGCCCCATTGGCCCGCCGCGCCCCCGCCCCGAAGGAAGGCGCCTCCTGATTGGTCGGGGGCGGACGGGGGGAGGGGCCGGGACGCGCGGGCCTGAGGGAAGCCAAGCTGCAGAGGCCTCCTCGCTCACTCACTCACTCACTCACTCACTCACTCACCCACTCACCCAGTCAGTCACTCAGTCATCCAGTCACTCACTCAGTCACTCACTCAGTCACTCACTCACAGTCCCTCAGTCAGTCAGTCACTCACTGAGTCAGTCGTCAGACAGTCAGTCACTCACTCACTCACTCATCCAGTCAGTCACTCACTCGTCAGTCACTCAGTCACAGCCAGTCAGTCATTCAGTCACTCACTGTCTGTCAGTCACTCACAGTCCCTCAGTCAGTCAGTCACTCACTCACTGAGTCAGTCTGTCAGTCAGTCGCTCAGTCAGTCATTCACTCACCCAGTCAGTCACTCAATCACTCACTCAATCACTCACTCACCCAGTCAGTCACTCAGTCACTCACTCACCCAGTCAGTCACTCACTCATCAGTCACTCACTCAGTCAGTCACAGTCAGTCAGTCAGTCACTCAGTCATTCACTGTCAGTCAGTCAGTCAGTCACTCACAGTCCCTCAGTCAGTCAATCAATCAATCAATCGTATTTATTGAGCGCTTACTATGTGCAGAGCACTGTACTAAGCGCTTGGGAAGTACAAATTGGCATCACATAGAGACAGTCCCTACCCAACGGTGGGCTCACAGTCTAAAAGGGGGAGACAGAGAACAGAACCAAACATACCAACAAAATAAAATAAGTAGGATAGAAATGTACAAGTAAAATAAATAAATAAATAAATAAATAGAGTAATAAATATGTACAACCATATATACATATATACAGGTGCTGTGGGGAAGGGAAGGAGGTAAGACGGGGGGGATGGAGAGGGGGACGAGGGGGAGAGGGGGACTGTGACTGTGACTCAGTCACAGTCAGTCACTCACTCATCCAGTCAGTCACTCAGTCACTCACTCGTCAGTCACTCAGTCACAGTCAGTCAGTCACTCAGTCACTCACTGTCTGTCAGTCACTCAGTCACTCACTCACAGTCCCTCAGTCAGTCAGTCACTCACTGAGTCAGTCAGTCGTCAGTCAGTCACTCAGTCAGTCACTCACTCATCCAGTCAGTCACTCAGTCACTCACTCGTCAGTCACTCAGTCATAGTCACTCAGTCACTCAGTCACTCACTGTCTGTCAGTCACTCAGTCACTCACAGTCCCTCAGTCAGTCAGTCACTCACTGAGTCAGTCAGTCAGTCGTCAGTCACTCACTCAGTCAGTCACTCAGTCAGTCACTCACTCACCCAGTCAGTCACTCAGTCACTCACCCAGTCAGTCACTCAGTCAGTCACTCAATCAATCACTCACTCACCCAGTCAGTCAGTCACTCACAGTCACTCAGTCACTCAGTCAGTCGGTCACTCAGTCATTCACTGTCAGTCAGTCAGTCAGTCACTCACAGTCCCTCAGTCAGTCAGTCAGTCAGTCACTCAGCCAGTCAGTCACTCAGCCAGTCAGTCACACACTCACTCAGTCATCAGTCAGTCAATAATAGTAATAATAATAATAATAATGACTTCTAGACTGTGAGCCCACTGTTGGGTAGGGAATGTCTCTATATGTTACCAACTTGTACTTCCCAAGCGCTTAGTCCAGTGCTAGGCACACCGTAAGTGCTCAATAAATATGATTGAATGAATGAATGAATGAATGTTGGGTAGGGACCGTCTCTCTATGTTGCCAACTTGGACTTCCCAAGTGCTTAGTCCAGTGCTCTGCACACAGTAAGCGCTCAATAAATGCGATTGAGTGAATGAATGTTAATGTTTTGTTTTGTTGTCTGTCTCCCCGTTCTAGACCGCGAGCCCGCTGTCGGGTAGGGACCATCTCTAGATGTTGCCAACTTGGACTTCCCAAGCGCTTAGTACAGTGCTCTGCACACAGTAAGCGCTCAATAAATATGATTAATGAATGCACTTGTACTTCCCAAGCGCTTAGTACAGCGCTCTGCACACAGTAAGCGCTCAATAAATACGATGGAATGAATGAACGAATAATGATGGCATTTATTAAGCGCTTACTATCTGCAAAGCACCGTTCTAAGCACTGGGGAGGTTACAAGGTGATCAGGTTGTCCCACAAGGACATTAATCCCCATTTTACAGTTGAGGGAACTGAGGCCCAGAGAAGTGAAGTGGCTTGCCCAAGGCCACACAGCTGACAAGTGGCAGAGCCGGGTTTTGAACCCATGACCTCTGACTCCAAAGGGCTCACAGTCTTAATCCCCATTTTACAGATGAGGTAACTGAGGCCCAGGGAAGTGAAGTGACTTGCCCAAAGTCACACAGCTGACAAGTGGCAGAGCAGGGATTTGAACCCATGACCTCTGACTCCAAAGCCCGGACTCTTCCATCGGGCGCTTAATAATAATAATAATAATAAAATAATTTTGGTCTTTGTTAAGTGCTTACTATGTGCCAAGCACTGTTCTAAGCGCTGGGGAGGTTACAAGCTGATCAGGTTGCCCCACGGGGGGCTCACAGTCTTCATCCCCATTTTCCAGATGAGGGAACTGAGGCCCAGAGAAGTGAAGTGACTTGCCTGAGGTCATACAGCTAAGTACCAGAGCCGGGATTTGAACCCATGACCTCTGACTCCAAAGCCCGGGCTCTTGCATTGGGTGCTTAATAATAACAATAATAATGTAGGTTTTTGTTAAGCGCTTACTATGTGCCAAGCACTGTTCTAAGCACTGGGGGGTAGATACAAGGTGATTAGCTTATGCCTTGTGGGGCTCACAGTCTTCATCCCCATTTTCCAGATGAGGTCACTGAGGCCCAGAGAAGTGAAGTGACTTGCCTAAGGTCACACAGCTGACAAGTGGCAGAGCCGGGATTAGAACCCATAATGATAATAATAATAATAATGACATTTATTAAGTGCTTACTATGTGCAAAGCACTGTTCAAAGCGCTGGGGGGATACAAGGTGATCAGGTTGTCCCACGGGGGGCTCACAGTCTTAATCCCCATTTTCCAGATCAATCAATCAATCAATCAATCAATCATATTTATTGAGCGCTTACTGTGTGCAGAGCACTGTACTAAGCGCTTGGGAAATACAAGATGGCAACATATAGAGACAGTCCCTACCCAACAGTGGGCTCACAGTGTAAAAGGGGGAGACAGACAACAGGGAACTGAGGCTCCGAGAAGTTAAGTAACTTGCCCAAGGTCACACAGCAGACATGTGGTGGAGCTGGGATTCGAACCCATGACCTCTGGCTCCCCAGCTTGGGCTCTTTCCACTGAGCCACGCTGCTTCTGTGTGCAGAACACTGGGCTAAGCGCTTGGGAAACTACAATTCGGCAATAAAGCGACACAATCCCTGCCCACAACAGGCTTACAGTCTAGAAAGACCTAGAGGAGGAGACGGCTGAGGGAAATAATAATAATAATAATAATAATAATAATAATAATAATAATAATAATAATAATAATAATAATAATAATAATACAGGCCCTTTTGACCCTGCGAATCGCTATGGCTTTGTCGTCACAGCTATTATAATGATGGCATTTATTAATCAATCAATCATATTTATTGAGCGCTTACTGTTTGCAGAGCACTGTACTAAACGCTTAAGAAATTTTAGAGAAGGTAAAGATGAAGGAAGAGAAGGAGAAGGTTTAGATGAGGTAACTGAGGCACAGAGAAGTGAGTCACTTGCCCAAAGTCACACAGCTGACAACTGGCTGAGCCGGGATTTGAACCCATGACCTCTGACTCCAAAGCCCAGGCGCTTTCCACTGAGCCATGCTGATTGTGATTTATTAAGCTGATTTATTAAGCGCTTACTACGTGCCAAGCACTGTTCTAAGCACTGGGGAGGTTACAAGATGAATAGCAATGCTACATCTTAATAATAATAATGATGATGGTATTTGTTAAGCGCTTACTATGTGCCAAGCACTGTTCTAAGCACTGGGGAGGTTACAAGATGAATAGCAATGCTACAGCTTAATAATAATAATAATGATGATGGTATTTGTTAAGCACTTACTATGTGCCAAGCACTGTTCTAAGCACTGGGGAGGTTACAAGATGAATAGCAATGCTACATCTTAATAATAATAATAATGATGATGGTATTTGTTAAGCGCTTACTATGTGCCAAGCACTGTTCTAAGCGCTGGGGTAGATACAAGGTAATCAGGTTGTCCCACGTGGGGCTCACAGTCTTACTACCCCCCCGTTTTCAGATGACGGAACTTAATTATGATATTTGTTTATTCAACCATTCAATTGTATTTACTGAGCGCTAACTGTGTGCAGAGCACTGTACTAAGCGCTTGGAAAGTACAATTCGGCAACAGATAGAGACAGTCCCTAAACAAAAACCGGCTCACAGTCTAGAAGGGGGAAGACGGACTACAAAACAAAACAAGTAGACGGGTGTCAACGCCATCAGAATAGATAAATAGAATTATAGATTCTATTATTATAGAATTACAGAGAAGCAGCGTGGCTCAGTGGAAAGAGCACGGGCTTTGGAGTCAGTGGTCATGGGTTCAAATCCCGGCTCCGCCAATTGTCAGCTGTGTGACTTTGGGCAAGTCACTTAACTTCTCTGGGCCTCAGTCACCTCATCTGTAAAATGGGGATTAACTGTGACCCCCCCCGTGGGACAACCTGATCACCTTGTAACCTCCCCAGTGCTTAGAACAGTGCTTTGCACATAGTAAGCACTTAATAAATGCCATTATTATTATTATTATTATTATCCATTAATTCAATCGTATTTCTTGAGCGCTTCCTGCGTGCAGAGCACTGTACTAAGCGCTTGGAAAGTACAATCCGGCACAGGTAGAGATGGTCCCTACCCAAAAACGGGCTTATGGTCTAGGAGGGGGGAGATAGACAACAAAACAAGTAGACAGGTGACAATACCAATCAATCAATCAATCAATCGTATTTATTGAGCACTTACTGTGTGCAGAGCACTGTACTAAGCACTTGGGAAGTACAAGTCGGGAACACATAGAGACAGTCCCTACCCAACAGTGGGCTCACAGTCTAGAAGAATACCAGCAGAATAGATACATAGATACCTAGATACATAGAATAGATAGAATAGATGCATAGAATTATAGATTCATTCATTCACTCATATTTACTGAGCTCTTACTGTGTGCAGAGCACTGGGCTAAGCACTTGGGAAAGTACAATTTGGAAATAAAAACAATCCCCGCCCGCAACGGGCTCACAGCCTAGAAAGACTTAGAGGAGGTGGGGACCGAGGGAAATAATAATAAAGGCCCCTTTGACACTGCGAATCGTCATTGCTTTGCCGTCACAGCTATTGGCATAGCTATGCTACTCCTTAATAATAATAATAATAATAATAATAATAATAATAATGTTATTTGTTAAGCGCTTACTATGTGCCAAGCACTGTTCTAAGCACCGGGGTAGATACAAGGTAACCAGGTTGTCCCACGTGGGGCCCGCAGTCTTAATCCCCAGTTTTCAGATGAGGGAACTTAATTAATTATGACATTTGTTTATTCATCCATTCAATCGTATTTATTGAGCGCTAACTGTGTGCAGAGCACTGGACTAAGCGGGTGGAAAGTACAAGTCGGCAGCAGATAGAGACGGTCCCTGCCCAACAACGGGCTCACAGTCTAGGAGGGGGGAGACAGACAACGAAACAAACCAAGTGGAGAGGTGACAATACCATCAGAATAAATAGAATTATAGATTCATTCATTCATTCAATCGTATTTCTTGATCGCTTACTGCGTGCAGAGCACTGTACTAAGCGCTTGGAAAGTACGATTTGGCACCAGATAGAAACAGTTCCTACCCAACAACGGGCTCACAGTCTAGGAGGGGGGAGACAGACAACAAAACAAAACAAGTAGGCAGGTGACAATACCATCAGAATAGTTAAATAGAATTATAGATTCATTCACTCGTGTTTATTGAGCGCTTACTGTGTGCAGAGCACTGTACTGAGCACTTGGAAAGTACAATTCGGCACCAGATAGAGACAGTCCCTACCCAACAACAGGCTCACTGTCTAGAAGGGGGAGACAGACAACAAAACAAAACAAGTAGACAGGTATCAATAGAATAGATAAATAGAACTATACATTAATTCATTCATTCAATCGTATTTATTGAGCGCTTACTGTGTGCAGAGCACTGTACGAAGCACTTGGGAAGTGCAAATCGGCAACGTATAGAGACGGTCCTTACCCAACAATGGGCTCACAGTCTAGAAGGGGGAGACAGACAACAAAACAAAACATGTAGACAGGAATCAGTAGAATAGATAAATAGAATTATACATTAATTCATTCATTCAATCGTATTTATTGAGCGCTTACTGTGTGCAGAGCACTGTACGAAGCACTTGGGAAGTGTAAATCGGCAACGTATAGAGACGGTCCCTACCCAACAACGGGCTCACAGTCTAGAAGGGCGAGACAGACAACAAAACAAAACAAGTAGACAGGCATCAATAGAATAGATGAATAGAATTATACATTAATTCATTCATTCAATCGTATTTATTGAGTGCTGAATGTGTGCAGAGCACTGTACGAAGCACTGGGGAAGTGCAAATCGGCAACGTATAGAGACGGTCCCTACCCAACAACGGGCTCACAGTCTAGAAGGGGGAGACAGACGACAAATCAAAACATGTAGACAGGTGTCAAAATCGTCAGAATAGAATTACAGCTATATGCACATCATTAATAAAATTCATTCATTCATTTAATTGTATTTATTCATTCATTCATTCAATCGTATTTATTGAGCGCTTACTGTGTGCAGAGCACTGTACTAAGTGTTTGGGAAGTCCAAGTCGGCAACATATAGAGATGGTCCCTACCCAACAGCGGGCTCACAGTCTAGAAGGGGGAGACAGACGACAAATCAACACATGTAGACAGGTGTCAATACCATCAGAATAAATAGAATTATAGCGACATAAAATAGAGTAATAAATATGTACAAATATACACAAGTGCTGTGGGGAGGGGAAAGAGGTAGGGAGGGAGGTAGGGTAGAGGGGGGGAATGGGGGACGATGCGGAAGGGAGGAGGAGCAGAGGAAAAGGGGGGCTCAGTCTGGGAAGGCCTCCTGGAGGAGGTGAGCTCTCAATAGGGCTTTAAAGAGGGGATGAGAAGCTAGTTTGGTGGATGGGAGGAGGGAGGGCATTTGTTAAGCACCAAGCACTGTCCTGAGCACTGGGGTAGACAAAAGTGCTTAAGCGCTTAGTACAGTGCTCTGCACACAGTAAGCGCTCAATAAGCAGCGTGGCTCAGTGGAAAGAGCATGGGCTTTGGAGTCAGAGGTCATGGGTTCAAATCCCGGCTCCACCACTTGTCAGCTGTGTGACTTCGGGAAAGTCACTTCACTTCTCTGGGCCTCAGTTACCTCATCTGTAAAATGGGGATGAAGACTGTGAGCCCCCCGTGGGACAACCTGATCACCTTGTAACCTCCCTAGCGCTTAGAACAGTGCTTTGCACATAGTAAGCGCTCAATAAAATGCTATCATTAATAAATACGATTGAATGAAAAAGGGAATCAGGTTGTCCCACGCGAGCCTCACCGTCTTCATCCCCGTTTTACGGATGAGGGAACTGAGGCCCAGAGAAGTGAAGTGGCTTGCCCAAGGTCACACAGCAGACAGGCGGCGGAGCTGGGATTAGAACCCACGTCCACGTCCTTGGATTCCCAAGCCCGGGCTCTTGCCACGAAGCCACGCTGCTTCTTAAATCCCCTTTTTGTGGTCTCGGTTGAGCGCCTGCTGTGTGCCCTCCATGTATTATCGCCCCTTCTCCCTCCTACCATTCCTCTCCAAACTCATTCATTCATTCAATCGTATTTATTGAGCGCTCACTGTGTGCAGAGCACTGGACTAAGCGCTTGGGAAGTCCAAGTTGGCGACATATAGAGACGGGCCCCAACCAACAGCGGGCTCACAGTCTAGAAGGGGGAAGGAGGATTCCTGGAGCGAGTCGTCTACACCCGCTGGCTCAAATTCCTCTCCTCCAAGTCTCTCCTGGCCCCCCTCCAATCTGGTTTCTAACCCCTCCACTCATTCATTCATTCAATCGTATTTATTGAGCGCTTACTGTGTGCAGAGCACTGTACTAAGCGCTTAGCACTGTCAGAAACAGCCCTCTCAAAGGTCACCGATGACCTTCTTCTTGCCACATCCAACGGCTTCTAATCCATCCTCATCCTCCTCCACCTCTCTCTGTCTCCCCCTCTTAGACTGTGAGCCCACTGTTGGGTAGGGACCATCTCCATATGTTGCCAACTTGGACTTCCCAAGCGCTTAGTACAGTGCTCTGCACACAGTAAGCGCTCAATAAATATGATTGAATGAATGAATGAAATGGACCACCCCCTTCTTATTACTATTCTCTGGGCCTCAGTTCCCTCATCTGGAAAATGGAGATTAAAACTGTGAGCCCCCGGTGGGACACCCTGATCACCTTGTAACCTCCCCAGCGCTTAGAACAGTGCTTTGCACATAGTAAGCGCTTAACAAATGCCATTATTATTATTTTTATTATTCTCCTGGAAACAGCGTGGCTCAGTGGAAAGAGCCCGGGCTTTGGAGTCAAGAGGTCGTGGGTTCAAATCCCGGCTCCGCCACTTGTCAGCTGGGTGACTTTGGGCAAGTCACTTCACTTCTCTGGGCCTCAGTTCCCTCATCTGTAAACTGGGGATGAAGACTGTGAGCCCCACATGGGACAACCTGATTACCTTGTATCTACCCCAGCGCTTAGAAGAGTGCTTTGCACATAGTAAGCGCTTAACAAATACCAACATTATTATTATTATTATCCAACCTTGGCTTCACTGACTCTGTCATCTCCCGGCTCTCCTCCTATCTCTCTGGCCATTCATCCTCAGTCTCCTTCGCGGGCTCCTCCTCCTTTCATTCATTCTGTCAATCGTATTTATTGAGCGCTTACTGTGTGCAGAGCACTGGACTAAGCGCTTGAGAAGTCCAAGTTGGCAACATATAGAGACGGTCCCTACCCAACAACGGGCTCACAGTCTAGAAAGGGGAGACAGAGAACAAAACAAAACATGTGGGCGGGTGTCAAGTCGTCAGAAAACAGAATTAAAGGAGTCAAGGATTCATTCACTCATTCAATCGTATTTAATCGACTCCCAAGCGCTTAGTCTAGTGCTCTGCACACAGTAAGCGCTCAATAAATACGATTGAATGAATGAATGAATGAACTCCTGTCCCTCATTCACCCACATATTCAATCCGTCATTAAAGCAGCGTGCGTGGCTCAGTGGAAAGAGCCCGGGCTTTGGAGTCAGAGGTCATGGGTTCAAATCCCGGCTCCGCCGATTGTCAACTGTGTGACTTTGGGCAAGTCACTTCACTCCTCTGGGCCTCAGTGACCTCATCTGGAAAATGGGGATGAAGACTGTGAGCTCTACCTGGGACAACCTGATCACCTTGTAACCTCCCCAGCGCTTAGAACAGTGCTTTGCATTCATTCATTCATTCATTCATTCAGTTGTGTTTATTGAGCGCTTGCTATGTGCAGAGCACTGTACTAAGCGCTTGTGAAGTACAAGTCAGCAACATATAGAGACGGTCCCTACCCAACAACGGGCTCACAGTCTAGAGGGGGGAGACAGACAACAAAACAAAACATGTGGACAGGTGTCAAAATCATCAGAACAAATGGATTATAGCTATGTGCACATCATGAAGAAAATAAATGGAATAGTAAATATGTAAAAATAAAATACATAGAGTGATAAATCTGTCCAAACATATATACAGGTGCAGTGGGGAAGGAAGGAGGTAGGGCGGGGGTGAGGAGAGGAGAGGAAAAAGGGGGCTTAGTCTGGGAAGGCCTAAACATAGTAAGCACATAGTTTGCACATAGTAAGCACTTAATAAATGCCATTATTATTATTATTATTATTATTATTATTATTATTATTATTGTTAACTGAGAAGCAGCGTGGCTCAATGGAAAGAGCCCGGGCTTTGGAGTCAGAGGTCATGGGTTCAAATCCCAACTCTGCCAATTGTCGGCTGTGTGACTTTGGGCAAGTCACTTCACTTCTCTGGACCTCAGTTACCTCATCTGGAAAATGGGGATGAAGACTGTGAGCCCCTCGTGGGACAAGCTGATCACCTTGTAACCTCCCCAGCACTTAGAACAGTGCTTTGCACATAGTAAGCACTTAATAAATGCCATCATTATTATTATTATTAATAAATACGATTGACTGACTGATTTAAGGAGCACGTACTAAGTGCTTAACAAATAAGTTAAAAAAAACCAAACTCCTCCCCCATCTGTGGTCTATGATCGTAACAGTGCTTTGCACATAGTAAGCGCTTAATAAATGTCATTATTATTATTATTATTATTATTATTATTGTTATTATTGTAAGCCCTCCCCCTCCTCCCTCCATGCCCTTCCCTCTGCCTGGAATTCTCTTTCTATTCCCACCTGCCAGAGGACACAGCTCATCCTGTGAGCAGAAGCAGCGTGGCTCAGTAGAAAGAGCCCGGGCTTTGGAGCCAGAGGTCATGGGTTCAAATCCCGGCTCCGCCGATTGTCAGCTCTGTGACTTTGGGCAAGTCACTTCACTTCTCTGGGCCTCAGTTACCTCATCTGTAAAATGGGGATTGAGACTGTGAGCCCCCCGTGGGACAACCTGATCACTTTGTAACCTCCCCAGCGCTTAGAACAGTGCTTTGCACATAGTAAGCGCTTAATAAATGCCATCATTATTATTATTATTAATAAATATGATTGACTGACTGACTGATTTAAGGAGCACGTACTAAGTGCTTAACAAATAAGTTAAAAAAAACCAAACTCCTCCCCCATCTGTGGTCTATGATCGTAACAGTGCTTTGCACATAGTAAGTGCTTAATAAATGTCATTATTATTATTATTATTATTATTGTTGTTATTATTGTAAGCCCTCCCCCTCCTCCCTCCATGCCCTTCCCTCTGCCTGGAATTCTCTTTCTATTCCCACCTGCCAGAGGACACGGCTCATCCTGTGAGCAGAAGCAGCGTGGCTCAGTGGAAAGAGCCCGGGCTTTGGAGTCAGAGGTCATGGGTTCAAATTCCGGCTCCGCCAATTGTCAGCTGTGTGACTTTGGGCAAGTCGTGTAACTTCTCTGGGCCTCAGTGACCTCATCTGTAAAATGGGGATGAAGACTGTGAGCCCCATGTGGGACAACCTGATCACCTTGTAACCTCCCCAGTGCTTAGAACAGTGCTTTGCACATAGTAAGCGCTTCATAAATGCCATCATCCTTATTATTATTATCCTCAAAGCCCTCCTGAAATCCGACTTCCTCCAGGAGTCCTCCCCTAATCAATTTTTTTATCCCTACCCCACATCCACCCACCTAACTACCTCTCCTCAGCATTTATGTACTCCCAGCCACTTCTAGGATTTACATATTGGTTTGTATACCCTACTATTTAAGTCCTTATTCATTCATTTATCATCATCATCATCATCATCGTCATCAATCGTATTTATTGAGCACTTACTATGTGCAGAGCACTGTACTAAGCGCTTGGGAAGTACAAATTGGCAACATATAGAGACAGTCCCTACCCAACATTGGGCTCACAGTCTAAAAGGGGGAGACAGAGAACAAAACCAAACATACTAACAAAATAAAATAAATAGAATAGATATGTACAAGTTAAATAAATAAATAAATAGAGTAATAAATATGTACATCTGTAATGTATATGTAATGTAATATGTAAAATATGTAATAAATATGTACATATTATCCATCCTTAAATTCCTTTTCCTCCCAAAGGAGGGAAAGAGGAGGGACAGGATTGTCCTGAGTGTATCTGATGCTTGCCACCGCACTGTTCAACGCTGATAATAATAATAATAATGGCATTTATTAAGCGCTTACTATGTGCAAAGCACTGTTCTAAGCGCTGGGGAGGGTTACAAGGTGATCAGGTTGTCCCACGGGGGGCTCACAGTCTTACTCCCCATTTTACAGATGAGGTCACTGAGACACAGAGAAATGGCTTGCCCAAAGTCACACAGCTGACAATTGGCAGAGCCAGGATTTGAACCCATAACCTCTGACTCCAAAACCCGTGCTCTTTCCACTGAGCCACCCTGCTTCTCCTGATTATAAGCTGACCTGATTAGTTTGTGTCTGCCCCAGCACTTGGTACAGTGCCTGGCACAGAACAAGCAATCAATCAATCAATCAATTGCATTTCTTGAGCGCTTACTGTGTGCAGAGCACTGTACTAAGCGCTTGGGAAGTAGAAGTTGGCAACATATAGAGACAGTCCCTACCCAACAGTGGGCTCACAGTCTAAAAAGGGGGAGACTGAGAACAAAACCAAAACATACAAATACCATTTTTTTAAAAAAAGACCTGAATTTGAGGTGCGGAGTTGGGTCCGGACAGAGCTGTGTAAGGGGTTGTGGCAATATGTGATAGCAGGCAATCACAAATCGCCATAGGTGTCCTTATCAAAATATTTCACCTACTCACGTTTGGGTTGTTTTTTTTTTATGGTATTTGTTAAGCACTTACTATATGCTAGGCACTGTACTAAGCACTGGCTGGGGCAGGTAGAAGATAATCATTCATTCACTCATTCAATCGTATTTATTGAGCGCTTACTGTGTGCAGAGCACTGCACGAAGCGCTTGGGAAGTCCAAGTTGGGAACATGTAGGGACGGTCCCTACCCAACAGCGGGCTCACGGTCTATTAGGGGGAGACGGACAACGAAACATATGAACAAAATAAAATAAATATGTACAAGTAAAATAAATAGAGTAATAAATATGTACAAATATATATACATATATATAGGTGCTGTGGGGAGGGGAAGGGGGTAAGGGGGGAGGACGGGGAGAGGAAGGAGAGGGCTAAGCACTTTGTTAAGCACTTACTATATGCTAGGCACTGTACTAAACTCTGGCTGGGGCAGAAACAAGGTAATCATTCATTTATTCAATCGTATTTATTGAGCGCTTACTGTGTGCAGAGCACTGCACGAAGCGCTTGGGAAGTCCAAGTTGGCAACATATAGAGACGGTCCCTACCCAACAGCGGGCTCACGGTCTATTAGGGGGAGACGGACAACGAAACATATTAACAAAATAAAATAAATAGAATAAATATGTACAAGTAAAATAAATAGAGTAATAAATATGTACAAATATATATACATATATATATAGGTGCTGTGGGGAGGGGAAGGGGGTAAGGCGGGGGGATGGGGGGAGGACGGGGAGAGGAAGGAGGGGGCTAAGCACTTTGTTAAGCACTTACTATATGCTAGGCACTGTACTAAGCTCTGACTGGGGTAGATACAAGATAATCATTCAGTCATTCAATCGTATTTATTGAGCGCTTACTGTGTGCAGAGCGCTGTACTAAGCGCTTGGGAAGTACAAGTTGGCAACATATAGAGATGGTCCCAACCAACAATGGGCTCACAGTCTAGAAGGGGGAGACAAACAAGACAAAACACGTGGACAGGTGTCATCGGAATAAATAGAAATAAGGCTGGACACAGTCCATGTCCCTACAGGGGCCTCACAGTCTTAATCCCCATTTTCCAGATGAGGTCACTGAAGCCCAGAGAAGTGAAACGACTTGCCCAAAGTCACACAGCAGACATGTGGTGGGGCCGGGATTAGAATCCCGGTCCTTCTGTCTCCCAGTCATTCATTCAATCGTATTTATTGAGCACTTACTGTGTGCAGAGCGCTGTACTAAGCACTTGGGAAGTACAAGTCGGCAACATATAGAGACGGTCCCTGCCCAATAACGGGCTCACAGTCTAAAAGGGGGAGACAGACGACAAAACAAAACAGGTAGACGGGTGTCAAAATTGTCAGAATAAATAGAATTATAGCTATATGCAGTCAGTCAGTTGTATTCACTGAGCGCTTATTGCGTGCAGAGCACTGTACTAAGCGCCTCCGGGACTCTCAGACCCTTACACTAGGCCTGCTGCTTCTCAACGTTATGACCTGTTAAGGACTTTTAGACTGGGAGCCCACTGTTGGGTAGGGACCGTCTCTATATGTTGCCAACTTGGACTTCCCAAGCGCTTAGTACAGTGCTCTGCACACAGTAAGCGCTCAATAAATATGATTGATTGATTGCTTGATTGGTTGACTCTGTGTTTTGTAATAAAAATAATAATTGTGGGATATTTTTAAGCGCTTATGTATCAGGCACTGTTGTAAACGCTGGGGGAAGATACAAATAATCGGGTTGGACATTCATTCATTCGTATTTATTGAGCGCTTACTGTGTGCAGACCAGTGTACTAAGCGCTTGGGAAGCACACTTCGGCAACAGATAGAGACAATCCCTACCCAACAATGGGCTCACAGTCTACAAGGGGGAGACAGACAACAAAATGAAACAAGTCCCTGTCCCACATAGGGCTCACAGTCTTAATTCCCACTTTTCAGATGAGGCAACTGAGGCACAGAGAAGTGAAGTGACTTGCCCAAGGTCACACAGAAGACAAGTGGCAGAGCTGGGTATAGAACCTGGGCCTTCCAACTCCCAGGCCCAGGCTCTTTCCATTAGGCCACACTGCTTATAATAATAATAATAATAATAATAATAGCATCTATTAAGCACTTACTACGTGCCAAGCACTGTTCTAAGCACTGGGGAGGTTACAAGGTGATCAGGTTGTCCCACGGGGTGCTCACAGTCTTCATCCCCATTTTACAGATGAGGTAACTGAGGCCCAGAGAAGTGAAGTGACTTGCCCAAAGTCACACAGCTGACGATTTTCAGTGCCAGGATTTGAACCCCTGACCTCTGACTTCAAAGTCCGGGCTCTTTCCACTGATTTAAGCGCTTTGCGTGTTTCAGTGGAAAGAGCACAGACTTTGGAGTCAGAGGTCAATCAATCAATCAATCAATCAATCGTATTTATTGAGCGCTTACTGTGTGCAGAGCACTGTACTAAGCGCTTGGGAAGTATAAGCTGGCAACATATAGAGACAGTCTCTACCCAACAGTGGGCTCATAGTCTAGAAGGAGGAGACAGAGAACATGGGAACATGGTCATGGGTTCAAACCCTCTCTCCGCCAATTGTCAGCTGTGTGACTTTGGGCAAGTCACTTAACTTCTCTGTGCCTCAGTACCTCATCTGTAAAATGGGGCTTAAGACTGTGAGTCCCCCATGGGGCAACCTGATCACCTTGTAACCTCCCCAGCGCTTAGAACAGTGCTTGGCACATAGTAAGTGCTTAATAAATGCCATCATTATTATTATTATTACTATGTGCCATCATCATCATCATCATCAATCGTATTTATTGAGCGCTTACTATGTGCAGAGCACTGGACTAAGCGCTTGGGAAGTCCAAATTGGCAACATATAGAGACAGTCCCTACCCAACAGTGGGCTCACAGTCTAAAAGGGGGAGACAGAGAACAAAACCAAACATACTAACAAAATAAAATAAATAAATAAAATAAATAAACATTTAATTTTTATTATTATGTTATTATTATATTAAATAATCATTATTATTACTATGTGCCATCATCATCATCATCATCAATCGTATTTATTGAGCGCTTACTATGTGCAGAGCACTGTACTAAGCGCTTGGGAAGTCCAAATTGGCAACATATAGAGACAGTCCCTACCCAACAGTGGGCTCACAGTCTACAAGGGGAAGACAGAGAACAAAACCAAACATACTAACAAAATAAAATAAATAAATAAAATAAATAAATATTTAATATTTATTATTATATTAAATAAATATGCCAAGCACTGTTCTAAGCGCCGAGGTAGATCCAAGGTCATCAGGTTGTCCCACGCGGGGCTCACAGTCTCAATCCCCATTTTACAGATGAGGGAACTGAGGCACGGTCACCGGGACTTGCCCAAAGTCCCACAGCTGATAAGTGGCGGAGCCGGGATTAGAACCCACGACCTCCGACTCCCAAGCCCGGGCTCTTTCCACTGGGCCACGCTGCTTCTCATCGTAGGCGGACCGTGTTATCGGCGTGTTGCGCTATAACGCGCCTGACCAGGCTAGTAGACGTCCGGGTGTAAAAGTGTGATAGTGACCAGAGGCCCCTAACAGGGTAATTTATCATTTAATACATCAAAAACACGCTGTCGTCATAGTAACGATGGCTTCAACACCCCACCCTGCTAATATTTGGCAGCTGCCCCAGTCCTCTGCACCGGCTGAGGAAGAAAAAGGTTTTAGAGACTAGCCATTCGTCCATTCAATCGTATTTATTGAGCGCTTACTGTGTGCAGAGCACTGTACTAAGCGCTTGGGAAGTCCAAGAAGTCGAGAAGCGGCGTGGCTCAGTGGAAATCAATCAATCCATCGATCGTATTTATTGAGCGCTTACTGTGTGCAGAGCACTGGACTAAGCGCTTGGGAAATCCAAGAAGTCGAGAAGCGGCGTGGCTCAGTGGAAATCAATCAATCCATCGATCGTATTTATTGAGCGCTTACTGTGTGCAGAGCACTGGACTAAGCGCTCGGGAAATCCAAGAAGTCGAGAAGCGGCGTGGCTCAGTGGAAATCAATCAATCCATCGATCGTATTTATTGAGCGCTTACTATGTGCAGAGCACTGGACTAAGCGCTTGGGAAGTACAGATTGGCAACACATAGAGACAGTCCCTACCCAACAGTGGGCTCACAGTCTAAAAGGGGGAGGCAGAGAACAAAACCAAACATACCAAAAAAATAAAATAAATAGGATTGAAAAGTACAAGTAAAATAAATAAATAATAAATAAATATGGAAAGAGCCCGGACTTTGGAGTCAGAGGTCATGGGTTTGAATCCCGGCTCCGCCACACGTCTGCTGTGTGACCTTGGGCAAGGCACTTCACTTCTCCGAGCCTCAGTTACCTCATCTGGAAAATGGGGATGAAGACTGTGAGCCCCACGTGGGACAACTTGATCCCATTGTATCCGCCCCACCCAGCGCTTAGAACAGTGCTTCGCACATAGTAAGCACTTAACAAATGCCATCATCATCATCATCATCCAAGTTGGCAACATATAGAGACGGTCCCTACCCAACAGCGGGCTCGCAGTCTGTCGGGGAGACAGAGAATAAAACAAAACATATTAACCAAATAAAATAAGTAGAATAAATATGTACAAGTAAAATAAATCAATAAATAGAGTAATAAATCTGGACAAACATATATACAGATATACAGGTGCTGTGGGGAAGGGAAGGAGGTAAGGTGGGGGGGATGGAGAGCGGGAGGAGGGAGAGAGGAAGGAGGGGGCTCAGTCTGGGAAGGCCTCCTGGAGGAGGTGAGCTCTCAGGAAGTCAATCAGCTCTTAGTCAAGCAATCATATTTATTGAGCTCTTACTGTGGGCAGAGCACTGTACTAAGCACTGGAGACTGTGAGCCCGTTGTTGGGTAGGGACCGTCTCTCTATGTTGCCAACTTGGACTTCCCAAGCTCTTAGCACAGTGCTCTGCACACAGTAAGCGCTCAGTAAATACGATTGAATGAATGAATGGATGGATGCGGGTATTAGGATGCACTTCGGCATCTGGGGGAAACTCTTCCATCTCAACAGGCTTCAAATCAATCAATCAATCAATCGTATTTATTGAGCGCTTACTGTGTGCAGAGCACTGTACTAAGCGCTTGGGAAGTCCAAGTTGGCAACATAGAGAGACGGTCCCTACCCAACAGTGGGCTCGCAGTCTAAAAATCAGCCCACTTCCTGGAAACAGTCAATCAAGGATTCCGGTACACAGATGACTGCGCCCCGCAAGCCCACACCCAGGAAGCCGTGCAACTGATTGAAAATAGCTTCATTAAATCATCCGGGCTTAATAATATTAATTACGACCTTTGTCAATCAATCAATCAATCAATCAGTCGTACTTATTGAGCGCTTACTGTGTGCGGAGCACTGGACTAAACGCTTGGGAAGTCGAAGTTGGCAACATAGAGAGACAGTCCCTACCCAACGGTGGGCTCACAGTCTAAAAATAAAAACATAAAAACATAAACGTAAAAACATAAAAAATAAAAATAAAAACATAGTAAATATGGATTATTATTATTCTCCGGGCCTCAGGTTCCTCATCTGGAAAATGGGGATGAAGATTGTGAGCCCCACGTGGGACAACCTGATCACCCTGTATCTAAAAGAGCAAGCGGTTATGGTATTAAGTGTGCTCTGTTATACTGTACTCTCCCAAGTGCTTAGCACAGTGTCAGACGTTTACTATGTGCCGGGCACTGTACTGAGCGCTGGGGTGGAATAGAAGCAAATCGGGTTGGACCCAGTCCCTGTCCCATGTGGGGCTCCCGGATTATGGTTGTACATATTTATTTATGCTTGTACATATTTATTACTCTATTTATTTATCTATTTATTTATTTATTTATTTATTTATTTATTTATTTTGCTTGTACATTTCTATCCTATTTATTTTATTTTGTTGGTCTGTTTGGTTTTGTTCTCTGTCTCCCCCTTTTAGACTGTGAGCCCACTGTTGGGTAGGGACCGTCTCTCTGTATTGCCAATTTGTACTTCCCAAGCGCTTAGTCCAGTGCTCTGCACATAGTAAGCGCTCAATAAATACGATTGATTGATTGATTGATTCAACCCCCATTTGGCAGATGAGACAAACGAGGCACAGAGAAGCCAAGTGACTCGCCCAAGGTCACACAGCAGACAAGCGGCGGTGCCGGATTAGAACCCATGACCTTCTGATTCCCAGGCCTGGGCTCCATCCACTGGGCAATTCTGCTTCCCTAAATATCTGCTGAGCGCTTACTAGGTGTCAGGCACTGTACCAAGCACTGTGGGCTGACGAGAAGTCTAAAGGAAATCCCGGTTCTGTCACTTGTCTGCTGGGTCACCTTGGTCAAGACATTTCACTTCTCTGTGCCTCACTTATCTCTTCTGGAAAATGGGGATAAGACTGGGAGCTTCACGAGGGACACGGACTGTGTCCAACCCAATTATATGGCATCTGCCTCAGGACTTAGTACCGTGCCTGGCACACAGTAAGTCTTAATAAATACCACAAATTATTATTATTATTATTATTATCATCATCATCATTATTATTATTAATTATTATTATTATTATTAATAATATTGTTTCCATTACTAACTCCTCTTTGCCTCAGTTCCCTCATCTGCAAAGTGGGGATTCAATACCTGCTCTCCCTCCTACTTAATAATAATACTGATAATAAGAAGCAGCGTGGCTCAGTGGAAAGAGCCTGGGCTTTGGAGTCAGAGGTCATGGGTTCAAATCCCGCCTCCATCAACTGTCAGCTGTGTGACTTTGGGCAAGTCACTTCACTTCTCTGGGCCTCACTTTCCTCATCTGTGAAATGGGGATTAAAACTGTGAGCCCCCCCACTGTGGGACAATCTGATCACCTTGTAACCTCCCCAGCGCTTAGAACAGTGCTTTGCACATAGTAAGCGCTTAACACATACCAATATTATAATTATTCATTCATTCATTCATTCATTCAATCGTATTTATTGAGCTTTGCACCTAGTAAGCACTTAATAAATGCCATCATTGTTATTATTAATATTATTATTATCACTGGAGAAGCAGCATGGCTCAATGGAAAGAGCCCATGCTTTGGAGTCAGAGGTCATGGGTTCAAATCCCGGCTCCGCCACTTGTCAGCTGTGTGTCTTTGGGCAAGTCACTTCACTTCTCTGGGCCTCACTTCCCTCATCTGTAAAATGGGGATTAAAACTGTGAGCCCCCCCCGTGGGAAAATCTGATCACCTTGTAACCTCCCCAGCGCTTAGAACAGTGATTTGCACATAGTAAGCGCTTAACACATACCAATATTATAATTATTCATTCATTCATTCATTCAATCACATTTATTGAGCTTTGCACCTGGTAAGCACTTAATAAATGCCATCATTGTTATTATTAATATTATTATTATCACTGAAGAAGCAGCATGGCTCAATGGAAAGAGCCCATGCTTTGGAGTCAGAGGTCATGGGTTCAAATCCCGGCTCTGCCACTTGTCAGCTGTGTGTCTTTGGGCAAGTGACTTCACTTCTCTGGGCCTCACTTCCCTCATCTGTAAAATGGGGATTAAAACTGTGAGCCCCCCCTCCCCCCCCCCCGTGGGACAATCTGATCACCTTGTAACCTCCCCAGCGCTTAGAACAGTGCTTTGCACATAGTAAGTGCTTAACACATACCAATATTATAATTATTCATTCATTCATTCAATCGTATTTATTGAGCTTTGCACCTAGTAAGCGCTTAATAAATGCCATCATTGTTATTATTATTATTATTATTATTATTATTATTATCATTGGAGAAGCAGCATGGCTCAATGGAAAGAGCCCATGCTTTGGAGTCAGAGGTCATGGGTTCAAATCCCGGCTCTGCCACTTGTCAGCTGTGTGTCTTTGGGCAAGTCACTTCACTTCTCTGGGCCTCAGTTCCCTCATCTGGGGATGAAGACTGTGAGCCCCCCGTGGGACAACCTGATCACCTTGTAACGTCCCCAGCACTTAGAACAGTGCTTTGCACATAGTAAGCGCTTAATAAATGCTATCATTATTATCAGTAGACAAGTGGAGGAGCCAGGATTAGAACCCACAGCCTCTGATTCCCGGGCCGGTGCTCTATCCACCACGCCATGCTGCTTCTGAGTCAGTCAATCATATCGATTGAACACTTATTAATGATAATGATGGCATTTATAAAGCGCTTACTATGTGCAGAGCACTGTTCTAAGCGCTGGGGAGGTTACAAAGTGATCAGGTTGCCCCATGGGGGGCTCGCAGTCAACCCCCATTTTACAGATGAGGTTTTGTCGTCTGTCTCCCCCTTCTAGACCGTGAGCCCGTTGTTGGGTAGGGACCGTCTCTCTATGTTGTCGACTTGGACTTCCCGAGCGCTTAGTACAGTGCTCTGCACACAGTAAGCGCTCAATAAATACAACTGATCGAAGGAATGAAAAAAAGAGTGAGTTATGCTCCACTTAGCTAGGCTAAAGACAATCCCTCTCCTTGTTGCCTTACCGCAGTTGTGGTAGTGGAGGCATGCTGTTTGCCAAAATTCAATCTAAAGGTACATTTAATTTTTTCATGGTATTTGTTAAGCGCTTACTACACAGCTTAGTGGAAAGAGCCCGGGCTTGGAAGTCAGAGGTTGTGGGTTCTAATCCCGGCTCTACCACTTGTCAGCTGTGTGACTTGGGGCAAGTCGCTTCTCTGGGCCTCAGTTCCCTCATCTGTAAAATGGGGATGAAGACTGCGAGCCCCACGTGGGACAACCTGATTACCTTGCATCTCCCCCAGGGCTTAGAACAGGGCTTGGCACCTAGTGAGCGCTTAACAAATACCATCATCATTATTATTATTATGTGCCAGGCACTGTACTAGATACAAGCTAATCAGGTTGAAAACAATCCATGTTTTAGATGGTGCTCACAGTCAATCAATCAATCAATCAATCATATTTATTGAGCACTTACTGTGTGCAGAGCACTGTACTAAGCGCTTTGGAAGTCTAAGTTGGCAACATATAGAGACGGTCCCTACCCAACAGTGGGCTCACGGTCTAGAAGACACCAGAAGTCGTCATCACCATTTGACAGATGAGGTAACTGAGGCCTAGAGAAGGGAAGTGACTTGCCCAGGGTCACACAGCAGACAAGTGGTAGAGGCAGGATTAGAACCCAGGTCCTTCTGAATCATAGGTTCGCGCTCTATCCATTAGGCCACACTGTTTCTTTAGCATTGGGGAGAATATAAGAGAGGTAGTAGACATATTCCCGCCTCACAATGAGCTTACAGTCTAGAAAAGGAGACAGACATTGATGTAAATCAATCAATCGTATTTATTGAGCACTTACTGTGAATAACAGAGAAGTGAAGTGACTTGCCCAAAGTCACACAGCTGACAAGTGGCGGAGCCGGGATTTGAACCCATGACCTCTGACTCCAAAGCCCGGGCTCTTTCCCACTGAGCCACACTGTGTCTTGTAAGCATGGGTGAGTTTCATAGTAAATGCTCAATAAATGCCATTGATTGATTGATTGATTGCTGCGGGGTTAAGGATGGGGGCGAACATCAAATGTCCAAAGGGCTGAGAAGCAGTGTAGCTCAGTGGAGAGAGCAGGGGCTTGGGAGTCAGAGGTCGTGGGTTCAAATCCCGGCTCCGCCGCTTGTCAGCTGTGTGACTTTGGGCAAGTCACTTCACTTCTCTGGGCCTCAGTTCCCACCTCTGTAAACTGGGGATTAAGACTGTGAGCCCCATGTGGGACAACCTGATCACCTTGTATCCTCCCCAGCGCTTAGAACAGTGCTTTAATAATAATAACGATGGCACTGATCAAGCGCTTACTACGTGCAAAGCTTAGGACGGCGCTTAGAACAGTGCTTTAATAATAATAATGATGGCATTGATCAAGCGCTTACTATGTGCAAAGCTTAGAACAGCGCTTAGAACAGTACTTTAATAATAATGATGGCATTGATTAAGCGCTTACTATGTGCAAAGCTTAGAACAGAGCTTAGAACAGCGCTTTAATAATAATAATGATGGCATTGATCAAGCGCTTACTATGTGCAAAGCTTAGGACAGCGCTTAGAACAGCGCTTTAATAATAATAATGATGGCATTGATTAAGTGCTTACTATGTGCAAAGTTTAGAACAGCGCTTAGAACAGTGCTTTAATAATAATAATGATGGCATTGATCAAGCGCTTACTATGTGCAAAGCTTAGAACAGCGCTTTAATAATAATAATGATGGCATTCATTAAGCGCTTACTATGTGCAAAGCTTAGAACAGCGCTTAGAACAGCGCTTTAAGAAAAATAATGATGGCATTGATTAAGAACTTACTATATGCAAAGCTTAGAACAGTGCTTAGAACTGTGCTTTAATAATAATAATGATGGCATTGATCAAGCGCTTACTATGTGCAAAGCTTAGGACAGCGCTTAGAACAGTGCTTTAATAATAATAATGATGGCATTGATTAAGCGCTTACTATGTGCAAAGCTTAGGACAGCGCTTAGAACAGCGCTTTACTAATAATAATGATGGCATTGATTAAGCGCTTACTATGTGCAAAGCTTAGGACAGCGCTTAGAACAGCGCTTTAATAATAATAATGATAGCATTGATTAAGCGCTTACTATGTGCAAAGCTTAGAACAGCGCTTCAATAATAATAATGATGGCATTGATTAAGCGCTTACTATGTGCAAAGCTTAGAACAGTGCTTAGAACAGCACTTTAATAATAATAATGATAGCATTGATTAAGCGCTTACTATGTGCAAAGCTAAGAACAGCGCTTCAATAATAATAATGATGGCATTGATTAAGCGCTTACTATGTGCAAAGCTTAGAACAGCGCTTAGAACAGCGCTTTAATAATAATAATGATGGCATTGATCAAGTGCTTACTATGTGCAAAATTTAGGACAGCGCTTAGAACAGCGCTTTAATAATAATAATGATGGCATTGATCAAGTGCTTACTATGTGCAAAGCTTAGAACAGTGCTTTAATAATAATAATGATGGCATTGACTAAGCGCTTACTATGTGCAAAGCTTAGAACAGCGCTTAGAACAGTGCTTTAATAATAATAATGATGGCATTGATCAAGCGCTTACTATGTGCAAAGCTTAGAACAGCGCTTAGAACAGTGCTTTAGTAATAATAATGATGGCATTGATCAAGCGCTTACTATGTGCAAAGCTTAGGACAGCGATTAGAATAGTGCTTTAATAATAATAATGATGGCATTGATCAAGCCCTTACTATGTGCAAAGCTTAGGACAGCGCTTAGAACAGTGCTTTAGTAATAATAATGATGGCATTGATTAAGCGCTTACTATGTGCAAAGCTTAGAACAGTGCTTTAATAACAATAATGATGGCATTGATTAAGAGCTTACTATGTGCAAAGCTTAGAACAGCACTTTAATAATAATAATGATGGCATTGATTAAGCGCTTACTATGTGCAAAGCTTAGAACAGCGCTTAGAACAGCGCTTTAATAATAATAATGATGGCATTGATCAAGCGCTTACTATGTGCAAAGCTTAGAACAGCACTTAGAACAGTGCTTTAATAATAATAATGATGGCATTGATTAAGCGCTTACTATGTGCAAAGCTTAGAACAGCACTTAGAACAGCACTTTAATAATAATAATGATGGCATTGATTAAGCGCTTACTATGTGCAAAGCTTAGGACAGTGCTTAGAACAGCGCTTTAATAATAATAATGATGGCATTGATTAAGCGCTTACTATGTGCAAAGCTTGGAACAGCGCTTTAATAATAATAATGATGGCATTGATTAAGCGCTTACTATGTGCAAAGCTTAGAACAGCGCTTTAATAATAATAACGATGGCATTGATCAAGCTCTTACAATGTGCAAAGCTTAGAACAGCGCTTAAAACAGTGTTTTAATAATAATAATGATGGCATTGATTAAGCGCTTACTATGTGCAAAGCTTAGAACAGCGCTTAGAACAGCGCTTTAATAATAATAATGATGGCATTGATCAAACGCTTACTATGTGCAAAGCTTAGAACAGTGCTTTAATAATAATAATGATGGCATTGATCAAGCGCTTACTATGTGCAAAGCTTAGGACAGCGCTTAGAACAGCGCTTTAATAATAATAATGATGGCATTGATCAAGCGCTTACTATGTGCAAAGAACTGTTCTAAGCGCTGTTCTAAGCTTTGCACATAGTAAGCGCTTACCAAAAGGCCATCATTATTATAGATCCAAGTGCAGAGATGACACAGAAGGGAGAGGGAGCCAGGGAAAAGAAGTCTTAATTGGGGAAGGTGATGTGACCTTAAAAATGCTTAAATACTCTGTGACCTTAATAATCTTCACGCGGTGGCATTCAATACTGTACTATCGATTGATTGATAGATATACTAAGGGCAAAGGAGGAGGCCTCGAGGATTATTAAAACCCAGATCATGTTCACACCCAAATATTTTTTTTGGGGGGGATTGGAATGCATCAAAACCTTATAAAAAATAATCAATATATGACCAACATTCATATATTGACCAACATTCATTAATGACCAACATTCATATATGACCAACATGATCAACATTCATTCAATCGTATTTCTCTTCTAGACTGTGTGCCCGCTGTTGGGAAGGGACCGTCTCTATATGTTGCCAACTTGTACTTCCCAAGCGTTTAGTACAGTGCTCTGCACACAGTAAGCACTCAATAAATACGATCGAATGAATGAATGAAAACCTTATAAAAAATAATCAATATATGACCATGACAACATTCATTCAATCCTATTTATCTTCTAGACTGTGAGCCCGCTGTTGGGTAGGGACCGTCTCTATATGTTGCCAACTTGGACTTCCCAAGCGCTTAGTACAGTGCTCTGCACACAGTAAGCGCTCAATAAATACGATCGAATGAATGAATGAATCAGAACCTTATAAAAAATAATCAATATATGACCGTGACAACATTCATTCAATCGTATTTATCTTCTAGACTGTGAGCCCACTGTTGGGCAGGGACCGTCTCTATATGTTGCCAACTTGGACTTCCCAAGCGCTTAGTACAGTGCTCTGCACATAGCAAGCGCTCAATAAATACGATCGAATGAATGAATGAATGAATTGAGCCCTTACTGTGTGCAGAGCACTGTACTAAGCGCTTGTACAGTATCTCCACGAAATCCTTTTAGCAATCCAGGCACTATGGTAAGTCTGGTTTCTATTAAACCACAGTCCTCAGCTCCCCAACAAATCCTTGATTGGAAAGTTGGAGCGATTAGAACAGTGCTTTGCACATAGTAAGCGCTTAATAAATGCCATCATCATCATCATCATCAAGTGTAAAGCTTTGCTTTTTTGCTTTATGTTGAACCAAAGGCTTAGTTAACGGTGAATTATTCTACTGGGCTAAGCAGGAGGGAACATACAGAGGGGAGAGGGAAAATTTCCTGTTTTCTCTTGGAATTAATGAAAAAAATTATGAAAAGAAAACAGACACACCCCTGGAAACACACTCCCACAGATCCACATGTGGAAAAAAACAAAACTTAGACAAACAGAAAAGTAGAAAAACAGATCGACAAGAGGGGTAATAATACGTAAATCCTAATATTACTCTATTTACTTTATTAATGATGTGTATATAGATATAATTCTATTTATCCAGTCTGATGGTTTTGACACCTGTCTACTTGTTTTGTTTTGTTGTCTGTTTCCCCCTTCTAGACTGTGAGCCCGCCGTTGGGTAGGGACCGTCTCTATATGACGCTGAATTGTACTTTCCAAGCGCTTACTACAGTGCTCTGCACACAGTAAGCGCTCAATAAGTATGATCGAATGAATGAATGAATGAATCAAAACCTTATAAAAAATAATCAGTATATGACCATGATAACATTCATTCAATCGTATTTATCTTCTAGACTGTGAGCCTGCTGTTGGGTCGGGACCGTCTCTATATGATGCTGAATTGTACTTTCCAAGCACTTACTACAGTGCTCTGCACACAGAAAGCGCTCAATAAATACGGTCGAATGAATGAATGAATGAATGAATCAAAACCTTATAAAAATAATCAATATATGACCATGACAACATTCATTCAATCGTATTTATCTTCTAGACTGTGAGCCCGCTGTTGGGTAGGGATGGTCTCTATATGTTGCGAACTTGGACTTCCCAAGCGCTTAGTACAGTGCTCAATAAATACAATTGAATGAATGAATGAATGATGATAATGATGGCATTTGTTAAGCGCTTACTATGTGCAACATGTACAATATGTTTGTACAATATTTACAATAGTTTGTACAATAGTTTGTACAATATGTACAATATTTATTACTCTATTTATTTTACTTGTACATATCTATTCTATTTATTCCATTATTTTATTCTCCCCCTTTTAGACTGTAAGCCCACTGTTGGGTAGGGACTGTCTCTATATGTTGCCAATTTGTACCTCCCAAGCGCTTAGTACAGTGCTCTGCACACAGTAAGCGCTCAATAAATACGATTGATGATGATGATGATGATGCAACGCACTGTTCTAAGTGCTGATAATGGTATTTTTTAAGCACTGACTAGGTGCCAAGTGCTATTCTAAGTGCTGGAGTAGATACAAGGTGATCAGGTTGTCCCATTTGGGACTCACAGTCTTCATCCCCATTTTCCAGATGAGGTAACTGAGGCCCGGAGAAGTGAAGTGACTTGCCCAAGGTCACACAGCAGACAAGTGGCAGAGCCGGGATTTGAACCCACGACCTCTGACTCCCGAGCCCGGGCTCTTTCCACAAAGCCAAATGTGAATGTATTTTTTTAAATGGTATTTGTTACGCGCTTACTATGTTCCAAGCGATGTACTAAGTGCTGGGTTAGACACAAGCTAATCAAGGTGAGCACTGCCTATGTCCCATTTGGGGCTCACAGTCTTAATCCCCATTTTACAGAGGAGATAATCAAGGCCCAGAGAAGTTAAACGACATGGCCACGGTCCCACAGCAAACAACCGGAGGGGCCGGGATGAGAACCCATGACCTTCTAACTCCCAAGCCCATGCTCTGTCCCCTGGGCCAGGCTGGAGTCAGAGGTCATGGGTTCAAATCCGGTCTTTGGAGTCAGAGGTCATGGGTTCAAATCCTGGCTCTGCCACTTGTCAGCTGTGTGACTTTGGGCAAGTCGCTTCACTTCTCCGGGCCTCAGTTCCCTCATCTGGAAAATGGGGACTAAGGGGACTAAGACTGTGAGCCCCCGTGGGACAACCTCATCACCTTGTAACCTCCCCAGCGCTTAGAACACTGCTTTGCACATAGTAAGCGCTTAATAAATGCTATCATTATTATTATTATTATCTATGATTAATTTTCTCTTCTCTAAACTGACACCTTATCATGGCAGCAGAGTTTGTGTACACTGATCAATCAATCAATCATTCCATTGTATTTATTGAGCACTTACTGTGTGCAGAGCACTGTACTAAGCGCTTGGGAAGTACAAGTTGGCAACATATAGAGACGGTCCCTACCCAACAGTGGGCTCACAGTCTAGAAGACTGTCTAGAAGACCGAGAAAACTCTAGGGAAACACATGTCGAAGATGGACATTCTGAAGAGGGTGTATCCATTCATTCATTCAATCGTATTTATTGAGCGCTTACTGTGTGCAGAGCACCGTACTAAGTGCTTGGGGAGTACAAGCTGGGAGTCGCTATGGGTCGGAAATGACTTAGCTTTCAAAGAAGACGAATGATAATAATAATAATGGCATTTGTTAAGCGCTTACTATGTGCAAAGCACTGTTCTAAGCACTGGGGAGGTTACAAGTTGATCAGGTTGTCCCACGTGGGGCTCACAGTCAATCAATCAATCAATCAATCGTATTTATTGAGCGCTTACTATGTGCAGAGCACTGTACTAAGCGCTTGGGAAGTACAAATTGGCAACACATAGAGACAGTCCCTACCCAACAGTGGGCTCACAGTCTAAAATCCCCACAGTCTTAATCCCCATTTTACAGATGAGGGAACTGAGGCCCAGGGAAGGTAAGTGACCTGCCCAAAGTCACACAGCTGAAAAGTGGCAGAGCCAGGATTAGAACCCATGACCTCTGACTCCCAAGCCCGGGCTCTTTCCACAGAGCCCCGCTGCCCCTCTGAAAGGGGACCCAGAGTGGCAAATACAGATACAAAATATTATGCTCATAAAACTTACCTACATAGAGAGGTTGCTTAACCCCTTATAATAATCAAAATCATAATAATAATTAATTGTGGTATTTGTATAGCGTTCACACTATGCTACGGAACTCTGCTAAGCACTGGACTAGATAGAATAATTATACCAGACACAGACCACATCCCCCAGAGAGCTCACAGTTTGAACGGGAGAACTATTAATGAACTGTATTTTATTAAGTGCCTGATCTGTGGACAGGCGGAAGAGAGGTCAGCAATAAGGCTGAAGCATAATCACGGCAGAATAGTGATTGGATTGTTATAGTAGCAGCTTGGATGGACAGGAAAAGGTGGACTTTAACAACGTGAAGATAGAATTGACAGACTGAATATGTGCATTGAATGAGAGAGACGAGTAATAATAATAATAATAATAATAATAATAATAATAATAATAATAATAATAATAATGATGGTGGTATTTGTTATATTTGTTAAGCACTTACTATGAGTAGAGGATTATGCCAGGGTTTTGAGGCCAGGAGGATGGTGGTGCTGTCTACATTCATTCATTCATTCATTCATTCATTCATTCATTCATTCAATGGTATTTATTGAGCGCTTACTGTGTGCAGAGCACTGTACTAAGCCCTTGGGAAGTCCAAGTTGGCAACATATAGACACGGTCCCTACCCAACAGTGGGCTCACGGTCTAGAAGGGGGAGACAGACAACAAAACAAAACATACTAACAAAATGAAATAAATAGAATATATACAAGTAAAATAGCGTATTATGTACAAACACATATTCATTCATTCATTCATTCAACCGTATTTACAGTGATGAGAAAGTCAGTGGGAAGACAAGGTTAGGGTGGGAGGATAAAGAGTTTCTGTTTTGGATATGTTAAATTTGAGGTGTCGGCAGGACGTTCAAAGTAGAGATGTCCTGAAGGCAAGAAAAATCAGGGCTGGAGTCGTAGATTTGAGAATCACCTGCACAGAGATGGTAGTTTAGAGCCATGCCATATAATAACAATGATAATTATGGGGTTTGTTAAGCGCTTACTATGTGCCGGGCACTGTACTAAGCGCTGGGGTGGCTACAAGCAAATCAGGTTGGACACAGTCCCTGTCCCACGTGCTCAAAGTCTTAATCCCCATTTTGCAGATGAGGTAACTGAGGCGCAGAGAAGTGAAGTGACTTACCCCAGGTCACACAGCATCTTGACCGAGAAAACTCTTGGGAAACACATGTCGAAGATGGACATTCTGAAGAGGGTGTATCCATTCATTCATTCAGTCGTATTTATTGAGCGCTTACTGTATGCAGAGCACTGTACTAAGCGCTTGGGGAGTACAAGTTGGGAGTCGCTATGGGTCGGAAACGACTTGACGGCTTTCAAAGAAGACGAACGATGAAACTTAGAGCCATGCCATATAATAACAATGATAATTATGGTGTTCGTTAAGTGCTTACTATGTGCCAGGCACTGTACTAAGCGCTGGGGTGGCTACAAGCAAATCAGATTGGACACAGTCCCCGTCCCACATGCTCACAGTCTTAATCCCCATTTTACAGATGAGGTAACTGAGGCGCAGAGAAGTGAAATGACTCATCCAAGGTCACACAGCATCTTGACCGAGAAAACAGAAAACAGATGGACATTCTGAAGAGGGTGTATCCATTCATTCATTCATTCAATCGTATTTATTGAGCACTAACTGTGTGCAGAGCACTGTACTAAGCGCTTGGGGAGTACAAGTTGGGAGTCGCCATGGGTCGGAAACGACTTGATGGCTTTCAAAGAAGATGAATGATGAACCTTAGAGCCATGCCATATAATAACAATGATAATTATGGTGTTTGTTAAGCGCTTACTATGTGCCAGGCACTGTACTAAGCGCTGGGGTGGCTACAAGCAAATCAGATTGGACACAGTCCCCGTCCCACATGCTCACAGTCTTAATCCCCATTTTACAGATGAGGTAACTGAGGCGCAGAGAAGTGAAATGACTTACCCAAGGTCACACAGCATCTTGACTGAGAAAACTCTAGGGAAACACATGTCGAAGATGGACATTCTGAAGAGGGTGTATCCATTCATTCATTCAATCATATTTATTGAGCGCTTACTGTGTGCAGAGCACTGGACTAAGCGCTTGGGGAGTACAAGTTGGGAGTCGCTATGGGTCGGAAACGACTTGACGGCTTTCAAAGAAGACGAATGATGAACCTTAGAGCTATGCCATATAATAACAATGATAATTATGGTGTTAAGCGCTTACTATGTGCCAGGCACTGTACTAAGCGCTGGGGTGGCTACAAGCAAATCAGGTTGGACACAGTCCCCGTCCCACATGCTCACAGTCTTAATCCCCATTTTACAGATGAGGTAACTGAGGCGCAGAGAAGTGAAGTGACTTACCCAAGGTCACACAGCATCTTGACCGAGAAAGCTCTAGGGAAACACATGTCGAAGATGGACATTCTGAAGAGGGTGTATCTATTCATTCATTCATTCAATCGTATTTATTGAGCGCTTACTGTGTGCAGAGCACTGTACTAAGCGCTTGGGGAGTACAAGTTCGGAGTCGCTATGGGTCGGAAACGACTTGACGGCTTTCAAAGAAGACGAATGATGAATCTTAGAGCTGTGCCATATAATAACAATGATAATTATGGTGTTTGTTAAGCGCTTACTATGTGCCAGGCACTGTACAAAGCGCTGGGGTGGCTACAAGCAAATCAGGTTGGACACAGTCCCCGTCCCACATGCTCACAGTCTTAATCCCCATTTTACAGATGAGGTAACTGAGGCGCAGAGAAGTGAAATGACTCATCCAAGGTCACACAGCATCTTGACTGAGAAAACAGAAAACAGATGGACATTCTGAAGGGGGTGTATCCATTCATTCATTCATTCAATCGTATTTATTGAGCACTAACTGTGTGCAGAGCACTGTACTAAGCGCTTGGGGAGTACAAGTTGGGAGTCGCTATGGGTTGGAAACGACTTGATGGCTTTCAAAGAAGATGAATGATGAACCTTAGAGCCATGCCATATAATAACAATGATAATTATGGTGTTTGTTAAGCGCTTACTATGTGCCAGGCACTGTACTAAGCGCTGGGGTGGCTACAAGCAAATCAGGTTGGACACAGTCCCCGTCCCACATGCTCACAGTCTTAATCCCCATTTTACAGATGAGGTAACTGAGGCGCAGAGAAGTGAAGTGACTTACCCAAGGTCACACAGCATCTTGACAGAGAAAACAGAAAACAGATGGACATTCTGAAGAGGGTGTATCCATTCATTCATTCATCCAATCGTATTTATTGAGCGCTTACTGTGTGCAGAGCACTGTACTAAGCGCTTGGGGAGTACAAGTTGGGAGTCGCTACGGGTCGGAAACGACTTGATGGCTTTCAAAGAAGACGAATGATGAACCTTAGAGCTATGCCATATAATAACAATGATAATTATGGTGTTAAGCGCTTACTATGTGCCAGGCACTGTACTAAGCGCTGGGGTGGCTACAAGCAAATCAGGTTGGACACAGTCCCCGTCCCACATGCTCACAGTCTTAATCCCCATTTTACAGATGCGGTAACTGAGGCGCAGAGAAGTGAAATGACTTACCCAAGGTCACACAGCATCTTGACCGAGAAAACAGAAAACAGATGGACATTCTGAAGAGGGTGTATCCATTCATTCATTCATCCAATCGTATTTATTGAGCGCTTACTGTGTGCAGAGCACTGTACTAAGCGCTTGGGGAGTACAAGATGGGAGTCACTATGGGTCGGAAATGACTTGACGGCTTTCAAAGAAGACGAATGATTGATTTTATGTCTGTCTCCACCCAGAAGCTGAAAACTATGGGTGAGTCGCAAGTTCTCTGTGCCTCAGTTTCCTCAACTGTAAAACGAGGCTACTTGTTGTCCTTCCTAATTAACTTGCACCTTGCTTAGAACAGCGTTGGACACGTTGTAAGGGCTTAACAAATGTAAAAACAAAATAAAATTTAAAAATGCTCCTTGTGGACAGGGATCACATTCAGTGACTTTCCGGTTGTGTCTTCTAGGCCGTGAGCCCGCTGTTGGGTAGGGACCGTCTCTATATGTCGCCAACTTGGACTTCCCAAGCGCTTAGTACAGTGCTCTGCACACAGTAAGCGCTCAATAAATACGATTGATTGATTGATTGATTGATTGTGTCTTTGTTGATTTAGCCTGGGGCATTTCAATCCCCAAATACTCGGTTGCGAGTCAGAGTACCGGGGTTCTAATCCCACCTTCAACACTTCATTCATTCAAGCGTATTTATTGAGCGCTTACTGTGTGCAGAGCGCTGTACTAAGCAGCGTGGCTCGGTGGAAAGAGCCCGGGCTTTGGAGTCAGAGGTCATGGGTTCAAATGCCAGCTCTGCCACATAATAATAATAATAATGATGGCATTTGTTAAGCGCTTACTATGTGCAAGGCATTGATCTAAGCGCTGGGGAGGATACAAGGTGATCAGGTTGTCCCACGGGGGGCTCACAGTCTTCACCCCCATTTTACAGATGAGGTCACTGAGGTACAGAGAAATAATAATAAAAATAATAATAATAATGCCATTTGTTAAGAGCTTACTATGTGCAAGGCACTGTTGTAAGCACCGGGGAGGATACAAGGTGATCAGGTTGTCCCACGTGGGGCTCCCAGTCTCAATCCCATTTTCCAAATCATCATCAATCGTATTTATTGAGCGCTTACTATGTGCAGAGCACTGTACTAAGCGCTTGGGAAGTACAAATTGGCAACATATAGAGACAGTCCCTACCCAACAGTGGGCTCACAGTCCAAATGTCCGCTGTGTGACCTTAGGCAAGTCACTTAACATCTCTGAGCCTCAGTGACCTCATCTGTAAAATGGGATTCAAACTGTGAGCCCCACGTGGGACAACTTGATCACCTTGTACCCCCCTCAGCGCTTAGAACAGTGCTTTGCACATAGTAAGCACTTAACAAATGCCATTATTATTATTTAGTATTATTAATCGCTTGGGAAGTACAGGTTGGCAACATATAGAGACGGTCCCTACCCAACAACGGGCTCACAGTCTAGAATCAATCAATCAATCAATCAATCGTATTTATTGAGCGCTTACTGTGTGCAGAGCACTGTACTAAGCGCTTGGGAAGTACAAGTTGGCAACATATAGAGACAGTCCCTACCCAAAAGCGGGCTCACAGTCTAGGAGGGGGAGAAGAACACTTGTCTATTGTGTGACCTTGGGTAAGTCACTTCACTTCTTTATGCCTGGGCTTTTAGACTGTGAGCCCACTGTTGGGTAGGGACCGTCTCTATATGTTGCCAACTTGTACTTCTCAAGCGCTTAGTACAGTGCTCTGCACACAGTAAGCGCTCAATAAATATGACTGATTGATTAATTGGGTTCCCTCATCTGTAAAATAGGGATTAAGACTGTGAGCAGCCCCATGCAGCCCCATGTCCCACCTGATTAGCTTATATCTATCCTAGTACTTAGTACAGTGCTTAGCACATAGTAAGCACTTAAAAAATACCACTGATTGATTGACACCACATTGTCAATCCATTGCTGGGTAGGGACTGTCTCTATATGTTACCAACTTGTACTTCCCAAGCGCTTAGCACAGTGCTCTGCACACAGTAAGCGCTCAATAAATACGATTGATTGATTGATTCTAGACTGTGAGCCCGCTGTTGGGTAGGGACTGTCTCTATATGTTGCCAAGAACAACTTATAGAAGAACAGCCCCTAATTGCTCTCATAATAATAATAATAATGATGGCATTTATTAAGTGCTTACTAGGTGCAAAGCACTGTTCTAGGCGCTGGGGAGGTTACAAGGTGATCAGGTTGTCCCAGTCTTCATCCCCATTTTACAGATGAGGGAACTGAGGCCCAGAGAAGTGAAGTGACTTGCCCGAAGTCACACAGCTGACAATGGGCGGAGCCGGGATTTGAACCCATGACCTCCGACTCCAAAGCCCGGGCTCTTTCCGCTGAGCCACACTGCTTCTCTAGGCAGTACGCTCCCCTATAATAATAATGATGGCGTTTATTAAGCGCTTACTATATGCAAAGTACTGTTCTAAGCGCTGGGGAGGTTACAAGGTGATCAGGTTGTCCCACGGTGGGCTCACAGTCTCAATCCCCATTTTACAGATGAGGGAACTGAGGCCCAGAGAAGTGAAGTGACTTGCCCAAAGTCACACAGCTGACAATTGGTGGGAGCCGGGATTTGAACCCATGACCTCTGACTCCAAAGCCCGGGCTCTTTCCATTGAGCCACGGTGCCCCCTAGGCTGTAAACTCACTGTGACTATCAACTCTGTTACGTTGTTAATCCGTAGTCTCCCAAGCGCTTAGTTCAGTACTCTGGTCACAATAAATGTTCAATAACGATGATTGATTGATTGTGCTGTTGTCATTGCGCCCATCATCAATCGTCATCAATCGTATTTATTGAGCGCTTACTGTGTGCAGAGCACTGTACTAAGCGCTTAACACATAGAAAAAGCGGGTGTACTCGTGGCAGAACTAAGAACGTTTGTGAATTTTTAGGACACACAATTAATTTCAGGGCTACCTGAATATTTTACTCGTTTTGTGCCCCTAAAGTATATTGTTATTACTAAAAATACTACTATTATTAGTAATTCATTCATTCATTCAATCGTATTTATTGAGCGCTTACTGTGTGCAGAGCACTGTACTAAGCGCTTGGGAAGTACAAGTTGGCATTAAAACATTATATATAATAACGCTGGTCTTTATTAAGGACTGCGTAACCAACACAGGGCTTTATACTGTGTAAGAAGCAGCGTGGCTCAGTGGAAAGAGCCCGGGCTTTGGAGTCAGAGGTCGTGGGTTTGAATCCCGGCTCCGCCAATTGTCTAGCTGTGTGACTTTGGGCAAGTCACTTCACTTCTCTGGGCCTCAGTTCCCTCATCTGTAAAATGGGGATGAAGACTGCGAGCCCCCCATGGGACAACCTGATCACTTTGTAACCTCCCCAGTGCTTAGAACAGTGCTTTGCACATAGTAAGCACTTAGTAAATGCCATTTTTATTATTATTATTATTCTCTGGGCCTCAGTTACCCCATCTAGAAAATGGGGATTAAGACTGTGAGCAGCCCCGTGGGACAACCTGATCACCTTGTAACCTCCCCAGCGCTTAGAACAGTGCATTGCACATAGTAAGCACTTAGTAAATGCCATTTTTATTATTATTATTATTCTCTGGGCCTCAGTTACCCCATCTAGAAAATGGGGATTAAGACTGTGAGCCCCCCGTGGGACAACCTGATCACCTTGTAACCTCCCAAGTGCTTAGAACAGTGCATTGCACATAGTAAGTGCTTAATAAATGCCATCATTATTATTGCCACAGTAGAGCAGTTAGACCCCGTTCCCACCCTCAACGATCTTCCATTCATTTATAGTGTTAATGTCATTCATTCATTCATTCAATCATATTTATTGAGCGCTTACTGTGTGCAGAGCACTGGACTAAGCGCTTGGGAAGTACAAGTTGGAAACATCTAGAGACGGTCCCTATCCGACAGTGGGCTCACGGTCTAGAAGGGGGAGACAGACAACAAAACAAAACATGTAGACAGGTGTCAAAATCGTCCGAACAAATGGAATTAAAGTGATACACACATCATTAACAAAATGAAAAGAATAGTAAATATCATCAATCGTATTTATTGAGCGCTTACTATGTGCAGAGCACTGTACTAAGCGCTTGGGAAGTACAAGTTGGCAACATATAGAGACAGTCCCTACCCAACAGCAGGCTCACAGTCTAAAAGGGGGAGACAGAGAACAAAACCAAACATACTAACAAAATAAAATAAATAGAATAGATATGTACAAGTAAAATAAATAGGTAAATAAATAGAGTAATAAATATGTACAAACATATATAACATATAGACAGGAGCTGTGGGGAAGGGAAGGAGGTAAGATGGGGGGATGGAGAGGGGGACGAGGGGGAGAGGAAGGAAGGGGCTCAGTGTGGGAAGGCCTCCTGGAGGAGGTGAGCTCTCAGTAGGGCCTTGAAGGGAGGAAGAGAGCGAGCTTGGCGGATGGGCAGAGGGAGGGCATTCCTTGTACTATGTACTAAACGTTTTCCAACGGCTGTTAACACTGTCCAAATATTTCTTAACATAGTGTTGTGATATGAGCCCGTTATTGGGTAGGGACCGAGAAGCAGCGTGGCTGAGAAGTAGCGTGTCTCAGTGGAAAGAGCCCGGGCTTGGGAGTCGGAGGTCATGGGTTCAAATCCCAGCTCCGCCAGCTGTCAGCTGTGTGACTTTGGGCAAGGCACTTAGCTTCTCTGTGCCTCAGTTGCCTCATCTGGAAAATGGGGGTTAAGACCGTGAGCCCCATGTGCGACAACCTCATCACCTTGTATCCTCCCCGGCGCTTAGAACAGTGCTTTGCACATAGTAAGCGCTTAACAAATGCCATTATTATCATTATTATTATTATATGCTGCCAACTTGGACTTCCCAAGCGCTTAGTACAGTGCTCTGCACACAGTAAGCGCTCAATAAATACGATTGATGATGATGATGATGATGATGATTATATGTTGCCAACTTGTACTTCCCAAGCGCTTAGTACAGTGCTCTGCACACAGTAAGCGCTCAATAAATACGATTGATGATGATGATGATGATGATGATTATATGTTGCCAACTTGTACTTCCCAAGCGCTTAGTACAGTGCTCTGCACACAGTAAGCACTCAATAAATACGATTGATGATGATGATGATGATGATGATTATATGTTGCCAACTTGTACTTCCCAAGCTCTTAGTACAGTGCTCTGCACACAGTAAGCGCTCAATAAATACGATTGATGATGATGATGACGATGATGATGATTATATGTTGCCAACTTGTACTTCCCAAGCGCTTAGTACAGTGCTCTGCACACAGTAAGCGCTCAATAAATACGATTGATGATGATGATGATGATGATGATTATATGTTGCCAACTTGTACTTCCCAAGCACTTAATACAGGGCTCTGCACACAGTAAGTGCTCAATAAATACGATTGATGATGATGATGATGATTATTATTATATGTTGCCAACTTGTACTTCCCAAGCGCTTAGTACAGTGCTCTGCACACAGTAAGCGCTCAATAAATACGATTGATGATGATGATGATGATTATTATTATATGTTGCCAACTTGTACTTCCCAAGCGCTTAGTACAGTGCTCTGCACACAGTAAGCGCTCAATAAATACGATTGATGATGATGATATGTTGCCAACTTGTACTTCCCAAGCGCTTAGTACAGTGCTCTGCACACAGTAAGCGCTCAATAAATACGATTGATGATGATGATGATGATGATGATTATTATATGTTGCCAGCTTGTACTTCCCAAGTGCTTAGTACAGTGCTCTGCACACAGTAAGCACTCAATAAATATGATTGATGATGATGATGATGATGATGATTATTATATGTTGCCAACTTGTACTTCCCAAGCGCTTAGTACAGTGCTCTGCACACAGTAAGCGCTCAATAAATACGATTGAATGAATGGCCCCCCCTCTAGACTCTAAGCTCATTGTGGGCAGGGAATGTGTTTGTTCATCATTCTATTGTACTCCCCGAAGCGCTTAGTTCAGTGAGCGCTCAATAAATGCAATCGACTGACTGATTGGGAAATATGGTCGAGGATAAAAGCCGATAAAAACAAAAACCTCTCGGTTGGCAGAATTCCCGGGTTAGTGTCCGGGGCCAAATGCTTTGGTTTTCTCAGCCAAATAAGCTTCATCAACTCTTGGAATGCTTTCCACCCCCAAGGGAATCAGAAGGGAAAATATGATCCCAGAAATATGATTTAGTCTTGTTTTCCCCAGAATTTCAGGAAAACCGTCCAAGATTAAAAAATCCATAAATTTCAACGAGCAGCGTGGCTCAGTGGAAAGAGCCCGGGCTTGGGAGTCAGAGGTCATCATCATCATCAATCGTATTTATTGAGCGCTTACTGTGTGCAGAGCACTGTACTAAGCGCTTGGGAAGTCCAAATTGGCAACATATAGAGATGGTCCCTACCCAACAGTGGGCTCACAGTCTAAAAGGGGGAGACACAGAACAAAACCAAACATACTAACAAAATAAAATAAATAGAACAGCTATGTACAAGGAAAATAAATAAATAGATAAATAAAGGTCATGGGTTCCATTCCTGGCTCCGCCACGTGTCTGCTGTGTGACCTTGGGCAAGTCACATCACTTCTCTGAGCCCCAGTTACCTCATCTGGAAAATGGGGATAATAATAATGGCATTTATTAAGCGCTTACTGTGAGCCCACTGTTGGGTAGGGACTGTCTCTATGTGTTGCCAATTTGTACTTCCCAAGCGCTTAGTACAGTGCTCTGCACATAGTAAGCACTCAATAAATCCGATTGATGATGATGATGATGCAAAGCACTGCTCTAAGAGCCGGATACCACACGATCAGGTTGTCCCACGGGGGGCTCACAGTCTTAATCCCCATTTTACAGATGAGGTCACTGAGGCTCAGAGAAGTGAAGTGACTTGCCCAAGGTCACACAGCAGACGTGTGGCGGAGCCGGATTCGAACCCATGACCTCTGACTCCAAAGCCCGGGCTCTTTCCACTGAGCCACGCTGCTTCTCTGAAGCAGGGATGAAGACTGTGAGCCCCCCATGGGACAACCTGATCACCTGGTAACCTCTGCAGCGCTTAGAACAGTGCTTTGCACATAGGAAGCACTTAATAAATGCCATTATTATCTGTAAAATGGGGATTAAGACTGTGAGCCCCACGTGGGACAACCTGATCACCTTGTATCCCCCCCAGCGCTTAGAACAGTGCTTTGCACATAGTAAGCGCTTAACAACTGTCATCATAATTAGTAATAACAAGCAAACACATTTGCACTCTAAGTTATGGACTAAGCTCTTGTGAGAAGCAGCGTGGCTCAGTGGAAAGAGCCCGGGCTTTGGAGTCAGAGGTCATGGGTTCGAATACCGACTCCGCCACATGTCTGCTGGGTGACCTTGGGCAAGTCACTTAACTTCTCCGAGCCTCAGTTACCTCATCTGTAAAATGGGGATTAAGACTGTGAACCCCACATGGGACAAACCTGATCACTTTGTATCCCCCAGCGCTTAGAACAGTGCTATGCACATAGTAAGCGCTTAACAAATGCCAACATTATTATTATTACTAAGAGCTTAGTACAGTGCTCTGCACACAGTAAGCAGCCAAAAAATACCACTTACGATGATGAAAGCCCTTTGTTGGGAAGGGACCGTATCTATATGTTGCCAACTTGTACTTCCCAAGCGCTTAGTACAGTGCTCTGCACACAGTAAGCGCTCAATAAATACGATTGAATGAATGAATGAATGAATGAAAGCTGAAGGGGTTGAAAAAGTTCCGAATCTGACTTTTTCCTCCACAGTCACTGTATTGGGCTGAGGGAGGCAAAGCTACTCAATTTACCATTTGTTTCTAAGCTAATTTTCTGCTTTATAATAATAATAATGATGATGGTATTTGGTAGGCGCTTACGATGTGCAAAGCACTGTTCTAAGCGCTGGGGAGGGTACAAGGTGATCAGGTTGTCCCACATGGGGCTCACACTCTTAATCCCCATTTGACAGATGAGGCAACTGAGGCACAGAGATGTTCAGTGACTTGCCCAAAGTCACACTGCTGGCAATTGGCGGAGCCGGGATTTGAACCCATGACCTCTGACTCCAAAGCCCGGGCTCTTCCCATTGAGCCACGCTGCTTCTCCTGTATAACATGTGTAGATGTCATACATCTCGAACAACCAACCAGTCAATGGCAGATATTTTAGAGAAGCAGCGTGGCTCAGTGGAAAGAGCCCGGGCTTTGGAGTCAGAGGTCATGGGTTCAAATCCTGGTTCCGCCAGTTATCAGCTGTGTGACTTTGGACTTAACTTCTCTGGCCCTCAGTTACCTCATCTGTAAAATGGGGATTAAGACTGTGAGCCACCTGTGGGACAACCAGATCACCTTGTAACCCCCCCAGCGCTTAGAACAGTGCTTTGCACATAGCAAGCGCTTAATAAATGCCATTATTATTATCTGTAATTTTATTTATTTGTATTGATGTCTCCCTCCCACGCCTCTAGATTGTAAGCTCACGTTGGGCAGGAAGTATGTCTTTTTATTGTTGGATTGTACTCTCCCAAGCGCTCAGTAGAGTGACCATTCTATTCATATCTATTCATATCTATTCTATTTATTTTATTTTGTTAGTATGTTTGGTTTTGTTCCCTGTCTCCCCCTTTTAGACTGTGAGCCCACTGTTGGGTAGGGACTGTCTCTATATGTTGCCAATTTGTACTTCCCAAGCGCTTAGTACAGTGCTCTGCACATAGTACTCCCCCTTTTAGACTGTGAGCCCAATGTTGGGTAGGGACTGTCTCTATATGTTGCCAATTTGTACTTCCCAAGCGCTTAGTACAGTGCTCTGCACATAGTACTCCCCCTTTTAGACTGTGAGCCCAATGTTGGGTAGGGACTGTCTCTATATGTTGCCAATTTGTACTTCCCAAGTGCTTAGTACAGTGCTCTGCACATAGTAAGCGCTCAATAAATATGATTGATTGATTGATAGGAAGCGCTCAATAAATACGATTGGTGATGATGATCATTTGCCATAGAAATGATAATAGATAATACAATAATAATACTAATAATAGATAATAATGCCACAGAGAAGCAGCGTGGCTCAGTGGAAAGAGCACGGGCTTTGGAGTCAGAGGTCATGGGTTCGAATCCCGGCTCCGCCACTTGTCAGCTGTGGGGCCTTGGGCAAGCCACTTAACTTCTCTGTGCCTCAGTTACCTCATCTGTAAAATGGGATTGAGACTGGGAGCCCCACGTGGGACAACCTGATCACCTTGTATCCCCCAGCGCTTAGAACAGTGCTTTGCACATAGTAAGCGCTTAATAAATGCCATTATTATTATTATTATTATTATTATTATCATTATTATTATTATTATCTCACCTCGCTTCTCGACTTCTACAACCCTGCCCGCCCACTCCATTCCTCTGGTGCCGTTAATTCTCAGTCTCCTTCGCGGGCTCCTCCTCCCCTTTCCATCCCCTAACTGTTCCTCAAGGGTCAGTTCTTGGTCCCCTTCTGTTCTCCATCTACACCCGCTCCCTCGGTGAACTAATTCGCACCCACGGCTTCAACTCTCATCTCTACGCCGATGACACCCAAATCTCTGCCACTTACCCGCTATGTGAGCTTGAGCCTGTCACTTCACTCTTCTGTGCCTCAGTTGTCTCACGTTCAACTGGGGACCAAGCACCTGCTTCCTTTCTCTTTCTTAAATACCCATGTGGATCAGGGGCTGGATCCAACTTGATTATCAATCAATCAATCAATCAATCGTATTTATTGAGTGCTTACTGTGTGCAGAGCACTGTACAAAGCGCTTGGGAAGTACAAGTCGGCAACATGTAGAGACAGTCCCTACCCAATAGCGGGCTCACAGTCTAACAAAATAAACAGTCTAAATAATAAATAAATAAATAAATAATAATAACAGTCTAATAAACAGTCTAACAAAATAAAATAAATAGAATAGATATGTACAAGTAAGATAAATAAATAAATAAATAGAGTAATAAATATGTACAAACATATATACATATATATCATCAATTGTATTTATTGAGCGCTTACTGTGTGCAGAGAACTGTACTAAGCACTTGGGAAGTACAAGTCGGCAACACATAGAGACAGTCCCTAGAATCAATCAATCAATCAATCATATTTATTGAGCGCTTACAGTGTGCAGAGCACTGTACTAAGCGCTTGGGAAGTACAAGTTGGCAACATATAGAGACAGTCCCTACCCAACAGCGGGCTCACAGTCTAGAAGGGGGAGACGGAGAACAAAACCAAACATACTCACAAAATAAAATAAATAGAATAGATATGTACAAGTAAGATAAATAAATAGAGTAAGAAATATGTACAAACATATATACATATATATCATCAATCGTATTATTGAGCGCTTACTGTGTGCAGAGCACTGGACTAAGCGCTTGGGATGTACAAGTCAGCAACAATATAGAGACAGTCCCTACCCAACAGTGGGCTCACAGTCTAGAAGGGGGAGACAGAGAACAAAACCAAACGTACTAACAAAATAAAATAAATAGAATAGATATGTACAAGTAAGATAGAGTAATAAATATGTACAAACATATATACATATATATCATCAATCGTATTTATTGAGTGCTTACTGTGTGCATCATCATCATCATCATCAATCGTATTTATTGAGCGCTTACTGTGTGCAGGGCAATGTACTAAGCGCTTGGGAAGTACAAGTCGGCAACACGTAGAGACAGTCCCTACCCAACAGCGGGCTCACAGTCTAGAAGGGGGAGACGGAGAACAAAACCAAACATACTAACAAAATAAAATAAATAGAATAGGTATGTACAAGCAAGATAAATAAATAGAGTAATAAATATGTACAAACATATATACATATATATCATCAATCGTATTTATTGAGCGCTTACTGTGTGCAGAGCACTGTACTAAGCACTTGGGAAGTCCAAGGTGGCAACATATAGAGATGGTCCCTACCCAACAGCGGGCTCTCAGTCTAGAAGGGGGAGACGGAGAACAAAACCAAACATACTAACAAAATAAAATCAATAGAATAGATATGTACAAGTAAGATAAATAGAGTAATAAATATGTACAAACATATATACATATATATCTTGTATTGACTCCAGGGCTTAGCACATAGTAGGTGTTTAAGTACAATTTTTGGAAAAAAAACTGTGTAAAATCCATCTTCCTCCAGAAAACTTTTCCCATTTTCGTTCCCAACCCCTCAAATAGTAGCCATTTTAGTACGCACAAGTTTATAGCCATCTTCTGCACCTATTAAGGTTTTAGTACTTAAAAGTTTATAGCAATCCTCTGCACCTATTAAGGTTACAGTTCATTCATTCATTCATTCAATCGTATTTATTGAGTGCTTACCGTGTGCAGAGCACCGTACTAAGCGCTTGGAAAGAGAAGCAGCGTGGCTCAGTGGGAAGAGCGCGGACTGAGGAGTCAGAGGTCATGGGTTCAAATCCCGGCTCTGCCAGTTGTCAGCTGTGTGACTTTGGGCCAGTCACTTCACTTCTCTGTGCCTCAGTGACCTCATCTGTAAAATGGGGATTAAGATTGTGAGCCCCCCGTGGGACAACCTGATCACCTTGTAACCTCCCCAACGCTTAGAACAGTGCTTTGCACATAGTAAGCGCTTAACAAATGCCATCATTATTATTATTATTATTTGGGCAAGTCACTTCACTTCTCTCTGCCTCAGTTACCTCATCTGTAAAATAGGGATTAAAACTGTGAGCCCCCCGTGGGCCAACCTGATCACCTTGTAACCTCCCCAGTGCTTAGAACAGTGCTTTGCACATAGTAAGTGCTTAATAAATGCCATTATTATTATTATTATTATTATTAAGTGGTGGAGCTGAGATTGGATCCTGTGACCTTGGGATTCCCAGGCCTGGGCTCTAAACACGGTACAATCTCCCGCCCGGTCTGGGCTCTTGGCAGCCAAACAAGAGGGTCAAGCCGGAATCATATCTATTCTATTTATTTATTCTATTCTATTTATTTTATTTTGTTAGTATGTTTGGTTTTGTTCTCTGTCTCCCCCTTTTAGACTGTGAGCCCACTGTTGGGTAGGGACCGTCTCTATATGTTGCCAACTTGGACTTCCCAAGCGCTTAGTCCAGTGCTCTGCACACAGTAAGCGCTCAATAAATACGATTGAAGATGATGATGATGACTGTCTCTATATGTTGCCAACTTGTACTTCCCAAGCGCTTAGTCCAGTGCTCTGCACACAGTAAGCGCTCAATAAATACGATTGATTGATTGATTGATTGATTGAATCCGTTTCACCAGCTCGACTGAGAGATCCGGGAGCTGGGAAGGGAGCGAGGGAGGGGAAGTTGCCAAACTGTACTTTCCAAGCGCTTAGTACAGTGCTCTGCACACAGTAAGCGCTCAATAAATACGATTGAATGAGTGAACGACTGAGCTTACATCTACACTCCAGTGCTTAGAAAAGTGCCTGACACCTAGTACGTGCTTAACAAATACCATAAAGGAAAAGAAAAACCCTAGAGACGGACAAGAAATGAATTACCTACTAATGGGAGGGAAAAGAGGCCGGAATTATGGGCAGATGCATAAATAAGGGATTAAAAGACAGAGTCCGCAAATGGTTGCGTACTCCCCTGGGTTCTCCTAGGAACCAGGGAGGAAAAAAATGAGCGGGGAAGGAGCGGGTGGGTCAGAAGGGAAGGATGACGACGGTAATGGAACTTCCTATATATGTTTGTACATATTTATTACTCTATTTATTTATTTATTTTTCTTGTACATATCTATTCTATTTATTTTATTTTGTTAGTATGTTTGGTTTTGTTCTCTGTCTCCCCCTTTTAGACTGTGAGCCCGCTGTTGGGTAGGGACTGTCTCTAGATGTTGCCAACTTGGACTTCCCAAGTGCTCAGTACAGTGCTCTGCACACAGCAAGCGCTCAATAAATGCGATTGATTGATTGATTGATTGACAACTCTTCCCCTCTCTCCGGCCGGATCCCGTGACCCCGAGAACTTCCGCGTGGCGACTCGGCCGAAGCGTGCAGTTGACCGAGCGTTGTCCAGGTCAGACAGCCCAGCTGTTGTGGGTGACACCAAGCACGAACACAACTTCTTTGCGCTTAGTACAGTGCCCTGCACACAGTAAGCGCTCAATAAATACGATTGATTGATTGATTGATTGGTCACAACTTCTCTGCTGGTCTCCCTTTCCCCCATCTCTCCACAGTTTCCCCTCTCGACCCGTCCCCTTCTTCTCCCCTCACACTCCCCACCTGCCTGTCAGAGAGGAAACCAATCATCATCATCATCAAGGTATTTGTTAAGCGCTTACTACTTACTTCAGCACTTAGTACAGTGCCTGGCACATCGTAGGCACTAAACGACTACCATAATTATTAACATTATGTGCCAAGGATGGTAACAATGATAATAATAATCATAATGATGGTATTTCTTAAGCACTTACTATGTGCCAAGTACTGGTCTAAGAGTTGGGGTAGATACAAGGTGATCAGGTGGTCCCATGTGGGGCTCACAGTCTTGATCCCCATTTTACAGATGAGGGAACTGAGGCACAGAGAAGTTAAGTGGATTGCCCAAGGTCACACATAATAATGATAATAATCATAATGATGGTATCTGTTAAGCACTTACTATGTGCCAAGCACTGTTCTAAGCACTGGGGTAGATACAAGGTGATCAGGTGGTCCCATGTGGGGCTCACAGTCTTGATCCCCATTTTACAGATGAGGGAACTGAGGCACAGAGAAGTTAAGTGGCTTGCCCAAGGTCACACATAATAATAATAATAATAATCATAATGATGGTATTTGTTAAGTACTTACTATGTGCCAAGTACTGTTCTAAGAGTTGGGGTAGATACAAGGTGATCAGGTTGTTCCATGTGGGGCTCACATTCTTGATCCCCATTTTACAGATGAGGGAATTGAGGCACAGAGAAGTTAAGTGGCTTGCCCAAGGTCACACATAATAATAATAATAATAATCATAATGATGGTATTTGTTAAGTACTTACTATGTGCCAAGTACTGTTCTAAGAGTTGGGGTAGATACAAGGTGATCAGTTTGTCCCATGTAGGCCTCACAGTCTTGATCCCCATTTTACAGATGAGGGAACTGAGGCACAGAGAAGTTAAGTGGCTTGCCCAAGGTCACACATAATAATAATAATAATAATCATAATGATGGTATTTGTTAAGTACTTACTATGTGCCAAGTACTGTTCTAAGAGTTGGGGTAGATACAAGGTGATCGGGTTGCCCCATGTGGGGCTCACAGTCTTGATCCCCATTTTACAGATGAGGGAACTGAGGCACAGAGAAGTTAAGTGGCTTGCCCAAGGTCACACATAATAATAATAATAATAATCATAATGATGGTATTTGTTAAGTACTCACTATGTGCCAAGTACTGTTCTAAGAGTTGGGGTAGATACAAGGTGATCAGGTGGTCCCATGTGGGGCTCATAGTCTTGATCCCCATTTAACAGATGAGGGAACTGAGGCACAGAGAAGTTAAGTGGCTTGCCCAAGGTCACACATAATAATAATAATAATCATAATGATGGTATTTGTTAAATACTTACTATGTGCCAAGTACTGTTCTAAGAGTTGGGGTAGATACAAGGTGATCAGGTTGTCCCACGTGGGGCTCACAGCCTTAATCCCCATTTTACAGATGAGGTAACTGAGGCACAGAGAAGTTAAGTGGCTTGCCCAAGGTCACACATAATAATAATAATAATAATCATAATGATGGTATTTGTTAAGTACTTACTATGTGCCAAGTACTGTTCTAAGAGTTGGGGTAGATACAAGGTGATCGGGTTGCCCCATGTGGGGCTCACAGTCTTGATCCCCATTTTACAGATGAGGGAACTGAGGCACAGAGAAGTTAAGTGGCTTGCCCAAGGTCACACATAATAATGATAATAATCATAATGATGGTATCTGTTAAGCACTTACTTACTTCTAAGCACTGGGGTAGATACAGGGTGATCAGGTTGTCCCACGTGGGGCTCACAGCCTTAATCCCCATTTTACAGATGAGGTAACTGAGGCACAGAGAAGTTAAGTGGCTTGCCCAAGGTCACACATAATAATAATAATAATAATAATAATAATAATAATAATAATAATAATAATGATAATAATGGTATCTGTTAAGCACTTATTATGTGCCAAGCACTGCTCTAAGCACTGGGGTAAATACAAGGTGATCAGGTTGTTCCACATGGGGCTCACAGCCTTAATCCCCATTTTACAGACGAGGTAACTGAGGCCCAGAGAAGTGAAGTGACTTGCCCAAAGTCACACAGCTGACAAGCGGCGGTGCTGGGATTCGAACCCATGACCTCTGACTCCAAAGCCCGGGCTCTTTCCACTGAGCCACGCTGCTGTCCCCATGCGGGACAGGGACTGTGTCTAACTCGATTTGTTTGTTTTGATGTCTGTCTCCCCCTTCTAGACTGTGAGTCCATTGTTGGGTAGGGACCGTCTCTATATGTTGCCGACTTGTACTTCCCAAGCGCTTAGTCCAGTGCTCTGCACACAGTAAGCGCTCAGTATATACGACTGAATGAATGCTCTGCACACAGTAAATGCCCAATAAATACGATTGAATTGAATGAATGAATGAACGTTGCCACTATCGCTGCCTCCTAACTCACTTATGTCCATTTATTCATTTATTTCTATTAATGCCTGTCTCCCCCTCTAGACTGTCAACTCACTGTGGGCAGGGAATGTGTCTGTTTATTGTTATACAGGACTCTCCCAAGTGCTGAATATTATGCTCCGCACACAGTAAACGCTCAATAAATAAGATCGAATGACTGAATGAACCCCCCGTTGTCCCCACCTTCACTCCTCCCACCCCCCAAAATTCCCAGGCCGCTCCCTGGTCCCTAAGGATGGTGCCTGTATATATGTATATATGTTTGTACATATTTATTACTCTATTTATTTTACTTGTACATATCTATTCTATATATTTTATTTTGTTAGTATGTTTGGTTTTGTTCTCTGTCTCCCCCTTTTAGACTGTGAGCCCACTGTTGGGTAGGGACTGTCTCTATATGTTGCCAACTTGTACTTCCCAAGCGCTTAGTACAGTGCTCTGCACACAGTAAGCGCTCAGTAAATACGACTGAATGAATGAATGCTCTGCACACAGTAAGTGCTCAATAAATACGATTGAATTGAATGAATGAATGAACGTTGCCACTATCGCTGCCTCCTAACTCACTTATGTCCATTTATTCATTTATTTCTATTAATGCCTGTCTCCCCCTCTAGACTGTCAACTCCCTGTGGGCAGGGAATGTGTCTGCTTATTGTTATGCAGGACTCTCCCAAGTGCTGAATATTATGCTCCGCACACAGTAAACGCTCAATAAATAAGATCGAATGACTGAATGAACCTCCCGTTGTCCCCACCTTCACTCCTCCCACCCCCCAAAATTCCCAGGCCGCTCCCTGGTCCCTAAGGATGGTGCCTGTATATATGTATATATGTTTGTACATATTTATTACTCTATTTATTTTACTTGTACATATCTATTCTATATATTTTATTTTGTTAGTATGTTTGGTTTTCTTCTCCGTCTCCCCCTTTCAGACTGTGAGCCCACTGTTGGGTAGGGCCTGTCTCTGTATGTTGCCAATTTGTACTTCCCAAGCGCTTAGTACAGTGCTCTGCACATAGTAAGTGCTCAATAAATACGATTGATGATGCCAGAGTAAAGCACTGTAGCGGTTGGGTGGGATTTTTAGAGGGTCCTCACTGTCCTGGAGTTAGCTGGAAGACCGAATCAATAACTTGTCGGGAACGTGAGGCGGAAAACTGAACCGGCAATTAAAAAACTTAACAGAGGAGAGTCCAAAAAAGGCCACAGACTGGAACGTCTATCTTGAGAGGGGAGCCCGTTGTTGGGTAGGGACCGTCTCTATATGTTGCTGATTTGTACTTCCCAACCGCTTAGTCCAGTGCTCTGCACACCGTAAGCGCTCAATAAATGTGACTGACTGACTGAATGATGATGATGATGGCGCTTACTATGTGCAAAGCACTATTCTAAAGCGCTGGGGAGCATACAAGGTGATCAGACTGTCCCACGGGGTCTCCCAGTCTTCATCCCCATTTTACAGATGAGGGAACTGAGGCACGGGGAAGTTTTTAGACTGTGAGCCCACTGTTGGGTAGGGACTGTCTCTATATGTTGCCAACTTGGACTTCCCAAGCGCTTAGTACAGTGCTTTGCACACAGTAAGAGCTCAATAAATACGATTGATTGATTAAGTGACTTGCCCAAAATCACACAGCTGACAGTATGTTGCCAACTTGTACTTCCCAAGCGCTTAGTACAGTGCTCTGCACACAGTAAGCGCTCAATAAATACAATTGAATGAATGAATGAATTGGCAGGGCTGGGATTTGAACCCATAACCTCTGACTCTCAAGCCCGTGCTCTTTCCGTTGAGCCACGCTGTTGAACAAAAATTAGAAGTGTGTGTGGGTTCTAACCCCGACTCTTTCACTTGCCTGCTGTGTGACCTTGGACAAGTGACTTCACTTCTCTGTACCTCACTTACCTCATCTGCAAAATGGGGATGAAGACTGTGAGCCCCAGGTGGGACAGGGACTGTGTTCAACCTGATTATCTGGGTCTCTCCCAGCGCTTAGTACAGCTGCTGGCACATAGTAAGCGTTTAACAAATACCATCAAAAAATACTATGTCTGCCCTGTAAGATACCGTGAGATGCTGATACAGCCCTGGCCTACGAGTCGGAAGGTCACGGGTTCCAATCCTGCCTCCGCCACTTGCTTGCTGTGTAACCTTGGGCAAGTCACTTCACTGGGCCTCAGTTACCTCATCTGTCAAATGGGGATTGAGACTGCGAGCCCCACTTGGGACGGGGACCGTGTTCAACTGAATTTGCCTGAATAATAATAATAATAATGACATTTATTAAGCACTTACTATGTGGAAAGCACTGTTCTAAGCGCTGGGGAGGTTACAAGGTGATCAGGTTGTCCCGGGGGGGCGGTCACAGTCTTAATCCCCATTTCACAGACGAGGTAACTGAGGCACAGAGAAATTAAGTGACTTGCCCAAAGTCACAGAGCTGACAGTTGGCGGAGCCGGGATTTGAACCCATGACCTCTGACTCGAAAGCCCATGCTCTTTCCACTGAGCCACGCTGCTTCTCATGGATCCTGAATCCATCCAAGCGCTTAGTACAGCACCTGGCACACATTAAGTGCCTAACAACTACCACCTTCATCATTATTATTATTTCTGGGTACGATGACGATGTTGCTGGTATCATCATCATCATCAGTCGTATTTATTGAGCGCTTACTGTGTGCAGAGCACTGTACTAAGCGCTTGGGAAGTACAAATTGGTAGTTGTTAAGAACTTACTATGTGCCTAACACTGTGCTAAACGCTGAGGTGGTTAAAATTTCCACGGTTCCGGAGACATCTAGATTAAGCGCCGGATTTCAGGCGCTGCCCGAGGTGGTTAAAATTTCCACGATTCCAGCGACATCTAGATTATTCCTAGATCCCTTTGGCATCTCCCTCCACTGAAAGAGCCCGGGCTTTGGAGTCAGAGGTCATGGGTTCGAATCCCGGCTCTGCCAGTTGTCAGCTGGGTGACTTTGGGCAAGTCACTTCACTTCTCCGGGCCTCAGTTCCCTCATCTGGAAAATGGGGATGAAGACTGTGAGCCCCCCGTGGGACAACCTGGTCACCTGGTAACCTCCCCAGCGCTTAGAACGGTGCTTTGCACATAGTAAGTGCTTAATAAATGCCATCATTATTATTATTATTATCTCCCAAAGCCTTTAATATCCAGGTCCAGAGTCCGCTTCCATGCTTTCACATCGATTTCTTTATTTTCAGGAAAAAGGGGAGGTTTTATCCCATACAGGTATGAACGTGTAAGAGGGGTATGTACACATTTGTAAATTTCCACAGGATATAATACAGAGTAAATTAGCTTTACATTATTGAGTCACAGAGCTCTTTCCTAATGACAGGGTTGGATTGAGGGGGGCTAAATCAGGTTCAGATAAGCGGTTTTTTCGCCGCCTCTCACGGCCCTAGAACCGCCCCCTCTCTCCAGGGCAGTAGTGTCAAACTGTACTTCCCAAGCGCTTAGTACAGTGCTCTGCACACAGTAAGCGCTCAATAAATACGATTGATGACAAGGATGATAGTGTGATGAAGTCTCGGTGTGTTGGTCCGGAGCAAGGAGACAGTTACGACGACGATGCCCGTCAGCCAATTTTTTTTGGCATTTGTTAAGCGCTCACTCTGCGTCTAAGCCTTGGGGTGGGTGCAAGTTTATCCATTCAATCGTATTTATTGAGCGCTTACGGTGCGCAGAGCAGCCCCTGCCCCACATGGGGCTCACGGTCTGAGTCGGAGGGAGTAGGATTTCACCCCCATTTTACAGTTGAGGCTACGGAGGCACGGAGAATCAATCAATCAATCAATCGTATTTATTGGGCGCTTACTATGTGCAGAGCACTGTGCAGAGCACTGGAGAAGGGAAGTGACTCGCCCAGGGTCACGCGGCAAGCTGTCGGTAGAGCGGGATTAGAACCCAGGCCTTCTGATTCCCAGGCCCCTGCTCTTTCCACTAGGCCACGCTGCTTCTCACCCGTGGAAATAAAAGGGCCGAGTCCGAGGAAAGAAATGGCTCTCGGGGACCACAGCATGAGGGACTGTCTCTATATGTTGCCAATTTGTACTTCCCAAGCGCTTAGTACAGTGCTCTGCACACAGTAAGCGCTCAATAAATACGATTGATGATGATTTGCTGGAGAGGTGGTTGCTAGGCAACCAGTCGTGGGTTGGCTAAGTGCCAAGCACTGTGCTAGACGACACAAACTAACCAGGTGGGACAGGCCCTGCCCACCATGGGACCCACAGAGGGAGGGAGAGCTGATATTATTCTTCTCACTTGACAGGTAAAGGCGTGATGCCCAAGAGAAGATAAGTGACTTGGCCAAGGTCTCACAACAATTCATTCATTCATGCAATCATATTTATTGAGCACTTACTGTGTGCAGAGCACTGTACTAAGCGCTTGGGAAGTGCAAGTTGGCAACGTATAGAGACGGTCCCGACCCAACAGTGGGCTCACGATCAGAAGCAGTGTGGCCCAGTGGATAGAGCACAGGCATGGCAGTCAGAAGGACTTGCGTTCTAATCCTGCCTAAACCACTCGTCTGTTGTGTGACCTTGGGCAAATCACTTCACCGGGCCTCAGTGACCTCATCTGTCAAATGGGGATTAAGACCGGGAGCCCCACATGGGACAGGGACTGTGTCCAATCTGATTGACTTGGATCTAGTCCTTATAGACTGTGAGCCCACTGTTGGGTAGGGACCGTCTCTATATGTTGCCAACTTGGACTTCCCAAGCGCTTAGTACAGTGCTCTGCACACAGTAAGCGCTCAATAAATACGATTGATGATGATGATGATCTACCCCAGGGTTCAGTACAGTGCCTGGAGCATAATAAGCACTTAACGGATAATAATAATGGCATTTATTAAGCGCTTACTATGTGCAAAGCACTGTTCTAAGCACTGGGGGGATACAAGGTGATCAGGTTGTCCCACGGGGGGCTCACGGTATTAATCCCCATTTTACAGATGAGGGAACTGAGGCCCAGAGAAGTGAAGTGACTTGCCCAAAGTCACACAGCTGACAAGTGGCGGAGCCGGGATTTGAACCCATGACCTCTGACTCCAAAGCCCAGGCTCTTTCCACTGAGCCATGCTGCTTCTCTAACGGATGCCATTAAAAGAACAAAACCAAACAAGTGAGTGGTAGAGGTGGGACTCGAACCCACGACTCCTGGCTCCACTCAAGCGGAGCTCTCCGGAGCGACGTCCATCCGGCCGTGAGCTCGTGGCTCTCGGGCCTCGATCTCCTCCAGGGCAGAGTCGGGGACCGGCTTGGGCGGATCGTCAGCCCGTAGCCAGAGAGGTCCAACTTGGACTTCCCAAGCGCTTAGTACAGTGCTCTGCACACAGTAAGCGCTCAATAAATACGATTGAATGAATGAATGGGGGAGTCCGGCCGGAGGAAGAAGGGAGCGGGAGAGTCCAGGGAGGTGGCAACCATCCATTGGCAAACGTCGTCTTCACATTCGTGACGCTCGAGTAAAAATCCTACTCTGCCGATCTGTTTTCTATTAAAAGCCGTCACCAGGAGGCTCTGGGTTTTTTTCTTTTTGCAGTAGAATAAAATGGCCTTCATTTATAATAATAATAATAATGATGGCATTTATTAAGCGCTTACTATGTGCAGAGCACTGTTCTAAGCGCTGGGGGGGGGATACAAGGTGATCAAGTTGTCCCACGCGGGGCTCACAGTCTTAATCCCCATTTTCCAGATGAGGGAACTGAGGCACGGAGAAGTTAAGCGGTTTGCCCAAAGTCACCCAGCTGACAATTGGCGGTGCTGGGATTTGAACCCACGACCTCTGACTCCAAAGCCCGGGCTCTTTCTACTGAGCCACGCTGCTTCTCTAATTGTACTTTCCAAGTGCTTAGCTCAGTGCTCTGCACACAGTAAGTGCTCAATAAATACGATTGAATGAATGACTGAATGTTTATTTAGATCAGTGTCTGTCTCTATATGTTGCCAATTTGTACTTCCCAAGCGCTTAGTACAGTGCTCTGCACATAGTAAGCACTCAATAAATACGATTGATGATGATGATCAGTGTCTGTCTCTCCCTCTAGACTGTAGGCTCACTGTGGGCAGGAAATGTGTCTACCAAGTATGAGAAGTAGCGTGGCCTTGTTGAAAGAAGCCGGGCCTGGAGTCAGAAGGATCTGGGTTCCGACAGCAGCTTCGCCGCTTGTCTGCTGTGTGACCTTGGGTAAGTCATTTCGCTTCTCTGTCCCTCAGTTACCTCATCTGTAAAATGGGGACGAAGACCGTGATCCCCAGGTGAGATGGGGACTGTGTCCAACGCGGCTGCTTTGTGCTTTGAGAAAGCAGCGTGGCTCAGTGGAAAGAGCCCGGGCTTTGGAGTCAGAGGTCATGGGTTCGAATCCCAGCTCCACCACTTGTCAGCTGTGTGACTTTGGGTAAGTCACTTCTCTGGGCCTCAGTTCCCTCATCTGTAAAATGGGGATGAAGACTGCGAGCCCCCCGTGGGACAACCTGATCACCTTGTAACCTCCCTAGCGCTTAGAACAGTGCACATAGTAAGAGCTTAATAAATGCTATCATTATTTTCATTATTACCCTAAGTGTGTGTACCCTTAGTACAGTGTCTGGAACATAGTAATCGCTTAAATACCACAATTATTATGATTATTATCATTACTGGACACTCCCAAGCGCTCTGCACACAGTATAAGCGCTCAATAAATACGATTGCGTGATTTCTAGACTGTGAGCCCATTGTTGGGTAGGGACCATCCAAATATGTTGCCAACTTCCCAAGCACTTAGTACAGTGCTCTGCACACAGTAAGCGCTCAATAAATACGACTGAATGAATGAATGAATGAATGATTGATCCAGCTCAACGTCGCCATAGAGGATGTGGCCCAGCTTTCCCATCACGTGGCTTTCCTCCGGCTGGAATCTGTCTGGAATTCGGGAGCAGCTGGAAGCGTGCGTCTCTTAGGATCCCCCACAACGCGGGAAGAGGCGGTTGTGTTTTGGAAGCAGCGTGGCTCAGTGGAAAGAGCCCGGGCTTTGGTGTCAGAGGTCCTGGGTTCAAATCCCGGCTCCGCCAATTGTCAGCTGGGTGACTTTGGGCAAGTCACTTCACTTCTCTGGGCCTCAGTTACCTCATCTGTAAACTGGGGATTGAAGCAGCATGGCTCAGTGGAAAGAGCCCGGGCTTTGGAGTCAGAGGTCATGGGTTCAAACCCCGGCTCCGCCAACTGCCAGCTGTGTGACTTGGGGCAAGTCACTTCACTTCTCTGGGCCTCAGTTGCCTCATCTGTAAAATGGGGATTAAGACTGTGAGCGCCCCGTGGGACAACCTGATCACCTTGTAACCTCCCCAGTGCTTAGAACAGTGCTTTGCACATAGAAAGTGCTTAATAAATGCCATCATTATTATTATTATTATTGCAATTCCAGCTTTGCACATAGTAAGTGCTTATTAAATGCCATCATTATTATTACTATTATTATTGTTGCAATTCCAGCTCTTAGAACAGTGCTTTGCACATAGTAAGTGCTTAATAAATGCCATTATTATTGTTATTATTATTGCACACACATGGGACACCTGTCAGAGGGTCTCCCCTCCTACATCCCACCGCTTCATTCGATCGTATTTATTGAGCGCTTACTGTTTCGGCCTCGGGGCCAAGGTCTAGCCGGCTTCCGACCGATTCCCAACTGGGCCGGGATCCCTTTGGGCCTCTCAATCCTTTCTAGTTGGTTTTCCAAATACCACGGAGCCTCTCGGTCAAGGGCAAAGGTCACGTGGTCCTAGTGGTAAAAATCAGCGGTACTTACTGAGCGCTCACTGTGTGCAGAGCACTGTACTAAGGGCTTGGAAACAACTCGGGATGGAGGCAGGAAAGCCAGATTCCAGTCCCAGCTCTGCCTCAGGCCTGCTGTGTGACCTCGGTCAAGTCCCCGTACCTATCTGGGCCTCAGTTTCCTCCCGAGGAACACGGGGTTGACGGCTACCCGTATTAGAAGCAGAGAAGCAGCGTGGCTCGGTGGAAAAAGCCCGGGCTTTGGAGTCAGAGGTCATGGGTTCAAATCACAGCTCCACCACTTCTCAGCTGTGTGACTTAGGGCAAGTCACTTCACTTCCCTGGGCCTCAGTGACCTCATCTGTAAAATGAGGATTAAGACTTTGACCCCCATGTGGGACAACCTGATCACCTTGTAACCTCCCCAGCACTTAGAACAGCGCTTTGCCCATAGTAAGCGCTTAATAGATGCCATCATTATTATTATTATTTTTATTATTAGAAGGGGAGCGCTACGCGGGATGGGGACCCTGTTGGAACTAACGGAGCAATCCCTCCACAGATATCGCAGTTATTAAAGGTAGACAAGCACTTAGTACAGTGCTCTGCACATAGTAAGCGCTCAATAAATACGATTGATGATTAAAGGTATGTTGCCAGCTTGTACTTCCCAAGCGCTTAGTACAGTGCTCTGCACACAGTAAGTGCTCAATAAATACGATTGATTGATTGATAGAACCAATGACTCGAACAGAGAGGAAACCAGGCAGCCGACATCCTCCACCTCTGTGTCCCACGGGACGAGGGGGTCATCCGCTAATCGACGGTATTGACTAAGCGCCCACCAAGTGCACAGCACTGTACTGGGGGCTCGGGAGAAGCCCCACAGATCTACCTTGGCTCCAAGGAGCTGTAAGGGGAACGCCGGGAACATCCCAAATTGGGGCCGCGCCCCTCGGCTTCCTCCGAGGATGGAGCCGACGTCGTCTCGGCCCACGATGCCTCCGACAGCAGAGCGGTCAGCGTAGGCCCGACCTCCGTTGGGACCACCACGCTCGCTAGGCGGATCAGTAAGCGCTCAATAAATACGACTGAATGAATGAATGAATGTATGTATGAATGAATGAATAAACAGTAAATAAGAAGCCTTATCTCCTCCAAGACGCCTTCCCCGACTGCGCCCTCCTTTCCTCTTCTTCCGCTCCCTTCTGCCATTCATCCTCCCTCCCAGCCCCACAGCACAAGTAATAATAATAATAATGATGATGGCATTTGTTAAGCGCTTACTATGTGCAAAGCACTGTTCTAAGCGCTGGGGGGATACAGTGGGATCAAGTTGTCCCACGTGGGGCTCACAGTCTTAATCCCCATTTTTACAGATGGGGTAACTGAGGCTCAGAGAAGTTAAATGACTTGCCCAAGGTCACACGGCAGATGTGTGGTGGAGCTGGGATTCGAACCCATGACCTCTGATTCCAAAGCCCGTGCTCTTTCCGCTGAGCCACGCTGCTTCTCTGACATATGACATATGCATAGATCTGTCATTCATTCCCTTCTAGACTGTGAGCTCACTGTTGGGTAGAGACCGTCTCTATATGTTGCCAACTTGGACTTCCCAAGTGCTTAGTACAGTGCTCTGCACATAGTAAGCGCTCAATAAATACAATTGAATGAATATGACATATGCATAGATCTGTCATTCATTCCCTTCTAGACTGTGAGCCCGCTGTTGGGTAGGGACCGTCTCTATATGATGCCAACTTGGACTTCCCAGGTGCTTAGTCCAGTGCTCTGCACACAGTAAGCGCTCAATAAATACGATTGATTGATTGATGTTGCCAACTTGGACTTCCCAAGCGCTTAGTCCAGTGCTCAGCACACAGTAAGCGCTCAATAAATACGATTGAATGAATATGACATACGCATAGATCTGCCATTCATTCCCTTCTAGACTTTGAGCCCGCTGTCGGGTAGTGACCGTCTCTATATGTTGCCAACTTGGACTTCCCAAGCGCTTAGTGCAGTGCTCTGCACACAGTAAGCGCTCAATAAATACGATCGAATGAATGAATGAATGAATCTGAAACGAATCCAGGTCTCGCCTCCGACTTCCCTATGTACAATATGTTTGCACATATTTATCACTCTATTTATTTATCTTACTTGTACATATCTATTCTATTTATTTTATTTTGTTAGTATGTTTGGCTTTGTTCTCTGTCTCCCCCTTCTAGACTGTGAGCCCGCCGTTGGGTAGGGACCGTCTCTAGGGACTTGTACTTCCCAAGCGCTTAGTCCAGTGCTCTGCACCCAGTAAGCGCTCAATAAATACAATTGATTGATCGATTCCCTTCCCGAAAAACCCAGGCCCCAGCTCGGACGGCACGGGTCTCCCGCGGGGCCGGCCGGGGACCCGGAGAAAGCGGTCCCCGGGGTCACGGGTCACGACGCCAATCTCTCCCAGCCGGTGCTCTGTTTATTTCCAACCCCCTCCACCAGGCCCAGCCGTCGGGGAAGTGGCGTTCAGCGGCAGGCGCGGGCTGTGTGGACGCCTACCGCGGCTGGACGGCTCCCGGTAGCCCCAGTCCGTCCGGGGGGGGCTGCCGATCCAGTTCCAAGGTGAGCGGACCCTCAGATCGGGTCTCCTCCCGGTGTGCAAAATACAGCGGAACCGAGCTCCGGTCGCGTCCGGGTTGCTTCCGAGGCAGCGGTCGAGGCCGGGAAGCGGGGTCACCTGGGGCCGGCGTAGCCGTAGGGATGCCGGAGGAGCAGGCAGTCGTGGCTGGGCAGCACGTGGGTATAGTAGTGCTCCACCAGGTTGCCGATGCTGACGAACAGGAGTTCTCCCTCCAGGTAAAATTTAGAGTCCTGCAACGAGGCCCCAAAGTGGTGTGAATAATAATAATAATAATAATAATAATAATAATAATAATAATAATAATAAAAAATACGACTGATTGATTGATTGATTGTCCAACGTCACACAGCAGACAAGTGTTGGGTAGGGATTGGCTCTATCTGTTGCCGAACTGTACTCACCATACCTCGTTCTCGCCCGTCCCGCCATCGACCCCCGGCCCACGTCCTCCCCCGGGCCTGGAATGCCCCCAATCCCTCTGCCCATCCGCCAAGCTCGCTCTCTTCCTCCCGTCAAGGCCCTGCTGAGAGCTCACCTCCTCCAGGAGGCCTTCCCAGACTGAGCCCCTTCCTTCCTCTCCCCCTCGTCCCCCTCTCCATCCCCCCCGTCTTACCTCCTTCCCTTCCCCACAGCACCTGTATCTATGTATATATATGGCTGTACATATTTATTACTCTATTTATTTATTTATTTTACTTGTACATATCTATCCTATTTATTTTATTTTGTTAGTATGTTTGGTTTTGTTCTCTGTCTCCCCCTTTTAGACTGTGAGCCCACTGTTGGGTAGGGACTGTCTCTATATGTTGCCAATTTGTACTTCCCAAGCGCTAAGTACAGTGCTCTGCACATAGTAAGCACTCAATAAATACAATTGATGATGATGATGATGTACTTTCCAAGGGCTTAGTAATAATAATAATAATGATGATGGCATTTATTAAGCACTTACTATGTGCAAAGCAATCAATCAATCAATCATATTTATTGAGCGCTTACAGCGCTGTACTAAGCGCTTGGGAAGTCCAAGTTGGCAACATAGAGAGACAGTCCCTTCCCAACAGTGGGCTCACAGTCTAGAAGGGGGAGACGGAGAACAAAACCAAACATATTAACGGAATAAAATAAATAGAATAGATATGTACCAGTGAAATAAATACATAAATAGAGTAATAAATATGTACAAACATATATACATATATACAGGTGCTGTGGGGAAGGAGGGAATAATAATAATAATAATGGTATTTGTTAAGCGCTTACTATGGGCAAAGCACTCTTCTAAGCGCTGGTGGGGGGGGGGGGGGATACAAGGTAATCAGGTTGTCCCACCTGGGGCTCACAGTCTTAATCCCCATTTTCCAGATGAGGGAACTGAGGCCCAGAGAAGTGAAGTCCAAAGTCACACAGCTGACAATTGGCAGAGCTGGGATTTGAACCCATAATAATAATGATGATGATGGTGTTTGTTAAGCGCTTACTATGGGCAAAGCACTCTTCTAAGCGCTGTGGGGGGGATACAAGGTGATCAGGTTGTCCCACCTGGGGCTCGCAGTCTTAATCCCCATTTTCCAGATGAGGGAACTGAGGCACAGAGAATCAATCAATCAATCGGATTTATTGAGCGCTTACAGTGTGCAGAGCACTGTACTAAGCGCTTAGGAAGTACAAGTTGGCAACATATAGAGACACAGTCCCTACCCAACAGTGGGCTCACAGTCTAGAAGGGGGAGACAGAGAACAGAACCAAAAATATTAACAAAACAAAATAAATAGAATAGATATGTACAAGTAAAATAAAAACATAAATAAATAGAGTAATAAATATGTACAAACATATATACATATATACAGGTGCTGTGGGGAAGGGAAGGAGGGAATAATAATAATGGTATTTGTTAAGCGCTTACTATGTGCAAAGCACTATTCTAAGCGCTGGGGTAGATACAAGGTAACCAAGTTTTCCCACATGGGGCTCACAGACTTAATCCCCATTTTCCAGAGGAGGTAACTGAGGCCCAGAGAAATGAATTGACTTGCCCAAAGTCACACAGCTGACAAGTGGCGGAGCCGGTATTCGAACCCATGACCTCTGACTCCAAAGCCCGGGCTCTTTCCACCGAGCCACACTGCTTCTCTTAATACGCTGCTTCTCTTCTCTTAGTACAGTGCCCTGCACACAGTAGGCGCTCAATAAATACGATTGAAGGAGTGAATTGAACGACTCAGTCTGTGAAGTGGGGATCTTGAGAGCTCACCTCCTCCAGGAGGCCTTCCCAGATTGTACATATTTATTCTATTTATTTTATTTGGTTAATCTGTTTTGTTTTGTTGTCTGTCTCCCCCTTCTAAACTGTGAGCCCGCTGTTGGGTAGGGACCGTCTCTAGATGTTGCCAACTTGTACTTCCCAAGCGCTTAGTACAGTGCTCTGCACACAGTAAGCACTCAATAAATACGATTGATTGATTGATTGATTGACCGTCTCTATATGTTGCCAACTTGGACTTCCCAAGCGCTTAGTACAGTGCTCTGCACACAGTAAGCACTCAATAAATACGATTGAATGAATGAATGAACTGAGCCCCTTTTTTCCTCTCCCCCTCCCCACCTCCATCCCCTCCCCACAGCACCTGTATATATGTTTGTATAGATTTATTACTCTATTTTACTTGTCCATATTTACTATTCTATTTATTTTATTTTGTTAATGTATTTTGTACTGTTGCCTGCCTTCCCCTTCTAGACTGCGAGCCCGCTGTTGGGTAGGGCCCGTCTCTAGATGTTGCCGACTTGTCCTTCCCAAGCGCTTAGTCCAGTGCTCTGCACACAGTAAGCGCTCAATAAATACGATTGAATGAATGAATGAGTGAAAGTGGTAGAGCAGGGATTAGAACTCGTGACTCCCAGTCGTCGGCTTAATCCACTACGCAATGTTGTTTCCACATTGTTATTATTATTACTATATAAAAAACCCCCCAGAAACATCCCCTGCCCACAACGAGCTGATAGTCTAGGGGACAGGGAGGGATAGCTCAAGGGGCTGGGAGGTGGCCTGCTACCAGCAGAGAGGCAAATCACTAACTCTCCAGGCCTCAGTTTCCCCATCAGGAAAATGGGATGGACTCCCTGCTCTCCTTCCCTCTCAGACCGCGAACCCTGTATGGGACGGGGACTGCGTCCACTCTGATCATCTGGTCATCTAGAGAAGCAGGGTGGCTCAGTGGAAAGAGCCCGGGCTGGGGAGCCAGAGGTCGTGGGTTCTAATCCCGGCTCTGCCGCTTGTCAGCTGTGTGACCCTGGGCAAGTCACTTCACTTCTCTGGGCCTCAGTTCCCTCATCTGGAAAATGGGGATGAAGACTGTGAGCCCCTCATGGGGCAACCTGATCACCTTGTAACCTCCCCAGAGCTTAGAAAAGTGCTTTGCACATAGTAAGCGCTTAACAAATGCCATTATTATTTTAGACTGTGAGCCCACTGTTGGGTAGGGCTCTGCACATATGTATGTGATGCCAATTTGTACTTCCCAAGCGCTTAGTACAGTGCTCTGCACATAGTAAGCGCTCAATAAATACGATTGATTGATTATTATTATCATTATTATTATTATTATTATTATCATCTATCCCTGTGCTTAGAACAGTGCTTGGCACATAGTAAGAGCTTAACAAATACCAGCATTATTATTATTATCTGGTATCTCTCCCCCTCGTCCCCCTCTCCATCCCCCCCATCTTACCTCCTTCCCTTCCCAACAGCACCTGTATAGATGCATATATGTTTGTACATATTTATTACTCCATTTATTTATTTATTTATTTATTTATTTTACTTATACATATCTATTCTATTTTATTTTGTTAATATGTTTGGTTTTGTTCTCTGTCTCCCCCTTCTACACTGTGAGCCCACTGTTGGGTAGGGACCGTCTCTATATGTTGCCAACTTGGACTTCCCAAGCGCTTAGTACAGTGCTCTGCACACAGTAAGCGCTCAATAAATATGATTGATTGATTGATTAGAACAGTGCTTTGCACATAGTAAGCGCTTAACAAATACCATTATTATTAATTATTATTATTATCTACCCCAGCGCTTAGAACAGTGCTTGGCACATAGTAAGCGCTTAACAAATACCAGCATTATTATTATTATCCGGTATCTCTCCCCCTCGTCCTGCTCTCCATCCCCCCGTCTTACCTCCTTCCCTTCCCCACAGCACCTGTATATATGTATGTACATATTTATTACTCTATTTATTTATTTTACTTGTACATATCTATTCTATTTATTTGATTTTGTTAATATGTTTGATTTTGTTCTCTGTCTCCCCCTTCTAGACTGTGAGCCCACTGTTGGGTAGGGACCGTCTCTCTATGTTGCCAACTTGGACTTCCCAAGCGCTTAGTACAGTGCTCTGCACACAGTAAGCGCTCAATAAATACGATTGATTGACTGATTGGTAGGGAAGCAGCATGGCCAGCGGAAAGAGCCCGGGCTTGGGAGTCACACGATCCGGGTTCTCCTCCCTGGGTGACATTGGGCAAAGTCACTTAGCTTCTCTGGGCCTCAGTTCCCTCATCTGTAAAATGGGGATGAAGGCCGTGAGCCCCACGGGGGACGGGGACTGAGTCCAACCCGATTAGCCTGCATCTACCCCGGTGCTTAGAACAGTGCCTGACCCGTAGTAAGCATCTGACCAACACCATAAAAAAGCGCTCACCAATCCCATAATTACAAATTATTCTTATTACTATCATCATCATCAATCGTATTTATTGAGCGCTTACTGTGTGCAGAGCACTGTACTAAGTGCTTGGGAAGTCCAAGTTGGCAACATATAGAGACCCAACAGTGGGCTCACAGTCTAAAAGGGGGAGACAGAGAACAAAACCAAACATACTAACAAAATAATATAAATAGAATAGATATGTCCAAGTAAAATAAATAAATAAATAGAGTAATAAATATGGACAAGCATATATACACATATACAGGAATACTATATACGATCGCCTCTCCTGGAACTCGGCCCGGTGTTCGGCGCACCGTGAGCGCTTAACAAATAGGGTCACAAATCACACTCACCTTTTCATAGATCCGGTAATTTCGCACTTTGTTGTAGGTCTCATCCCAGACAACGAGGACCTTGATTTAAAAAAGAGACACACAAAAAAATCCCGCATTAATTTAGCGCCGGGGGAAAGTGGCACTCTCTCTGTAGACAGGAAAGCAGCGGGGCTGGGCTAGTTACCAAAAAAGCAGCCGGGTTTGACTGAGGCTCTCAGCCACACAACTGCAAGCTCTCTGTGGGCAGGGAATCGATCAATCAATCAATCAATCGTATTTATTGAGCGCTTACTGGGTGCAGAGCACTGTACTGAGCGCTTGGGAAGTCCAAGTTGGCAACATATAGATATGGTCCCTACCCAACAGTGGGCTCACAGTCTAAAAGGGGGAGGCAGAGAACAAAACCAAACATACTAACAAAAGAAATGTTTCAGTGGCAAGAGCTTGGGAATCAGAGGACGTGGGTTCTAATCCCACCTGTCTGCTGTGTGACCTTGGGCAAGTCACTTCACTTCTCTGGGCCTCAGTTCCCTCATCTGTAAAATGGGGATGGAGACTGTGAGCCCCCCGTGGGACAACCTGATCACCTTGTATTTATCCCAGCACTTAGAACATAGTAAGGGCTTAATAAATACCATCATTATCATCATTATTATTATTTTGCTCTCCCAAGTGCTTAGAACAGTGCTCTAAGTCCAGTAACTGATCAATAAATACCACTGATTGATTGAAGGGGGCTTGCCCCGGGTGTGGAGCAGGGGAGGGGTTGGAGCTCCAATTCCGCGAACGCCTCCCATCCTGAGTCGTTTGGGAAAAGCAGCGTGGCTCCGTCGAAAGAGCCCGGGCTTTGGAGTCAGAGGTCATGGGTTCAAATCCCGGGTCTGCCAACTGTCAGCTGGGTGACTTTGGGAAAGTCACTTCACTTCTCTGGGCCTCAATTCCCTCACCTGGAAAATGGGGATGGAGACTGTGAGCACCACGTGGGACAACCTGATCTCCTTGTAACCTCCCCAGCGCTTAGAACAGTGCTTTGCACAGAGTAAGCGCTTAACAAATGCCATTATTATTATTATTATTACTAAAAGGGGGATGATGGCCTTCTCAGGGCGGGAGACCGTGAGCAAGCACAAACCAGGAGTTTCGTAAGTTGTCGAAGAGAAAGCATAGGCAGACCAACTTCCCTTTTCCCAGACTGAGCCCCCTCCTTCCTCTCCCCCTCTTCCCCCTCTCATTCCCCACCATCTTACCTCCTTCCCTTCCCCACAGCACCTGTATATATGTATATATGTTTGTACGGATTTATTACTCTATTTATTGATTTATTTTACTTGTACATATCTTTTCTATTTATTTTATTTTGTTAATACGTTTTGTTTTGTTGTCTGTCTCCCCCTTCTAGACTGTGAGCCCACTGTTGGGTAAGGACCGTCTTTATATGTTGCCAACTTGGACTTCCCAAGCGCTTAGTACAGTGCTCTGCACACAGTAAGCGCTCAATAAATACGATTGAATGAATGAATGAATATGTATATATGTTTGTGCATATATATTACGCTATTTATTTATTTTACCTGTACATATTTATTCTACTTATTTTATTTTGTTAATGTGTTTTGTTTTGTTCTCTGTCTCCCCCTTCTAGACTGTGAGTCTACTGTTGGGTAGGGACCGTCTCTATATGTTGCCAACTTGTACTTCCCAAGTGCTTAGTACAGTGCTCTGCACACAGTAAGCCCTCAATAAATACGACTGAATGAATGAATTAATGAATATGCATATATGTTTGTGCATATTTATTATGCTATTTATTTATTTTACTTGTACATATTTATTCTACTTATTTTATTTTGTTAATATATTTCGTTTTGTTGTCTGTCTCCCCCTTCTAGACTGTGAGCCCACTGTTGGGTAGGGACCGTCTCTATATGTGTTGCCAACTTGTACTTCCCAACCGCTTAGTACAGTGCTCTGCACACAGTAAGCGCTCAATAAATACAACTGAATGAATGAATGAATGAATATGTATATATGTTTGTGCATATTTATTATGCTACTTATTTATTTTTCTTGTACATATTTATTCTACTTATTTTATTTTGTTAATATGTTTTGTTTTGTTCTCTGTCTCCCCCTTCTAGACTGTGAGCCCACTGTTGGGTAGGGACCGTCTCTATATGTGTTGCCAACTTGTATTTCCCAAGAGCTTAATACAGTGCTCTGCACACAGTAAGCGCTCAATAAATATGAATGAATAAATGAATATGCATATGTTTGTGCATATTTATTAGGCTATTTATTTACTTTACTTGTCCATATTTATTCTACTTATTTGATTTTGTTAATATGTTTTGTTTTGTTCTCTGTCTCCCCCTTCTAGACTGTGAGCCCGCTGTTGGGTAGGGACCGTCTCTAGATGCTGCCAACTTGGACTTCCCAACCGCTCAGGACAGTGCCCTGCCCACAGTAAGCGCTCAATAAATACGATTGATTGATTGATTGATTTCCAGAAAACCGCACCGTCATTACCACAGAGCGAGACAATGCTAATCGTTCACCGCGGCGCTGAGGGCGAAGGTAGCGGTGAAGAGTTGGGGGGGCGGAGAGTTCTGGCTCAATAGAAAGAGCGAGGGCATCGGAGGCATCTCTCCCCTCGTCCCCCTCTCCATCCCCCTCTCCATATGTTGCCAATTTGTACTTCCCAAGTGCTTAGTACAGTGCTCTGCACATAGTAAGCGCTCAATAAATACGATTGATGATGATCCCCCCATCTTACCGCCTTCCCTTCCCCACAGCACCTGTATATATGGATATATGTCTGTACATATTTATTCCTCTATTTATTTATTTTACTTGTACATATCTATTCTATTTATTTTATTTTGTTAGTATGTTTGGTTTTGTTCTCCGTCTCCCCCTTTTAGACTGTGAGCCCACTGTTGGGTAGGGACCGTCTCTAGATGTTGCCGACTTGTACTTCCCAAGCGCTTAGTCCAGTGCTCGGCACACCATAAGCGCTCAATAAATACGATTGATTGATTGATTGATTGTTGGGTAGGGACTGTCTCTATATGTTGCCAACTTGTACTTCCCAAGTGCTTAGTCCAGTGCTCGGCACACCGTAAGCGCTCAATAAATACGATTGATTGATTGATTGATTGTTGGGTAGGGACTGTCTCTATATGTTGCCAACTTGGACTTCCCAAGCGCTTAGTCCAGTGCTCTGCACACAGTAAGCGCTCAATAAATACGATTGATTGATTGATTGATTGATCTCTGCTGAGGATCGGGGAGGGGCGGGCATCAGATAGCCCTCGTTTCCTCTGTCCGAGCGGTCTCGGGGCAGACGGGGTGAAACGGCGAGGCCTGGGCGTGGGGAAGGCCACTCACCTTGCCGGACTTGGTTGAAGAATTCCTAATGCAATAGAGTCCGTTCTGGGGCTGCCCTTGGGCGTTGGTGGCTTTGAACATCCTGAAAAGAAAAATGTTTAAGGTAATAATAATAATAATAATGATGGCATTTGTTAAGCGCTTACTATGTGCAAAGCACTGTTCTAAGCGCTGGGGGTGATACAACGTGATCAGGTTGTCCCACGTGGGGCTCACAGTCAATCCCAATTTTACAGATGAGGTAACTAAGGCTCAGAGAAGTGAAGTGACTTGCCCAAGGGCACACAGCAGACATGTGGTGGGGCCGGGATTCGAACCCATGACCTCTGACTCCAAAGCCCGGGCTCTTTCCACTGAGCCACGCTGCTTCTCTTTTAAGGTCAACGTCAGGCCTGGCCCCTGCCCAATAAAATCCTCGGGGGACGTCGAAAGCCTTCCCCATCACGGCCAGACTTCACCGAGTCCCTACTCTGGCCGAAACCCTGAGCACAGCACCCCTTCCCCGATTCTTTTGTCCCTCTCCTCTATACACAGTGGGCACTCAATAAATACGATTGATTGATTGATATTTATTACTCTATTTATTTATTTATTTTACTGAGCCCCTTCCTTCCTTTCCCCCTCGTCCCCCTCTCCATCCCCCTTACCTTACCTCCTTCCCTTCCCCACAGCACCTGTATATATGTATATACGTTTGTACAGATTTATTACTCTATTTATTTATTTTACTTGTACATATCTATTCTATTTATTTTATTTTGTTAGTATGTTTGGTTTTGTTCTCTGTCTCCCCCTTCTAGACTGTGAGCCCACTGTTGGGTAGGGACCATCTCTATATGTTGCCAACTTGTACTTCCCAAGCACTTAGTCCAGTGCTCTGCACACAGTAAGCGCTCAATAAATACGACTGATTGATTGATTGATTGATACAGTCTTCTAGACTGTGAGCCCACTGTTGGGTAAGGACTGTCTCTATATGTTGCCAGCTTGTACTTCCCAAGCGCTTAGTACAGTGATCTGCACACAGTAAGCGCTCAATAAATACGACTGATTGATTGATAGCCCCTATCTTCCTACCTGCCTTAATAGGCTGTTGCTTCCCTCTACTTATAATTTATTTTTATTTTTTATTTTTTGATAGCATTTATTAAGCGCTTACTATGTGCAAAGCACTGTTTCTAAGTGCTGGGGAGGTTACAAGGTGATCAGGTTGTCCCGCGGGGGGCTCACAGTCTTCATCCCCATTTGCCAGATGAGGGAACTGAGGCGCAGTCTCCCCCTTTTGACTGGGAGCCCACTGTTGGGTAGGGACTGTCTCTATATGTTGCCAACTTGGACTTCCCAAGCGCTTAGTACCATGTTCTGCACACAGTAAGCGCTCAATAAATATGATTGATTGATTGATTGATACTAAAACTAATAATAATTAATAACTGTGGTATTTGTTAAGCACTTACTATGTGCCAGGCCTCCAGGAGGCCTTCCCAGACTGAGCCCCTTCCTTCCTCTCCCCCTCATCCCCCTCTCCATCCCCCTTATCTTACCTCCTTCCTTTCCCCACAGCACCTGTATATATGGATATATGTTTGTTCAGATTTATTACTCTATTTATTTATTTATTTTACTTGTACATATCTATTCTATTTATTTCATTTTGTTAGTATGTTTGGTTTCGTTCTCTGTCTCCCCCTTCTAGACTGTGAGCCCACTGTTGGGTAGGGACTGTCTCTATAAGTTGTCAACTTGTACTTCCCAAGCGCTTAATACCGTGCTCTGCACACAGTAAGCACTCAATAAATATGATTGATTGATTGATTGATTGATTGATAAACGCTCAATGCCTATGATCGCCTGATCGATCTACTGACCCATTATGTCCCCACTGGGGCCCGGAGTTCAACGAGCCAGCCCGGCCAGTTACTGGCCCAGCCGCTGACTTTAACTGAAGCTGTGAGACTGTAAGCTCTCTGTGGGCAGAGAACGTGTCTACCAACTCTGTTATAGTGGTCTTTCCCAGGCACTTAGTACAGTGCTCTGCACACAGTAGGCGCTCAAACAATACACGGAGGTTTCTGGATGGACGCGGAGGTTTCTCGGTGAAAGGCGGCGGGTGATAGCCACAGTGACCACAAGCCAGTGCTGATTCTCAGCCCCGGGGGCTCTGACCCTGGGGACAGTCATTTATTTAATTCTATTCAATCAATCAATCAATCGATCGTATTTATTGAGCGCTTACTGTGTGCAGAGCACTGTACTAAGTGCTATTCATGTCTGTCTCCCCCCTAGACTGTAAGCTCATTGTGGGCAGGGAAGGCGTCTCTTAGATTGTACTCTCCCAAGCGCTTAGGACAGGGCTCTGCACGTGGGAAAGGCTGAATTAACATGAATCTTTGCGAGCCAGTTATGATCGCTACTGATCATTCATTCATTCAATCGTATTTATTGAGCGCTTACTGCGTGCAGAGCACTGTACTAAGCGCTTGGGAAGTCCAAGCTGGCAACATATAGAGACGGTCCCTACCCAACAGTGGGCTCACGGTCTAGAAGGTGGAGACAGAGAACAAAACAAAACATATTAACGGAATAAAATAAATCATCTATTATATAGCAAATAGCAATATTTTTTTTATAATGGCATTTATTAAGCGCTTACTATGTGCAAAGCACTGTTCTAAGCGCTGGGGAGGTTACAAGATGATCAGGTTGTCCCACGCGGGGCTCACAGTCTTCATCCTCATTTTACAGATGAGGTAACAGGCACAGAGAAGTGAAGTGACTTGCCCAAAGTCACACAGCTGACAAGTGGCGGAGCCGGGATTCAAACCCATGACCTCTGACTCCAAAACCCGGGCTCTTTCCACTGAGCCACGCTGCTTCCCTATTTATGCTACTGATGCCTGGCTACTTGTTTGGTTTGGTTTTGTCGTCTGTCTCCCCCCTTCTAGACAGTGAGTCCATTGTTGGGTAGGGATTGTCTCTGTTGCCGAATTGTAATAATAATAATGATGGCATTTATTAAGCGCTTACTATGTGCAAAGCACTGTTCTAAGAGCTGGAATTGCAATAATAATAATAATAATAATAATAATAATGATGGCATTTATTAAGCACTTACTATGTGCAAAGCACTGTTCTAAGCGCTGGGGAGGTTACAAGGTGATCAGGTTGTCCCACGTGGGGCTCACAGTCTTTAATCCCCATTTTCCAGATGAGGGAACTGAGGCCCAGAGAAGTGAAGTGACTTGCCCAAAGTCACACAGCAGACAATTGGCGGAGCCGGGGTTTGAACCCACGACCTCTGACTCCAAAGCCCGGGCTCTTTCCACTGAGCCACCCTGCTTCTCAATTGTACTCTTAGTCCAGTGCTCTGCACACAGTAAGCGCTCAATAAATACGATTGAATGAATGAATGAATGAATGAATGAATGATGAAGGCTTGACGTGCTTAGGTTCCCAGCGCACAGACACTAAGCTTCGATAATCTGAGCGTTTCGGCCTTGAACCGATTAAATTATTGGCTGTCACATCTCATCCGCAAGCCAAACCGACTCCCTTTCTCCTTGGATTCGCTTTCCCTCACATCCAACAGTGCTCCGGAATGATTTCAATCAATCGATCAATCAATCGTATTTATTGAGCGCTTACTGTGCGCAGAGCACTGTACTAAGCACTTGGGAAGTAAAAGTTGGCAACATATAGAGACAGTCCCTACCCAACAGTGGGCTCACAGTCTAAAAGGGGGAGACAGAGAACAAAACCAAGCATACTAACAAAATAAAATAAATAGAATAGATATGTACAAGTAAAATAAATAGAGTAATAGATATGTACAAACATATATCCATATATACAGGTGCTGTGGGGAAGGGAAGGAGGTAAGATGGGGGGATGGAGAGGGAGGCGAGGGGGAGAGGAAGGAAGGGGCTCAGTTTGGGAAGGCCTCCTCCTCCTCCTCCTCCTCATCAATCGTATTTATTGAGCGCTTACTATGTGCAGAGCACTGTACTAAGCGATTTCCGCAACCGCTGAGGGCGCGGGAGCCGATTAACGTCCCTTCAGCGGACGAAGCTCACCTTTCCACTTCAAACGACTCGGTCGTGTTGACAAATATCGAGCTGGGTAGTGGCACCTGGAAGAAAAAGTGATTTTTTTGCATCACTTAAACGTCAAAAACAAACATAATACCGTACTCAGTAAACGCTCGACAAATACCGCCGACTGACTGAAAACAAATGATGGCTTTTTCCTCCCCTGCACCATGACCTGGGATCTTAATAATAATAATAATAATGATGATGGCATTTGTTAAGCGCTTACTATGTGCAAAGCACTGTTCTAAGCGCTGGGGTAGATACAAGGTAACCAAGTGGTTACCCCAGTGCTTAGATAATAATAATGATGGTATTTGTTAAGCGCTTACTATGTGCAAAGCCCTGTTCTAAGCGCTGGGGAAATACAAGGTGATCAGGTTGCCCCACGTGGGGCTCACGGTCTTAATCCCTATTTTACAGATGAGGTAACTGAGGCTCAGAAAAGTGAAGTGACGTGCCCAAGGTCACACAGCAGACATGTGGCGGAGCCGGGATTCGAACCCATGACCTCTGACTCCAAAGCCGGGGCTCTTTCCACTGAGCCACACTGCTTCTCAAGTTCTCACGCTGCTTCTAAAATCTTGATTTTAGAATAAATCTTCCCTTTGGCTTTCCCTTTCTTTTAGACTGTGAGCCCGCTACTGGGTAGGGACTGTCTCTATAACTTGTACTTCCCAAGCGCTTAGTACAGTGCTCTGCACACAGTAAGCGCTCAATAAATACGATTGATTTGGCTGTGCCCCCTTCCCTCTTCCAACCCATCTAGAAAGCGCAGTACACCAGTGGGCACAGGTGGTGATTACCAGCTCTTTCGTACCATACTCTCCAAGGTGTTTAGTACAGTACTCCGCACGCCCCAAGTGCACGATAAAAAAAACTGATGGCATTTATTAAGCGCTTACTATGTGCAAAGCACTGTTCTAAGTGCAGGGGAGGTTACAAGTTGAGAAGCAGCGTGGCTCGATCGAAAGAGCCCGGGCTTGGGAGCCAAAGGTCATGGGTTCAAATCCCGGCTCCGCCACTTGTCAGCTGTGTGACTTTGGGCAAGTCACTTCACTTCTCTGGGCCTCAGTTCCCTCATCTGTAAAATGGGGATGAAGACTGTGAGCCCTACGAGGGACAACTTCACCTCATCACCTTGTATCCTTCCCAGTGCTTAGAACAGTGCTTTGCACATAGTAAGCGCTCAACAAATGCCATTATTATTATTATTATTATTACAAGTTGAGCAGGTTGTCCCACAGTGGGCTCACAGTCTTAATCACAGTCTTCTAGACTGTGAGCCCGCTGTTGGGTAGGGACCGTCTCTCTATGTTGCCAACTTAGACTTCCCAAGCGCTTAGTACAGTGCTCTGCACACAGTAAGCAGCGTGGCTCAGTGGAAAGAGCCCGGGCTTTGGAGTCAGAGGCGATGGGTTCAAATCCCGGCTCCGCCACTTGTCAGCTGTGTGACTTTGGGCAAGTCACTTCACTTCTCTGGGCCTCAGTTCCCTCATCTGTAAAATGGGGATGACAACTGGGAGCCCCCCGTGGGACAACCTGATCACCTTGTAAACTCCCCAGCGCTTAGAACAGTGCTTTGCACATAGTAAGCGCTTAATAAATGCCATGAATAAATAATAATAAAGTAAGCGCTCAATAAATACGACTGAATGAATGAATGAATCCCCGTTTTACAGATGAGGTCACCGAGGCCCAGAGAAGTGAAGTGACTTGCCCAAAATCACACAGCTGACAATTGGCAGAGCCGGGATTTGAACCCGTGACCTCTGACTCCAAAGCCCGGGCTCTTTCCACTGAGCCACGCTGCTTCTCAATTGACTTCATCTTAAAACAGTGCTTGGCATAGTAAGTGCTTAACAAATACCAACATTATTCTTATTAAGTTCCTCCACCCCCGTTCAAGTCTGCCAATCCATAACTCTCGCCATCATCAAAGCTCCTGGGAATTCTTCTCCAGAGGCTTCCCGACAGGTTGCATCCTGTCCCCCTCATCCCCCTGTCCATCCCCCCCCATCTTACCTCCTTCCCTTCCCCACAGCACCTGTATATATGTATATATGTTTGTACATATTTATTTATTTATTTTACTTGTACATATCTATTCTATTTATTTTAATTTGCTAATATGTTTGGTTTTGTTCTCTGTCTACCCCTTCTAGACTGTGAGCCCACTGTCGGGTAGGGACCGTCTCTATATGTTGCCAACCTGGACTTCCCAAGCGCTTAGTACAGTGCTCTGCACACAGTAAGTGCTCAATAAATACGATTGATTGATTGATTGATTAATTTTATCGGCTGACACGCTCAGGGGACCACGAGAAGGAGTTGGAAACACTGGCAAACTGAGTTAAAATCCTTCATATTGGCCAGACTCTGTGAATCAATCAATCGTATTTATTGAGCGCTTACTGTGTGCAGAGCACTGTACTAAGCGCTTGGGAAGTCCAAGTTCGCAACGTATAGAGATGGTCCCTACCCAACAGTGGGCTCACAGTCTAGAAGGGGCTAGGCGCTTGGGAAGTACAAGTTGGCAACATAGAGAGACGGTCCCTACCCAACAGTGGGCTCACAGTCTAGAAGAGTGGGCTTACAGTCACACTTAACTTCTCTGTGCCTCAGTTACCTCATCTGTAAAATGGGGATGAAGATTGTGAGCCCCATGTGGGACAACCTGATTACCCTGTATCTACCCCAGCACAGTGCTTGGCACATGGTAAGCATGTAATAAATACCATCATTATTATTATTATTCCAGTGCTCTATCTGAGAAGCAGCATGGCTTAGTGGAAAGAGCCCGGGTTTGGGACTCAGAGATCGTGGGTTCTAATCCCGACTCTGCCGTTTGTCCGCTGTGTGACCTTGGGTAAGTCACTTAACTTCTCTGGGCTTCAGTTCCCTCATCTGGAAAATGGGGATGAAGACTGTGAGCCCCATGTGGGACAACTTGATTACCTTGTATCTACCCCAGTGCTTAGAACAGTGCTTGGCACATAGTAAGCGCTTAATAAATACCAACATTATTATTATTATTATTATTATTGTTATTAAGTGAAGTGAACCAAGGGCAGCCTCTCTCCACTAAGGGTTTGGGCCCTGGTACTTCTGTATCTAGGCCGGCTATCCTGTTTTCCAGGTTGTAGTCAGGCTCAGCCATCTGATGGTCATCGGCCCGAACCGTCGCTTTCATTCATTCATTCAGTCGTATTTATTGAGCACTTACTGTATGCAGAGCACTGTACTAACTGCTTGGGAAGTCCAAGTTGGCAACATATAGAGACAGTCCCTATTCATTCAATCGTATTTATTGAGCGCGCTTACTGTGTACAGAGCACTGTACTCAGCACTTGGGATGTCCAAGTTGGCAACATATAGGGACGGTCCCTATTCATTCATTCATTCAATCGTATTTATTGAGCGCTGACTGTGTGCAGAGCACTGGACTAAGCTCTTGGGAAGTCCAAGTTGGCAACAATAGAGACGGTCCCTACCCGACAGTGGGCTCACAGTCTGGAAGGGGGAGACAGAGAACAAAACATATTAACAAAATGAAATAAATAGAATATGTGCAAATAAAATAGGGTAATAAATACATACAAACATATATACATATATACAGGTGCTGTGGGGAGGGGAAGGACATAAGGTGGGGGGCATGGAGAGGGGGAGGAGGGGAGAGGAAGGAGGGGTCCCTACCCAACAGTGGGCTCACAGTCTAGAAGGGGGAGACAGAGAACAAAACAAAACATATTAACAAAATGAAATAAATAAAATATGTACAAATAAAATAGAGTAATAAATACATACAAACATATAGACATATATACAGGTGCTGTGGGGAGGGTAAGGAGGTAAGGTGGGGGGCATGGAGAGGGGGAGGAGGGGGAGAGGAAGGAGGGGTCCCTACTCAACAGTGGGCTCAGAGTCTAGAAGGGGGAGACAGAGAACAAAACAAAACATAGTAACAAAATGAAATAAATAGAATAAATATGCACAAATAAAATAGAGTAATAAATACATACAAACAAATATACATATATACAGGTGCTGTGGGGAGGGGAAGGAGGTAAGGCGGGGGGGATGGGGAGGGGGAGGAGGGGGAGAGGAAGAAGGGGTCCCTACCCAACAGTGGGCTCACAGTCTAGAAGGGGGAGACAGAGGACAAAACAAAGCATATTAACAAAATGAAATGAATAGAATAACCATGTACAAATAAAATAAATATAGAGTAATAAATACATACAAACATATATACATATATACAGGTGCTGTGGGGAGGGGAAGGAGGTAAGGCGGGGGGGATGGGGAGGGAGAGGAGGGGGAGAGGAAGGAGGGGTCCCTACCCAACAGTGGGTGCACAGTCTAGAAGGGGGAGACAGAGAACAAAACAAAACATATTAACCAAACGAAATAAATAGAATAAATATGTACAAATAAAATAGAGTAATAATGAATAGAGTAATAATACATAAATGCATAGAGTAATAATAACTAGAGTAATCATAAATAAATAATCATAAATAAATAGAGTAATAATAAATAGAGTAATCATAAATAAATAGATTAATAATAAATAAATAGATTAATAATAAATAAATAGATTAATAATAAATAAAGAGTAATAATAAATAAATAGATTAATAATAAATAAATACATTAATAATAAATAAATAGAGTAATAATAAATAAATAGATACGCCGCGGGTATTCGCTCTTGCCTTTTCATACTCTTCATCCGAATCCTCGGAGCAGACGTCGGCCTTGGAAGGCAAGAGGGGTTTCTCAAAGGAAAAGCTTCGGAAACTCTGTCCGTCGGGGGGTGACCTCCTGGGGGAGAAACAAGACGACTGTAGACGCGACACCTCGGGCGGACTCCAAGTTTCCCAGGGAAGCTAAACTCGTTTTATGGCATTTGTTTTTTTGGTATGGTATTTGTGTGCTCTGCACACAGTAAGCACTCAACAAATACAATTGATTGATTGATTGATTGGTATTTGTTAAGCGCTGATTATGTGCCGGGCACTGTACTAAGCACCACGGTAGGCACCCACTCATTAGGTTGGACACCCACTCAGTCCCGGTCCAACCTGGGGCTCACAATGTTAATCCCCATTTTGCAGATGAGGTCACTGAGGCAAAGAGAAGTGAAGTGACCTGCCCAAGGTCACGGAGCAGAGGCGTGGAGGAGCCGGGATTAGAATCCCGGTCCTCTTGATTCCCAGGCCCGGCATCTTTGCAGTAGGCCATTCTGCTTCTCACTCCCAGCCCGCCTTTCACATCCAACAGTGCTCATTCATTCATTCATTCAATCATATTTATTGAGCCCTTACTGTGTGCAGAGCACTGTACTAAGCGCTTGGGAAGTCCAAGTCGGCAACATATAGAGACGGTCCCTACCCAACAGTGGGCTCACAGTTTGATTTCCGCATCTGTTAGTGGGAACAGGGACATGGAGAAGCAGGGTGGCTCAGTGGAAAGAGCCCGGGCTTTGGAGTCAGAGGTCATGGGTTCAAATTCCGGCTCCGCCAACTGTGTGACTTTGGGCTTCACTTCTCTGTGCCTCAGTTACCTCACCTGTAAAATGGGGATGAAGACTGTGAGCCCCATGTGGGACAACCTGATCACCTTGTATCTACCCCAGCGCTTAGAACAGTGCTTGGCACATAGTAAGTGCTTAACAAATACCATCATCATCATCATCATCATCTACCCCAGCATTCAGTACAGAGCTTGGCATTCATTCATTCAGTCATATTTATTGAGCGCTTACTGTGTGCAGAGCACTGTACTAAGCGCTTGGGAAGTACACGTCGGCAACATATAGAGATAGTCCCTACCCAACAACAGGCTCACACATACTAAGTGCGTAGTAAGCACATTTGTTGTCTGTCTCCCCCTTCTAGACTGTGAGCCTGTTGTTGGGTAGGGACCGTCTCTATATGTTACCCATTTGTCCTTCCCAAGTGCTTAATACAGTGCTCTGCACACAGTAAGCGCTCAATAAATACGATTGATTGAATGAATGAATGAATGAATAACAAACACCACAATTATTATTATAAGGAAGCTCATTGAGGGCGGGGAACATGTCTACCAACTCTGTTATACCGGACTCTCCCTTGGGCTTACTACAGTGCTCGGCACACAGTAAGCGCTCAATAAATACGACTGATTGAATGAATGAATGAATGAATAACAAACGCCACAATTATTATTATTAGGAAGCTCATTGAGGGCGGGGAACATGTCTACCAACTCTGTTATAGCGGACTCTCCCTTGGGCTTACTACAGTGCTCGGCACACAGTAAGCGCTCAATAAATACGATTGATTGAATGAATGAATGAATGAATAACAAATGCCACAATTATTATTATAAGGAAGCTCATTGAGGGCGGGGAACATGTCTACCAACTCTGTTATACCGGACTCTCCCTTGGGCTTACTACAGTGCTCGGCACACAGTAAGCGCTCAATAAATACGATTGATTGAATGAATGAAAGAATGAATGAATGAATAACAAATGCCACAATTATTATTATAAGGAAGCTCGTTGAGGGCGGGGAACACGTCTACCAACTCTGTTATACCGGACTCTCCCTTGGGCTTACTACAGTGCTCGGCACACAGTAAGCGCTCAATAAATACGATTGATTGAATGAATGAAAGAATGAATGAATGAATAACAAACGCCACAATTATTATTATAAGGAAGCTCGTTGAGGGCGGGGAACATGTCTACCAACTCTGTTATACCGGACTCTCCCTTGGGTTTACTACAGTGCTCGGCACACAGTAAGCGCTCAATAAATATGATTGATTGAATGAATGAATGAATAACAAACGCCACAATTATTATTATAAGGAAGCTCGTTGAGGGCGGGGAACATGTCTACCAACTCTGTTATACCGGACTCTCCCTTGGGCTTACTACAGTGCTCGGCACACAGTAAGCGCTCAATAAATACGACTGATTGAATGAATGAATGAATAACAAACGCCACAATTATTATTATAAGGAAGCTCGTTGAGGGCGGGGAACATGTCTACCAACTCTGTTATACCGGACTCTCCCTTGGGCTTACTACAGTGCTCGGCACACACTAAGCGCTCAATAAATGATTGACGGATTGATCGACAGAGCGCGGTTGGCAGGGGGGCCCACGTCAGGACGCGGCTCAGGTGGCACCGAGTCAGTAGGTCGCTGTTGGGTAGGGACCGTCTCTATATGTTGCCAACTTGGACTTCCCAAGCGCTTAGTACAGTGCTCTGCACACAGTAAGGGCTCAATAAATATGATTCAATGAATGAATGAATGACCGGGGGCAGGGGTGACTCTACAGCAGTGAGTTAGACGCCTCTGACTTTGGGTTCCCGACCACAGGCTCTCCAGCTGTGAACTCCAATTCTTCTCCGCCACAACCTGTCTGTGGCTTCTCCCAACCGGGAGGTGGGAAGGGGAAAGATGGGAACTGAACCTCCTTTCGGTCAATCGGTGATCGACTAATTGATAGGGGGCTGAGATGGGAAAAAAATCCATCGGTAGTACGATTGAGCGCTGACTGTTTACGGGGCTCTGTACTGAGCGGTTGGGAGAGTGCAATGCAACATTCATACGATCGCACTGACTGAGCGCTTACTGTGAGCAAAGTGCTGGGCTAAGCGCTTGACTTGGTAATAGTAATAATAATAATAATCAATCAATCAATCGTATTTATTGAGCGCTTACTGTGTGCAGAGCACTGTACTAAGCGCTTGGGAAGTCCAAGTTGGCAACACCTAGAGACGGTCCCTACCCAACAGTGGGCTCGCAGTCTGGAAGGGGGAGACAGAGAACAAAACATACCACCAAAATAAAATAAATAGAATATTTATTTTATATATATGTATTATTATTTTATATGTATAGATATGTACATATTTTTTTACTCTATTTATTTATTTAATTTATTTGTACATATCTATTCTATTTATTTTATTTAGTTAGTATGTTTGGTCTCTGTCTCCCCCTTTTAGACTGTGAGCCCACTGTTGGGTAGGGACTGTCTCTATATGTTGCCAATTTGTACTTCCCAAGCGCTTAGTACAGTGCTCTGCAGATAGTAAGCGCTCAATAAATACGATTGATGATGATGATGATATGTACAAGTAAAATAAATAGAGTAATAAATACGTACAACCATATATACATGTATACAGGTGCTGTGGGGAAGGGAAGGAGGTAAGGCGAGGAATAATGAATGCCACAGAATAATGGCATTTATTAAGCGCTTACTATGTGCAAAGCACTGTTCCCTTTCCCTTCCTTCAGACCAGGATGATTATTTTGGGTACGCGTCTCTGTTCGCTTCTGGACCCATCTCTATACCCTAACGCCTTCTCCGATTTGTGATTTATTTTAGTGCCTCTCTCCGCTGTTAGGCTGTAACCTCCTCGAGGGCAGGGATCAGGTTGACGCTCTTTATTGTATCAATCAATCAATCAATCGTATTTATTGAGCGCTTACTATGTGCAGAGCACTGTACTAAGCGCTTGGGAAGTACAAATTGGCAACACACAGAGACCGTCCCCACCCAACAGTGGGCTCACAGTCTAAAAGGGGGAGACAGAGAACAGAACCAAACATACAAACAAAATAAAATAAATAGGATAGAAATGTACAAGTAAGATAAATAAATAAATAAATAAATAGAGTAATAAATATGTAATAAATAGAGTAATAAAAATTGTACTCTCCCAACCTAGCACGGTGCTTTGTACAGAATAAGCAACCCAGATCAACCCTTCAGTGGGATTTCCCGAGTGCCGACTGCGCCCGGAGTGCACTGTACTAAACGCTCGAGAGAGTACGCTACCCCAGTTTGAGCGACTGAATATCTGAGTCGAATTCAAGAGCCACCACGAGAAAAAAATCCTGGAAATCTTTCTTGGAAAGACTTCTTAATGTGAGACTGAGGGGAAAAAGACCCCATTATTCAGCGTCGGCAAATCTCATCGCCTCTACTAAAATCCCATTTTTGAGGGGGAAATGGTGTCAGCGCTAAGCAGCAGTGAGGACCCTGTGTCATCCCAGGAGACGGGAGAGGAAACAGCTTGGTGATGGGACCCAACCACAGTGATCGGCTGTGATCGATCAATCATTCAATCGTATTTATTGAGCGTTTACTGTGTGCAGAGCACTGTACTAAGCGCTTGGGAAGTACAAGATGGCAACATATAGAGACAGTCCCTACCCAACAGTCTAACAGTCTAAAAGGGGGAGACAGGGAACAAAACCAAACATACTAACAAAATAAAATAAATAAAATAGATATGTACAAATAAAATAGAGTAATAAATACGTACAGACATATATCTGTACATATATCTGTACATGATCGACTTCTAGACTGTAAGCCCACTGTTGGGTAGGGACCATCTCTATATGTTGCCAACTTGGACTGCCCAAGCACTAAGTACAGTGCTCTGCACACAGTAAGTGCTCAATAAAAACAGAGAAGCGGCGTGGCTCAGTGGGAAGAGCCCGGGCTTTGGAGTCAGAGGTCATGGGTTCGAATCCCGGCTCTGCCAACTGTCAGCCGTTTGACTCTGGGCAAGTCACTTCACTTCCCTGGGCCTCCGTTCCCTCATCTGTAAAATGGGGATTAAGACTGTGAGCCCCACGTGGGACAACCTGGTCCCCTTGCATCCCCCTCAGCGCTTAGAACAGTGCTTTGCTTTGCATCCCCCTCTCCATCCCCCCATCTTGCCTCCTTCCCTTCCCCACAGCACCTGTATATATGTATATATGGTTGTACATATTTATTACTCTATTTACTTATTTATTTTACTTGTACATTTCTATCCTATTTATTTTATTTTGTTGGTCTGTTTGGTTCTGTTCTCTGTCTCCCCCTTTTAGACTGTGAGCCCACTGTTGGGTGGGGACCGTCTCTATGTGTTGCCAATTTGTACTTCCCAAGCGCTTAGTACAGTGCTCTGCACATAGTAAGCGCTCAATAAATACGACTGATTGATTGATTGATTGATTTGCACATAGTAAGCGCTCCATAAATCCGAATGAATGAATAAATATGACTGATTGATCGATAGCAGGAGAAGCAGCGTGGCTCAGTCGAAAAAGCCCGGGCTATGGAGTCAGAGGTCACGGGTTCAAATCCCAGCTCTGCCAATCGTCAGCTGGGTGACTTTGGGCAAGTCATTTAACTTCTCTGGCCCTCAGTTACCTCATCTGGAAAATGGGGAGGAAGACTGTGAGCCCCACCGTGGGACAACCTGATCACCTTGTAACCTCCCCAGCGCTTAGAACGGTGCTTTGCACATAGTAAGCGCTTAATAAATGCCATTATTATTATCCAGCGCTTAGAACAGTGCTCTGCACATAGTAAGCGCTTAATAAATGCCATTATTATTATTATTCTTATGTCAGTGCTCAAATCTGAGCCTCGAGACAACGGGGACGCCGAGCCCAGACTTACTGTAAGTGCGGGAGGGGAGGCTTCTCGGGTCGGGGTCTCAGCTCGGGCCCGGGTTTGGGGGCGACGGCCGGAACGAACAACCCGGGCTTGGTCATCTTGGGCTTGTTGGCTGGGACGGGGGGCAGCTCGCCGCCGGGAGCCGGGGGTCCCCACGGGGGCAGGTGGAAGGGCCTGGGCCTGTCGCAGGCCTTGGCGGCGCTCAGGTGGTAGCCCAGGGGCCGGGGCTCCGGGGAGGATGAGCAGCTCTCCTGGACGCCGACCGGTTGGCGGAATTGGGGTACGGCCGGGGGGGACCCCGAGGGTGGGTCGCTCAGCCTCCTGCTCCCCAACGACGGCTTCCCGCCGGGCTCGACTTTCCGGGCGCAGAGGAGTTCCCGCTTCAGGTCCTCGGGCGTGATCTCCGGCAGGCCCCTCTTGGGGGGCGGCGGCGGGGGGCCCGGGCTCTTCACCGAGAAGGAGTGCGGCCTCTGCGTTTCCGAAAAGGTGGGTTTCCTCAAGTTGGGGACCGGGGGCGGCGGGTAGGCCGGAGGGTGGATCATGGGATCTGCAACACGCAAACGACACGTCAATCAATCAGTCGTATTTATTGAGCGCTTTACTGTATGCACACCACTGTACTGAGCACTTGGGAAGCACATAGAGACGGTCCCGACCCAACAGTGGGCTCACAGTCTAGACGGGACCGCCTACAAATAATAATAATAATAACGATGGCATTTATTAAGCGCTTACTATGGGCACAGCACTGTTTGAAGCGCTGGGGAGGTTACAAATCCATCAATCAATCAATCAATCAGTCATATTTATTGAGCGCTTACTATGTGCAGAGCACTGGACTAAGCGCTTGGGAAGTACAAGTTGGCAACATATAGAGACAGTCCCTACCCAATTATTGAGCGCTTACTATGTGCAGAGCACTGTACTAATAGCTTGGGAAGTACAAGTTGGCAACATATAGAGACAGTCCCTACCCAACAGTGGGCTCACAGTCTAAAAGGGGGAGACAGAGAACAAAACCAAACATGCTAACAAAATAAAATAAATAGAATAGATATGTACAAGTGAAATAAATAAATAGAGTAATAAATATGTACAAACATATATACATATATACAGGTGCTGTGGGGAAGGGAAGGAGGTAAGATGGGGGGGACGGAGAGGGGGACGAGGGGGAGAGGAAGGAAGGGGCTCAGTCTGGGAAGGCCTCCTGGAGGAGGTGAGCTCGTAAAGACGGTCCCTACCCAACAGTGGGCTCACAGTCTAGAAGGGACCGTCTACAAATAATAATAATAATAACGATGGCAGTTATTAAGCGCTTACTATGTGCACAGCACTGTTCGAAGCGCTGGGGAGGTTACAAGGGGATCAGGTTGGCCCACGTGGGGCTCACAGTCTTCATCCCCGTTTTACAGATGAGGGAACTGAGGCCCCGAGAAGGGATGGCACCTGTAAGGGACGACATCCCGACCGGTCGAGCGACGGTGTCCGTCGGGCGCTTACGGCGTGCGGACCGTCGTACTAAGCGCTTGGGAGAGTAGCATACAACCGAGTTGGGAGATGCGTTCAATCAACTGATCGATCGTATTTATTGAGTACTTACTGGGTACATAGCACTGTACTATGAGCTTGGGAGAGTAATAATAATTGACACCTGTCTACTTGTTTGGTTTTGTTGTCTGTCTCCCCCTTTTAGATTGTGAGCCTGTTGGTGGGCAGGGACCATATCTATATGTTGCCAACTTGTACTTCCCAAGCGCTTAGTACAGTGCTGTGCACACAGTAAATACGACTGAATGAATGAATGAATTTTTTTAGATTCATTTTTTTTTTTAGATTTAGAATTTTTTTAGATTTAGATCTTTCAGACTGTAAGCCCACTGTTGGGTAGGGACTGTCTCTATATGTTGCCAACTTGTACTTCCCAAGCGCTTAGTACAGTGCTCTGCACACAGTAAGTGCTCAATAAATACGATTGATGATGATGATGATGATGATGAATAATGATGGTATTTGTTAAGTGCTTACTATGTGCAAAGAATTAATTCATTCATTCACTCAATCGTATTTATTGAGCGCTTACTGTATGCAGAGCACTGTACTAAGTGCTTGGGAAGGACAACTTGGCAACATATAGAGACGGTCCCCATCCAACCGTGGGCTCATAGTCTAGGGAGGTTACAAGGTGATCAGGTTGTCCCACGGGGGGCTCTCAGTTTTAATCCCCATTTTACAGATGAGGGAACTGAGGCACAGAGAAGTCAAGTGACTTACCCAAAGTCACACAGCCACTGACAATTGGTGGAGCAGGGATTTGAACCCGTGACCTCTGACTCCAAAGCCCGGGCTCTTTCCACTACTATAAAACGGACACATTGCTTGCCCATAACAAACTTATAGTCCATCAGGGAGACAGATGTTAAAATAAATTATGGATATGGTCATGAATACTGTGGGGTTGAGGGTGGGGGGCTTAGGGAATAAAAATAATAATAATGATGGCATTTACTAAGCGCTTACTATGTGCAAAGCACTGTTCTAAGTGCTGGGGAGGTTACAACGTGATCAGGTTGTCCCACGGGGGGCTCCCAGTCTTAATCCCCATTTTACAGATGAGGGAACTGAGGCCCAGAGAAGTCAAGTGACTTGCCCAAACTCACACTGCAGCCACTGACAACTGGCGGAGCAGGGATTTGAACCCGTGACCTCTGACTCCAAAGTCCGGGCTCTTTCCAATTGACACATTTTTTGCCCATAACGAGTTTATAGTCCATCAGGAAGACAGATGTAATAATAAATTATGGATATGGACATGAATACTGTGGGGCTGAGGGTGGGGGGCTTAGGGAATAATAATAATAATAATAATAATAATAATGATAATAATAATAATAATGGCATTTATTAGGCGCTTACTATGTGCACAGCACTGTTCTAAGCGCTGGGGAGGTTACAAGGTGATCAGGTTGTCCCATGGGGGGCTCCCAGTCTTAATCCCCATTTTACAGATGAGGGAACTGAGGCACAGAGAAGTCAAGTGACTTGCCCAAACTCAAACAGCAGCCACTGACAATTGGCGGAGCAGGGATTTGAACCCGTGACCTCTGACTCCAAAGCCCGGGCTCTTTCCAACGGACAGATTTCTTGCCCATAACGAGCTTATAGTCCATCAGGGAGACAGATGTTATAATAAATTATGGATATGGACATGAATACTGTGGGGTTGAGGGTGGGGGGCTTAGGGAATAATAATAATAATAATAATAATAATAATAATAATAATGGCATTTATTAGGTGATTACTACGTGCAAAGCACTGTTCTAAGCGCTGGGGAGGTTACAAGGTGATCAGGTTGTCCCACGGGGGGCTCCCAGTCTTAATCCCCATTTTACAGATGAGGGAACTGAGGCACAGAGAAGTCAAGTGACTTCCCCAAAGTCACACAGCCACTGACAATTTATTAATAATTATAATAATTATTATAATTTATAATTTAATAAATTATGGATATGGACATGAATACTGTGGGGCTGAGGGTGGGGGGCTTAGGGAATAATAATAATAATAATAATAATAATAATAATAATAATAATGGCATAATGATGACATTATTAGGACAGTCTTTTAGCCTGTGAGCCCACTGTTGGGTAGGGACTGTCTCTATATGTTGCCAACTTGTACTTTTCAAGCGCTTAGTACAGTGCTCTGCACACAGTAAGCGCTCAATAAATACGATTGATTGATTGACAGGGCTGAAGGTGGGGGGCTTAAGGAGTACAGATTCAAGTGCATGCGGAGGCGATGCAGAATGGAGAGGGAGGAGGGGGAAATTGGGCTTAGAAACCTCGGTTTATCTGCGGCCAAATGGGTTTCTTATTGCCTTTGGTCTGGGCCTGGACAACCATTCTGACACCTGTCTCCATGTTTCGTTTTGTTGTGTTGTGTGTCTCCCCACTTCTAGACTGTGAGCCCGTTTTGGGTAGGGACTGTCTCTATACGTTGCCGACTTGTACTTCCCAAGCGCTTAGTACAGTGCTCTGCACAGAGTAAGCGCTCAATAAATATGACTGAATGGATGAATGAATGAAATTCAGTCAGGGCACCCCGAGAATCACCTTAAATCCACTTCTTTGGCCCTTCCATAGAAGGCTTCAAACACAGCGTCGTTCTGCGATGTCTAATGGACGTATTCTCCAATCAATCAATCATATTTATTGAGCGCTTACTGTGTGCAGAGCACTGTACTAAGTGCTTGGGAAGTACAAGTCGGCAACACATAGAGACGGTCCCTACCCAACAGCGGGCTCACAGTCTAGACGTGCTGCTGTCCAGTGCACAGCAGCACGGGCTAGCGGAAAGAGCCCAGGTCTAGCAGTCAAAGGCCCTGGGTTCTAATTCTGACTTTGCTCCTTGTCTGCTGGGCGACCTTGGGCACATCATTTGATTCCTCCGGGCCTCAATTCCCTCATCTGCAAAATGGGAATTCAATACCTGCTATCTCGTCTATTCACGTGGGACTTGATTACCTTGCATTCATGTATTCATTCAATCGTATTTATCAATCAATCAATCAATCAATCGTATTTATTGAGCGCTTCCTGTGTGCAGAGCACTGTACTAAGCGCTTGGGAAGTCCAAATGGGCATCATATAGAGACGGTCCCTACCCAACAACGGGCTCACAAAGTAGAAGGGGGAGACAGACAACAAAACAAAACACCTCTTATCTACCCCAGTGTTTGGCACACAGTAAGCGCTTAACTAATAGCACAATTATTATTATCTTTATTATTATTCTTACCTTCCATCCTCAAACGGTCCGGAGAATCTGGCTCCATGTAGGAATCGTCATCATCTTCGTGTTCATAGTCTGGGCAAAAAAAATCCCCCAAACCCAGGAAAACACGTTTATTCAGCCACCTGTAGCAAAAGCAGTTCTTCATCAGCATGAGAAGCAGCGTGGCTCAGTGGAAAGAGCCCGGGCTTTGGAGTCAGAGGTCATGGGTTCAAATCCCGACTCCGCCAACTGTTAGCTGTGTGACTTTGGGCAAGTCACTTCACTTCTCTGGGCCTCAGTGACCTCATCTGTTAAATGGGGATTAAAACTGTGAGCCCCCGTGGGACAACCTGATCGCCCTGTAACCTCCCCAGTGCTTTGCACATTCATTCATTTATTCATTCATTCATTCATATTTATTGAGCGTTTACTGTGTGCAGAGCACTGTACTAAGCACTTGGGAAGTCCAAGTTGGCAACCCATAGAGACGGTCCCTACCCAACAGCGGGCTCACAGTCTAGAAGGGGAAGACAGACAACAAAACAAAACATATTAACAAAATAAAATAAATAGAATATGTACATCATCATCAACCGTATTTATTGAGCGCTTACTGTGTGCACAGCACTGTACTAAGCGCCTGGGAAGTACAAGTTGGCAACATATAGAGACGGTCCCTACCCAACAGCGGGCAAGAAAGCGCTCAATAAATACAATTGATTGATGGATTGATTGATCCCCATTTTACAGATGAGGTATCTGAGGCACAGAGAGGTTAAAGGACTTGCCCAAAGTCACACAGCTGACAAGCGGCAGAGTCAGGATTAGAACTCATGACCTCTGACTCCCAAGCCTGCGCGCTTTCCGCTAAGCCACGCTGCTTCTTTTGTCTTATCTCTCTGAGCGGAGACCCACGTCCTGGTTCCAGGACTGGCAGCTAAACGGTCATTCATTCGTTCATTCAGTCGTATTTATTGAGCGCTTACTGTGTGCAGAGCACTGTAGTAAGCGCTTGGGAAGTCCAAGTTGGCAACATATAGAGACGGTCCCTACCCAACAGCGGGCTCAGTGGTCGAAGCCGAGACGCTGAGGCCGCCCAGTCCCTCAGACCGGCCGAGGCCGAGGCCTTATTTATAATACTAATAATGGCATTTATTAAGCGCTCACTATGTGCAACGCACTGTTCTAAGCGCTGGGGAAGTTACAATCAATCAATCAATCAATCGTATTTATTGAGCACTTACTGTGTGCAGAGCACTGTACTAAGCGCTTGGGAAGTCCAAGTTGGCAACATATAGAGACGGTCCCTACCCAACAATCAATCAATCGTATTTATTGAGCGCTTACTGTGTGCAGAGCACTGTACTAAGCGCTTGGGAAGTCCAAGTTGGCAACATATAGAGACGGTCCCTACCCAACAATCAATCAATCGTATTTATTGAGCGCTTACTGTGTGCAGAGCACTGTACTAAGCGCTTGGGAAGTCCAAGTTGGCAACATCTAGAGACGGTCCCTACCCAACAGTGGGCTCACAGTCTGATCAGGCTGTCCCACGTGAGGCTCCCAATCTTAATCCCCATTTTCCAGATGGGGGAACTGAGGCCCAGAGAAGTGAAGTGACTTGCCCACGGTCACCCAGCTGAGAAGTGGCTAGTTCTAGACTGTGAGCCCACTGTTGGGTAGGGACCGTCTCTAGATGTTGCCAGCTTGTACTTCCCAAGCGCTTCGTCCAGTGCTCCGCACACAGTAAGCGCTCAATAAATACGACTGATTGATTGAGTGAAGTGGCGGAGCCGGGATTTGAACCCATGACCTCTGACTCCAAAGCCCGGGCTCTTTATTAGAAGCCTCCGGCCGATCCCGAGGCGCTCGGCTCTCACCTTCGTTGTCGGTCGGGAACGGGGACAGGCTGATATCGATGGGGCGCTCGATGGAGCCGTAGAAGCTGTCCGTGTCCGAATTCGAATCGCTGCCAAACGGGAAAGGAGAGAGGAATTGAAGAGCCCGCTCTACACAGGAAGCGCTCAATAAATGCAACTGAATCCTCTCCCTTATAATAATAATAATAATGACATTTATTAATAATAATGATGGCATTTATTAAGCGCTTGCTATGTGCAGAGCACTGTTCTAAGCGCCGGGGAGGTTACAAGGTGATCAGGTTGTCCCACGGAGGGGGGTCACAGTCTTAATCCCCATTTTACAGATGAGGTCACTGAGGCCCAGAGAAGTGAAGTGAGTTGCCCAGAGTCACCCAGCTGACAAGTGGCGGGGCCGGGATTTGAACCCATGACCTCTGACTCCAAAGCCTGGGCTCTTTCCACTGAGCCACGCTGCTTCTCACAGCACTTACGATGTGCAAAGCACTGTTTTAAGCAATGGGGAGGTTACGATAATAATAACAATAATAATAATAATAATGATGGTATTTGTTAAGCGCTTACTATGTGCAAAGCACTGTTCTAAGTGCTGGGGAGGTTACAATAATAATAATAATAATAATAATGATGGCATTTATTAAGCGCTTACTATGTGCAAAGCACTGTTCTAAGCGCCAGGGAGGTTACAAGGTGATGAGGTTGTCCCACGGTGGGTGGTCACAGTCTTAATCCCCATTTTACAGATGAGGTCACTGAGGCCCAGAGAAGTGAAGTGACTTGCCCAGAGTCACCCAGCTGACAAGTGGCGGGGCCGGGATTTGAACCCATGACCTCTGACTCCAAAGCCCGGGCTCTTTCCACTGAGCCACGCTGCTTCTCATAGCACTTACTATGTGCAAAGCACTGTTTAAAGCACTGGGGAGGTTACAATAATAATAATAATAATAATAATAATAATAATAATAATAATGATGATGGTATTTGTTAAGCGCTTACTATGTGCAAAGCACTGTTCTAAGCGCTGGGGAGGTTACAATAATAATAATAATAATAATGATGGTATTTGTTAAGCGCTTACTATGTGCAAGGCACTGCTCTAAGCGCTGGGGAGGTTACAATAATAATAATAATAATGATGATGGTATTTGTTAAGCGCTTACTATGTGCAAGGCACTGCTCTAAGCGCTGGGGAGGTTACAATAATAATAATAATGATGGTATTTGTTAAGCGCTTACTATGTGCAAAGCACTGTTCTAAGCACTGGGGAGGTTACAATAATAATAATAATAATAATGATGGTATTTGTTAAGCGCTTACTATGTGCAAGGCACTGCTCTAAGCGCAGGGGAGGTTACAATAATAATAATAATAATGATGATGGTATTTGTCAAGCGCTTACTATGTGCAAGGCACGGTTCTAAGCGCTGGGGAGGTTACAATAATAATAATAATAATGATGATGGTATTTGTTAAGCACTTACTATGTGCAAGGCACTGCTCTAAGCGCTGGGGAGGTTACAATAATAATAATAATAATGATGATGGTATTTGTTAAGCGCTTACTATGTATAAAGCACTGTTCTAAGTGCTGGAGAGGTTACAATAATAATAATACAATAATAATAATAATAATAATAATAATGGTATTTGTTAAGCGCTTACTATGTGCAAAGCACTGTTCTAAGTGCTGGGGAGGTTACAATAATAATAATAATAATAATGATGGTATTTGTTAAGCACGTACTATGTGCAAGGCACTGTTCTATGTGCTGGGGAGGTTACAATAATAATAATAATAATAATAACAATAATAATAATAATAATGATGGTATTTGTCAAGCGCTTACTATGTGCAAGGCACGGTTCTAAGCGCTGGGGAGGTTACAATAATAATAATAATAATGATGGTATTTGTTAAGTGCTTACTATGTGCAAGGCACTGTTCTAAGCGCTGGGGAGGTTACAATAATAATAACAATAATAATGATGGTATTTGTTAAGCGCTTACTATGTGCAAGGCACTGTTCTAAGTGCTGGGGAGGTTACAATAATAATAATACTAATAATGATGGTATTTGTTAAGCGCTTACTATGTGCAAGGCACGGTTCTAAGCGCTGGGGAGGATACAATAATAATAATAATGATGGTATTTGTTAAGCACTTACTGTGTGCAAAGCACTGTTTTAAGCACTGGGGAGGTTACAATAATAATAAAATAATGATGGTATTTGTTAAGCACTTACTATGTGCAAAGCACTGTTCTAAGCGCTGGGGAGGTTACAATAATAATAATAATAATAATAATAATAATAATGATGGTATTTGTTAAGTGCTTACTATGTGCAAGGCACTGTTCTAAGTGCTGGGGAGGTTACAATAATAATAATAATAATGATGGTATTTGTTAATCAATCAATCGTATTTATTGAGCGCTTACTGTGTGCAGAGCACTGTACTAAGCGCTTGGGAAGTCCAAGTTGGCAACATATAGAGACGATCCCTACCCAACATCGGGCTCACAGTCTAAGGAGGTTACAAGGTGATCAAGTTGTCCCACAGGGGTGGGCACAGTCTTTATCCCCATTTTACAGATGAGGGAACTGAAGCCGAGAGATGAATAATAATAATAATAATAATGACGGCAGTTACTAAGCCAGAGAACAAAACAAAACATATGAACAAAATAAAATAAATAGAATAAATATGTACCCCCCGTGGGACAACCTGATCACCTTGTACCCTCCCCGGCGCTTAGAACAGGGCTTTGCGCATAGTAAGTGCTTAATAAATGCCCGGTTCTGAGGCTCCTCGTTAGGTGGGCTGGGCCTCATCATCATCATCATCATCAATCGTATTTATTGAGCGCTTACTATGTGCAGAGCACTGTGCTAAGCGCTTGGGAAGTACAAATTGGCAGTCAGACCAGATAGAGTAGACTGTGACTAGACTGTGAGCCCACTGTTGGGTAGGGACCGTCTCTCTATGTTGCCAACTTGGACTTCCCAAGCGCTTAGTCCAGTGCTCTGCACACAGTAAGCGCTCAATAAATACGATTGAATGAATGAATGAGTATCGGCTCTACTGGGGTCCGAGAGGGGGGCCCACCCCTCCCCTGGTTCAGACACGTTATGGCCAAGGGAGCAGCGTGGCTCAACGGAAAGAGCCCGGGCTTTGGAGTCAGAGGTCATGGGTTCTAATCCCGGCTCCGCCACTTGTCAGCTGCGAGACTTTGGGTAAGTCATTTCTCTGGGCCTCAGTTCCCTCATCTGTAAAAAGGGGATTAAGACTGTGAGCCCCCCGTGGGACAACCTGATCACCTTGTGTCTACCCCAGTGCTTAGTACAGTGCTCCAGACTGAGCCCCCTTTTTCCTCTCCTCCTCCTCCCCCTCCGCATCCCCCACGCCTTACCTCCTTCCCCTCCCCACAGCACCTGTATATATGTTTGTACGGATTTATTACTCTATTTTATTTGCACATATTCATTCTATTTATTTTATTTTGTTAATAATATGTTTTGTTTTGTTGTCTGTCTCCCCCTTCTAGACAGTGAGCCCACTGTGGGGTAGGGACCGTCTCTAGATGTTGCCAACTTGGACTTCCCAAGCGCTTAGTACAGTGCTCTGCCCAGGGAGTCGTAGATATGTTTGTATGCATTTATTACTCTATTTTATTTGTACGTATTTATTCTATTTATTTTATTTTGTTAATATGTTTTGTTTTGTCCCGCACACAGTAAGCGCTCAAGAAATACGATTGAATGAATGAATGAATCGCCCCACCCTACCTCCTTCTCCTCCCCACAGCACCTGTATATATATTTGTGCAGATTTATTATTCTATTTATTTTACTTGTTCATATTTACTATTCTATTTATTTTGTTAATGATGTGCATCTAGCTTTAATTCTATTTGTTCAGATTGGCTTTCGTCTGGGCCTGGAGAACCATTCTGACACCCGTCTACATGTTTTGTTTTGTCGTCCGTCTCCCCCTTCTAGACTGTGAGCCCGCTGTTGGGTAGGGACCGCCTCTATATGTTGCCAACTTGGACTTCCCAAGCGCTTAGTACAGTGCCCTGCACAAAGTAAGCGCTCAATAAATATGATTGAATGAATGAATGCTCTGCACATAGTAAGCAGCCAATAAATCGACTGAATGAATGAATGCTTGGCACCTAGTAAGCGCTGAATGAATACCATCATTATAATAATAATAATAATAATGATGGCATTTATTAAGCACTTACTATGTGCAAAGCACTGTTCTAAGCGCTGGGGAGGTTACAAGGTGATCAGGTTGTCCCACAGAGGGCTCACAGTCTTCATCCCCATTTCCCAGATGAGGTCACTGAGGCCCAGAGAAGTGAAGGGACTTGCCCCAAGTCACACAGCTGACAATTGGCGGAGCTGGAATTTGAACCCATGACCTCTGACTCCAAAGCCCATGCCCTTTCCACTGAGCCACGCTGTTGTGCCCATTCTAAACACCGACAGACTTTTGACTATTGATTCAGTTATTTCAATCAATCAACTGTATTTATTGAGCGCTTACTGTGTGCAGGGCACTGTACTAAGCGCTTGCACTGTACTAAGTGCTGACGTATTCACACTCTATCCTCACTCCTCCTCTTGCTCCCACCCTTGATAAAGAATTTGCATCTGCCTTTATCCCGCTTTCGACTGTAAGTCTCCCAAGGGCAGGGACTGCGTGATTTTGTTTCTGATGTGGCTTAACACAGTGCTTTGGACTCAGTACCTGCTCAGAAATTCATTCAATCATATTTACTGAGCGCCTACTGTGTGCAGAACACTGTACTAAGCGCTTGGGAAGTACAAGTTGGCCGATTGTACAGATTTATTACTCTATTTTACTTGTACATATTTACTGTTCTGTTTATTTTGTTAATAATGTGCAACTAGCTTTACTTCTATTTATTCTGACGACCTGACGCCTGTCCACATGTTTTGTTTTGTTGTCTGTCTCCCCTCTTCTAGACTGTGAGCCCGTTGTCGGGTGGGGACCGTCTCTATATGTTGCCAACTTGGACTTCCCAAGCGCTTAGTACAGTGCTCTGCACGCAGTAAGCGCTCAATAAATGCGATTGAATGAATGAACATACATCCCTCCCCAACAACGGGCTCACAGTCTAGAAGGGGGAGACAGACGACAAAACAAAACATGTAGACGGGTGTCAAAGTCGTCAGAACAAATAGAATTAAAGCTAGATGCACATCATTAACAAAATAAATAGAATAGTATTTCTAGACAGGCTTACAGACTACAAATGTCACTGATGAGGAGGACTACAAACTCATCTTTAAATTAGATGTTATAAATTATCTATAACATAATAAGTAATTATTATTTATAATAAATAAGGCATAATAAATAATTAATGTATATATGCATATATGTTTGTACATATTTATTACTCTATGTATGTATTTATTTTACTTGTACATGTTTATTCTATTTATTTTATTTTGTTAATATGTTTTGTTTTGTCATCCGTCTCCCTCTTCTAGACTGTGAGCCCGCTGTTGGGTAGGGACCGTCTCTAGATGTTGCCGACTTGGACTTCCCAAGCGCTTAGTACAGTGCTCTGCACGCAGTAAGCGCTCAATAAATGCGATTGAATGAATGAATGAACATACATCCTTCCCCAACAACAGGCTCACAGTCTAGAAGGGGGAGACAGACGACAAAACAATACATGTAGACAGGTGTCAAAGTCGTCAGAACAAATAGAATTAAAGCTAGATGCACATTTTTAGCAAAATAAATAGAATAGTGTTTCTAGACAGGCTCACAGACTACAAATGTCACTGATGAGGGGGACTACGAACTCATCTTTAAATTAGATGTTATAAATTATTTATAACATAAATATAAATTATTTATAACAATAAATACTAATAAACATAATATATAATGTGCATAATAATATATATAATTAATAATATATAATAATATAATATAATATATAATATATTATATGATATATACAATACATAATATATAATATAATATATCAATAATATATAATATATATAATATATTATGTGCATACATATGTAAATTATATACATATGTAAATTATAAAATAATAAACATAATAAATACTTATTATTCATAATACATAATTAATGTATATATGTATATATGTTTGTACATATTTATTACTCTATGTGTGTATTTATTTTACTAGTACATGTTTATTCTATTTATTTTATTTGGTTAATATGTTTTTGTTTTGTCGTCTGTCTCCCTCTTCCAGACTGTGAGCCCGTTGTCGGGTGGGGACCGTCTCTAGATGTTGCCGACTTGGACTTCCCAAGCGCTTAGTACAGTGCTCTGCACGCAGTAAGTGCTCAATAAATACGATTGAATGAATGAAGGAGCATACAGAGACGGTCCCTCCCCAACACCGTCTAGAAGGGGGAGACAGACGACAAAACAAAACAAAACGTGTAGACGGGTGTCAAAGTTGTCAGAACAAATAGAATTAAAGCTAGATGCACATTTTTAACAAAATAAATAGAATAGTGTTTCTAGGCAGGCTCACAGACTACAAATGTCACTGATGAGGAGGACTACGAACTCATCTTTAAATTAGATGTTATAAATTATTTATAACATAAATAGAAATTATTTATAACATAATAAATACTAATAAACATAATATATAAACTATATACATATAGTTATGTGCATACATATGTAAATTATATACATATGGAAATTATAAAATAATAAACATAATAAATACTTATTATTCATAATAAATAATTAATGTACATATGTATACATGTTTGTACATATTTACTACTCTATGTATTTATTTATTTTACTTGTACATATTTATTCTATTTATTTTATTTGGTTAATATGCTTTGTTTTGTTGTCTGCCTCCCTCTTCTAGACTGTGAGCCCGCTGTTGGGTAGGGACCGTCTCTATATGTTGCTAACTTGGACTTCCTAAGCGCTTAGTCCAGTGCTCTGCACACAGTAAGCGCTCAATAAATATGAATGAATGAATGAATGCCTGTTCCCAAGCGCTTAGCACAGTGCTCTGCACACAGTAAGCGCTCAATGAATACGATTGAAGGAATGAATGAATTTATAACTCTATTTTATTTGTACATATTTATTCTATTTATTTTATTTGGTTAATATGTTTTGTTTCGTTGCCTGTCTCCCCCCTTCTAGACTGTGAGCCCACTGCTGGGTAGGGATCATCTCTAGATGTTGCCAACTTGGACTTCCCAAGCGCTTAGTCCAGTGCTCTGCACACAGTAAGCGCTCAATAAATAGGATTGAGTGAATGAATGAATGAATGAATGTCTGTTGCCCCCTCTGTACTGTAAGCTCCTTGTGGGCAGGGAAGATGCCTGCCACCTCTGTTGTATCGTGCTCTCCCAAGCGCTTAGTCCAGTGCTCTGCACATAGTAGAGAAGCAGCGTGGCCTGGTGGAAAGAGCCCGGGCTTGGGAGTCAGAGGTCCTGGGTTCTAATCCCAGCTCCGCCACTTGTCTGCTGTGTGACTTTGGGCAAGTCACTTCACTTCTCTGGGCCTCAGTTACCTCATCTGGAAAATGGGGGTTAAGACCTGGAGCCCCACGTGGGACTACCTGAGTACCCTGTATCTCCCCCAGCACTTGAGCCCGCTGTTGGGTAGGGACTGTCTCTATGTGTTGCCGACTTGTACTTCCCAAGCGCTTAGTACAGTGCTCTGCACACAGTAAGCGCTCAATAAATACGATTGATTGACTGATTGGCACGTAATAACCGCTTAACAAATACCATCATTATTATTGTTATTATTATAGTAAACGGAGGCCTTCCTAGACTAAGCCCCCTCCTCCCGCCTCCATCCCCCGTCCTTACCTCCTTCCCTTCCCCACATATCCTGTATATATGTATATATGTTTGTACGGATTTATTACTCTATTTATTTTACTTGTCCATATTTATTCTATTTATTTTATTTGGTTAATATGTTTTGTTTTGTTGTCTGTCTCCCCCTTCTAGACTGTGAGCCCGCTGTTGGGTAGGGACCGTCTCTATATGTTGCCAACTTGGACTTCCCAAGAGCTTATTACAGTGCTCTGCACACAGTAAGCGCTCAATAAATACGACTGATTGACTGATTGATTTTATTTTGTTAATATGTTTTGTTTTGTTGTCTGTCTCCCCCTTCTAGACTGTGAGCCCGCTGTTGGGTAGGGACCGTCTCTATATGTTGCCAACTTGTGCTTCCCAAGCGCTTATTACAGTGCTCTGCACACAGTAAGCGCTCAATACGATTGATTGATTTTATTTTGTTAATATGTTTTGTTTTGTTGTCTGTCTCCCCCTTCTAAACTGTGAGCCCGCTGTTGGGTAGGGACTGTCTCTGTATGTTGCCAACTTGTGCTTCCCAAGCGCTTATTACAGTGCTCTGCACACAGTAAGCGCTCAATAAATACGATTGAATGAATGAATGAAATGGTCAACAAATAGCATAGATGGAAATACCACTGATTGAGGAATACCATCAAGGCCTTTGCCAAAAGAGTAGTTTTCTGCTAACAGTTCATTCAATAGTATTTATTATGCGCTTACTGTATGCATAAGCGTCTAATGGCATTATGTTGCCAACTTGTACTTCCCAAGCGCTTAGTACAGTGCTCTGCACACAGTAAGCGCTCAATATATACGACTGATTGATTGATTGATTGATAATAAAGCACACAGTGTGTACTAAGGGCTGGGGACAGCACAATACAACAATTAAGAGCGACAATCCCTGCCCACGATGAGCTCGGGGCCTTCCTGAAGACAACCGAGGTGGCCTTGCGAGGTTCCAAGAGAGAGAAAGAAGCTTTACTGAGCGCCCCCGAGCCAGGCGCGCTTATAAAACCCGAGAGCCTGAAAAACAAACCCTTGGTGCCTACTTGAAATCGAGAGAAGGCTCTTTCTTTTCGTGGTAGAATCCGATCTCCTTCCTCAGCAGGGCCATCCAGCTCTGAAAGAAAGAGACGACATTTGTTTCGTTCAGTCAATCAATCAATCAATCAATCAATCGTATTTATTGAGCGCTTACTGTGTGCAGAGCACTGGACTAAGCTCACAAATCCAGCGGTTCAGTGTCCCCGAGCCGGGAACTGCCACCTCCCACCGCGGCCCGCCCCGGCCAAAAACGGACCGACGGGCTCCCATTTGGGTTTCAGCGCTTAGAACAGTGCTTTGCACATAGTAAGCGCTTAACAAATGCCATTATTATTATTATTATGTGCTTAACAAATGCCATTATTATTTTTATTATGCGCTTAACAAATGTCATTATTATTATTATTATTATTATGCGCTTAACAAATGCCATTATTATTATTATTATGCGCTTAACAAATGTCATTATTATTATTATTATTATTATTATTATTATTATTATTATTATTATCTCCAGGGCAAACACGCGGACGGGGCCCGAGGGCGGCGACGGAAAAGACTCCGCCATCCTGCCATCCAGGAGGCGTCCATCACACTGTGTTCCCAGAGATAAGGGAGGCGACAGGGTGGGTTGGAGCCAGGAGACCCGACTGCTGTGTGTGACTTTGGGCGAGTTGACCTCTCTGGCCCTCAGTTTCCTCATCTGTTAAATGGTCATCATCATCATCATCATCGATCGTATTTATTGAGCGCTTACTGTGTGCAGAGCACTGGACTAAGCGCTTAAGATAAGATTCCTGCTTCCCCTCCCTGTTAGATCGTGAGTTTTCCGTGAGGCGGGGGGCTGGGTCCGTCCTGATTATAATAATAATAATAATAATTATAATAATGGCATTTATTAAGCGCTTACTAGGCGCAAAGCACTGTTCTAAGCGCTGGGGAGGTTGCAAGGTGATCAGGTTGTCCCACGAGGGGCTCACAGTCTTCATCCCCATTTTACAGATGAGGAAACTGAGGCCCAGAGAAGTGAAGTGACTTGACCAAAGTCCCACAGCTGACAGTTGGCGGAGTCGGGATTTGAACCCGTGACCTCTGACTCCAAAGCCAGGGCTTTGGAGTCAGAGGTCACGGGTTCAAATCCCAGCTCCGCCGCATCTCAGCTGTGTGACTCTGAGCTGTGTGACTGTGAGAAGCAGTGTGGCTCAGTGGCAATCAATCAATCGTATTTATTGAGCGCTTACCGTGTGCAGAGCACTGGACTAAGCGCTTGGGAAGTCCAAGTTGGCAACATATCGAGACTGTCCCCACCCAACAGTGGGCTCACAGTCTAGAAGAAAAACTAGTCTGGAAAGAGCCCGGGCTTTGGAGTCAGGGATCATGGGTTCAAATCCCAGCTCCGCCACTTGTCAGCTGTGTGACTTTGGGCAAGTCACTTCACTTCTCTGGGCCTCAGTTCCCTCATCTGGAAAATGGGGATTAAGACTGAGCCCCCCGTGGGGCAACCTCATCACCTTGTATTCTTCCCCAGCGCTTAGAACAGTGCTTTGCACATAGTAAGCGTTTAATAAATGCCATCATTATTATTATTATTTGGGCAAGTCACTTAAAGTCTCTGTGACTCAGTGACATCATCTGCGAAATGGGGATTAAGACTGTGAGCCCCCTCATGGGACAACCTGATCACCTTGTAGCCTCCCCAGCGCTTAGAACAGTGCTTTGCACATAGTAAGCACTTAATAAATGCCATCATTATTATTATTATTTGGGCAAATCACTTAAAGTCTCTGTGCCTCAGTGACCTCATCTGCAAAATGGGGATTAAGACTGTGAGCCCCCCTTTGGGCAACCTCATCACCTTGTATTCTTCCCCAGTGCTTAGAACAGTGCTTTGCACACAGTAAGCGCTTGATAAATGCCATCATTATTATTATTATTTGGGCAAGTCACTTAAAGTCTCTGTGCCTCAGTGACCTCATCTGCGAAATGGGGATTAAGACTGTGAGCCCCCTCGTGGGCCAACCTGATCACCTTGTAGCCTCCCCAGCGCTTAGAACAGTGCTTTGCACATAGTAAGCGCTTAACAAATGCCATCATTATTATTATTATTTGGGCAAGTCACTTAAAGTCTCTGTGCCTCAGTGACCTCATCTGTGAAATGGGGATTAAGACTGTGAGCCCCCTTGTGAGTCAACCTGATCACCTTGTAGCCTCCCCAGCGCTTAGAACAGTGCTTTGCACATAGTAAGCGCTTAATTAATGCCATCATTATTATTATTATTTGGGCAAGTCACTTAAAGTCTCTGTGCCTCAGTGACCTCATCTGTGAAATGGGGATTAAGACTGTGAGCCCCCCGTGGGCCAACCTCATCACCTTGTATTCTTCCCCAGCGCTTAGAACAGTGCTTTGCACATAGTAAGCGTTTAATAAATGCCATCATTATTATTATTATTTGGGCAAGTCACTTAAAGTCTCTGTGCCTCAGTGACCTCATCTGCAAAATGGGGATTAAGACTGTGAGCCCCCCGTGGGGCAACCTCATCACCTTGTAGCCTCCCCAGTGCTTAGAACAGTGCTTTGCACATAGTAAGCGCTTAACAAATGCCATTTTTATTATTATTATCATTATTATTGGCACATAGCAAGTGCTCTGTGGCACTGTGGCACATCTCCCCCTTCTAGACTGTGAGCTCACTGTTGGGTCGGGACCGTCTCTGTGTGTTGCCAACTTGGACTTCCCAAGCGCTTAGTACAGTGCTCTGCACACAGTAAGCGCTCAATAAATACGACTGAATGAATGAAAGTGCTGACGTTTGGCCTAATCAATCAATCAATCGTATTTATTGAGCGCTTACTGTGTGCAGAGCACTGTACTAAGCGCCTGGGAAGTACAAGTCGGCAACACACACAGACAGTCCCTACCCGACAGTGGGCTCAAGAGAAGCAGCGTGGCCTTGTGGATAGAGCACACGCCTTGGAGTCAGAAGGACCTGAGTTCTAATCCTGGTTCTGATGCTTGTCTGCTGTGTGACCATGGGAAAGTCACTTCACTTCTCTGGGCCCCAGTTCCCTCACCTGTAAAAGGGGGATGAAGACTGTGAGCCCCATGGGGGACAGGGACTGTGTCCAACCTGATTAGCTTGTATCGACCCCAGCGCTTAGAACAGTGCTTGACACATAGGAAGTGCTTAGCAAATAAAATTATTATTATTATTATTATTATTATTATTAAGCAGGAAAAGCAGGAGAAGCAGTGTGGCTCATAGTTATTCTATTTATTTTATTCTGTTAATATGTTTTGTTGTCCGTCTCCCCCTTCTAGATTGTAAGCCTGCTGTTGGGTAGGGACCGTCTCTATATGGTGCCGACCTGGACTTCCCAAGCGCTTAGTACAGTGCTCTGCATGCAGTAATAATAATAATGATGGCATTTGTTAAGCGCTTACTATGTGCAAAGCACTGTTCTAAGTGCTGGGGAGGATACAAGGCAAGTAGGTTGTCCCACGTGGGGCTCACAGTCTTCATCCCCATTTTACAGATGAGGTAACTGAGGTCCAGAGAAGTTAAGTGACTTGCCCAAGGTCACACAGCTGACAAGTGGCAGAGTCGGGATTCGAACCCATGACCTCTGACTCCAAAACCCGGGCTCTTTCCACTGAGCCACGATGCTTCTAAGCTCTCAATAAGTACGACTGAGTGAATGAAAAGAGCCCAGGCTTGGGAGTCAGAGGTCATGGGTTCTAATCCCGGCTCCGCCACTTGTCAGCTGGGTGACTTTGGGCAAGTCACTTCACTTCTCGGTGCCTGAGTTCCCTCATTTGGAAAATGGGGATTAAGACTGTAAGTCCCACGCGGGGCAACCTGATTACTTTGTAGCTACCCCAGCACTTAGAACAGTGCTTGGCACATAGTAAGTGCTTAACAAATACCATAAATATTTATTATTATTCTCACTCAGCCTGTCCCATCTACTCTTTGAAGTAGACGACAGGGGATCCCAAAGCAGGCCCCGACGACAGGAGTAGCAGTGCTTGACACATAGCGAGGGCTTAACAAATACCATAATTATTTTTTATTATTCTCATTCAGCCTGTCCCATCTACTCTTTGAAGTAGACGACATGGGATCCCAAAGCAGGCCCCAACGACAGAAGTAGCAGTGCTTGGCACATAGCAAGGGCTTAACAAATACCATAATTATTTATTATTATTCTCATTCAGCCTGTCCCATCTACTCTTTGAAGTAGACGACATGGGATCCCAAAGCAGGCCCCGACAACAGGAGTAGCAGTGCTTAACAAATACCATAATTATTTATATTATTCTCATTCAGCCTGTCCCATCTACTCTTTGAAGTAGACGACATGGGATCCCAAAGCAGGCCCCGACAACAGGAGTAGCAGTGCTTGGCACGTGGTAAGGGCTTAACAAATACCATAATTATTTATTATTATTCTCATTCAGCCTGTCCCATCTACTCTTCGAAGCAGACGACACGGGATCCCAAAGCAGGCCCCGACGACAGGAGTAGCAGTGCTTGGCACGTAGTAAGGGCTTAACAAATACCATAATTATTTATTATTATTCTCATTCAGCCTGTCCCATCTACTCTTTGAAGTAGATGACATGGGATCCCAAAGCCGGCCCCGACAACAGGAGTAGCAGTGCTTGGCACACAGTAAGGGCTTAACAAATTCCATAGTTATTTATTATTATTCTCGTTCAGCCTGTCCCATCTACTCTTTGAAGTAGACGACACGGGATCCCAAGGCAGGCCCCGACAACATGAGTAGCAGTGCTTGGCACATTTTAAGGGCTTAACAAATACCATAATTATTTTTTATTATTCTCATTCAGCCTGTCCCATCTACTCTTTGAAGTAGACGACATGGGATCCCAAAGCGGGCCCCGACAACAGGAGTAGCAGTGCTTGGCACGTAGTAAGGGCTTAACACATACCATAATTATTTATTATTATTCTCATTCAGCCTGTCCCATCTACTCTTCGAAGTAGACGACGCGGGATCCCAAAGCAGGCCCCGACGACAGGAGTAGCAGTGCTTGGCACATAGCAAGGGCTTAACAAATACCATAATTTCTTTATTATTATTCTCATTCAGCCTGTCCCATCTACTCTTTGAAGTAGACGACATGGGATCCCAAAGCAGTCCCCAACGACAGGAGTAGCAGTGCTTGGCACGTAGTAAGGACTTAACAAATACCATAATTATTCATTATTATTCTCATTCAGCCTGTCCCATCTACTCCAAATACCATAATTATTTATTATTATTCTCATTCAGCCTGTCCCATCTACTCTTTGAAGTAGACGACATGGGATCCCAAAGCAGGCCCCGACGACAGGAGTAGCAGTGCTTGGCACATAGCAAGGGCTTAACAAATACCATAATTTCTTTATTATTATTCTCATTCAGCCTGTCCCATCTACTCTTTGAAGTAGACAACATGGGATCCCAAAGCAGGCTCTGACAACAGGAGTAGCAGTGCTTGGCACATAGTAAGGGCTTAACAAATACCATAATTATTTTTTATTATTCTCATTCAGCCTGTCCCATCTACTCTTTGGTCCCAGGTCCCAGCAACAAGAGTAGCAGTGCTTGGCACATAGTAAGGGCTTAACAAATACCATAATTATTTTTTATTATTCTCATTCAGCCTGTCCCATCTACTCTTTGAAGTAGATGACATGGGATCCCAAAGAAGGCCCCGACGACAGGAGTAGCAGTGCTTGGCACGTAGTAAGGGCTTAACAAATACCATAATTATTTATTATTATTCTCATTCAGCCTGTCCCATCTACTCTTTGAAGCAGACGACACGGGATCCCAAAGCAGGCCCCGACAACAGGAGTAGCAGTGCTTGGCACATAGCAAGGGCTTAACAAATACCATAATTATTTATTATTATTCTCATTCAGCCTGTCCCATCTAATCTTTGAAGTAGACGACATGGGATCCCGAAGCAGGCCCCAACAACATGAGTAGCAGTGCTTGGCACATTTTAAGGGCTTAACAAATACCATAATTATTTATTATTATTCTCATTCGGCCTGTCCCATCTACTCTTTGAAGTAGACGACACGGGATCCCAAAGCAGGCCCCGACGACAGGAGTAGCGCTTGACCGCAACTCGGATGGGGTCGCGGGGCTGGAAAAGAAGAGAGAGGAAAAACATCCCGGGGCCGGATGCTTGCCGAGAAATCTTTCGACAGACCATCCCATTCAGACCACGAGTCGACCCGGCTCTTCAATCGCCGGGACACATCCCGGCCCCTTCCCGATGGGAAGAACCGGCCTCCTCCCCGTGTTTGCCGAACGCGTTCCCTCGTGAGCGAGCCCGGTCACCTTTCTTTCATCTTCTGAGGAGGCGGAGAAAAACCAGGTCCGATGCTTCTTGCTGATGTGGACGATCTTGAAGGGGAAGACGTTGTTTGATGTTGTTTCCTCAGCTGCTCGCATGACCCTGGGAAGGGAAGGGCTTGGGATGTCAGCGCTCCGGCCGGGAAGAGCTAAAGGGGTCCTTGCCGCCCCCCTCCTCCCACCTCCAACCCTCACGTAGGAAATAGCAGGCTGTTGGCCCACTGGGTAACTATAAAAATGACTTCAAGTCTGGACCTCAATAATAATCATAATGATGGCATTTATTAAGCGCTTACTATGTGCAAAGCGCTGTTCTAAGCGCTGGGGAGGTGACAAGGTGATCAGGTTGTCCCACGAGGGGCTCACGGTCTTCATCCCCATTTTGCATACGAGGGAACCGAGGCCCAGAGAAGCGAAGTGACTTGCCCAAAGTCACCCAGCCGACGACCGGCGGAGCCGGGATTTGAACCCGTGACCTCTGACTCCAAAGCCCGGGCTCTTTCCACTGAGCCACGCTGCTTCTCTGAAGTAGCCCAGCTCAGAGTGGCACCTCGGTTTGATGATCATCATCAATCGTATTTATTGAGCGCTTACTATGTGCACAGCACTGTACTAAGCGCTTGGGAAGTACAAATTGGCAACACATAGAGACAGTCCCTACCCAACAGTGGGCTCCGATGATGATGATGGAGGGTACAATGCAACAATAAGCAGACACAATCCCTGCCCACAGTGAGCTTACAGTCTAGAGGTGGAGACATTAATGTTAAGTGAATAAATTACAGATAAAATTATAAATAAATGGATTACAAATATGTACCTAAGGTTGGACATGGTCCCTAGTCCACATGGGGCTCACGGTCTGAGTAGGAGGGAGAATGCAAATAATAATAATAATGATGGCATTTGTTAAGCGCTTACTATGTGCAAAGCACTGTTCTAAGCGCTGGGGAGGTTACAAGGTGATCAGGTTGTCTCACTGGGTGCTCAGGGTTGTAATCCGCATTTTATAGAAGAGGTAACGGAGGCACAGAGAAGTTAGGTGACTTGCCCAAAGTCACACAGCTGACAATTGGCGGAGCCGGCATTTGAACCCGTGACCTCTGACTCCAAAGCCCGCGCTCTTTCCCCTGAGCCATCCTTTTGAACCCGTCTCATTTTAGACATGAATCAAGCTTCTCATTCATTCATTCATTTATTCAATCGCATTTATTATTATTATTAATAATAATAATAATGATGGTATTTGTTAAGCACTTACTATGTGCAAAGCACTGCTCTAAGCGCTGGGGAGGTTACAAGGTGATCAGGTTGTCCCACAGGGGGGCTCACAGTCTTAACCCCATTTTACAGATGAGGGAACTGAGGCCCAGAGAAGTTAAATGTTGATGATGGTATTTGTTAAGCGCTTACTATGTGCAAAGCACTGTTCTAAGCGCTGGGGAGGTTACAAGGTGATCAGGTTGTCCCAAGGGGGCCCACACTTTTAATCCCCATTGTACAGGTGAGGTAACTGAGGCACAGAGAAGTGAAGTGACTTGCCCAAAGTCACATAGCTGACAAGTGGCGGAGCCGGGATTTGAACCCATGACCTCTGACTCCCAAACCCGTGCGCTTTCCACTGAGCCATGCTGCTTACTGAGCGCTTACTGTGTGCAGAGCACTGTACTAAGCGCTTGGGAAGTCTAAATTGGCAACATCTAGAGACAGTCCCTACCCAACAGTGGGCTCGCAGCCTAGAAGAGTCAGAGGACGCGGGTTCTAATCCCGGCTCCCCTGCGTGTCTGCCGTGTGACCTTGGGCCAGCCGCTTCGCTCCTCCGTGCCTCAGTTCCCTCATCTGTAAAACGGGGATTGAACCCGCGAGCCCCACGGGGGACAACTTGTTACTTGTCTTTACTCCAGTGCGTATTTCACTTCGGCAAATGGGAAGCGTTAAACAAATATCAGAATTATTATCATCATCATCATCAATCGTATTTATTGAGCGCTTACTATGTGCAGAGCACCCAACCGAGTCCCAGATTAGCCCCGCGGCGACCCGAAACTCACCGGTTGTAGCCGCTCAGCGAGAAGGCTCCCTGAGGAGAGGCTGACGTGCTGCTCTTGAAATAATAGATACATCTCTTGTGGATGATCACAAACCGCAGAGGCCCTGGGGACGAGAATCACATCATCATCATCATCATCACGGCATTTCTTAAGCGCTTACTACGTGCCAAGCACTGTTCTAAGCGCTGGGGAGGTTACAAGGTCATCAGGTTGGCCCACGTGAGGCTCACAGTCTCCATCCCCATTTGCCTGATGAGGGAACTGAGGCCCAGAGAAGTGAAGCGTACCGCCCGAACCACTCCGTAATCATCATCATCAATCGTATTTATTGAGCGCTTACTGTGTGCAGAGCACTGGACTAAGCGCTTGGGAAGTCCAAATTGGCAACATCTAGAGACAGTCCCTACCCAGCAGTGGGCTCACAGTCTAAAAGGGGGGAGACGGAGAACAAAACCAAACATACTAAGAAAATAAAATAAATATAATAACGATGGCATTTATTAAGCGCTTACTATGTGCGCAAATCAAAGGGACGGGTGAGCGAGGGGTCGGGTGATGACCAGAGAAGCTGAGGGGGCTGGTGGACGGAGTAATAATAATAATAATTATTGGGACAACCTGATAACCTTGTAAACTCCCCAGCACTTAGAACAATGCTTTGCACCTAGTAAGCGCTTAATAAATGCCATTATTATTAATAATAATATTAATATTAATACAATTATATTATTAATATTAATAATAATAATAATGGCATTTATTAAGCGCTTACTATGTGCAAAGCACACAGTCTTCAGTGAGATTAAGACCGGCTCACAGTCTTAATCCCCATTTTACAGACGAGGGAACTGAGGCGCGGAGAAGTGAAGCGGCTTGCCCAAAGTCACCCAGCTGACAGTTGGCGGAGCCGGGATTTGAACCCATGACCTCTGACTCCAAAGCCCGGGCTCTTTCCACTGAGCCACGCTGCTTCTCTCAGTAGGGGCCTGGGCATCAGAGGACCTCGATTCCCACCCTGGCTCGGCCGCTTGTCTGCTGTGTGACCGTGGGCGAGTCACTTTGCTTCTCTGGGCCTCAGTTTCTTCATTCATTCATTCAATCGTATTTATTGAGCGCTTACTGTGTGCAGAGCACTGTACTAAGCGCTTGGGAAGTACAAGTTCCTTTAATAATAATAATAATGGCATTTATTAAGCGCTTACTACGGGCAAAGCGCCGCTCTAAGCGCTGGGGAGGTTACAAGGCGATCAGATTGTCCCATGGGGGGCTCACAGTCTTCATCCCCATTTTCCAGATGAGGGAACTGAGGCCCAGAGAATAATAATAATAATAATATTAAGTAAGCGCTTAATAAATACTATTAAAAAATAATAATAATGATGGTATTTGTTAAGTGCTTACTATGTGCAAAGCGCTGTTCTAAGCGCTGGGGAGGTCACAAGGTGATCAGGTTGTCCCACGGGGGGCTCACAGTCTTCATCCCCATTTTTCAGATGAGGGAACTGAGGCCCAGAGAAGTGAAGTGACTTGCCCAAAGTCCCACAGCTGACAAGTGATGATGACGGCATTTATTAAGCGCTTATTATGTGCAAAGCACTGTTCTAAACGCTGGCGAGGTTACAGGGTGATCAGGTTTCCCAAGGGGGGGAGCCTCACAGTCTTCATCCCCATTTTCCAGATGAGGTAACTGAGGCCTAGAGAAGTTAAGTGACTTGCCCAAAGTCACACAGCTGACAAGTGATGATGATGGCATTTATTAAGCGCTTGCTTAGCACTAGGGAGGTTACAAGGTAATCAGGTTGTCCCACGGGGGGGCTCACAGTCTTCATCCCCATTTTCCAGATGAGGAAACTGAGGCCCAGAGAAGTGAAGTGACTTTCCCAACGTTACACAGCTGACAAGTGGTGGAGCCGGAATTTGAACCCATGACCTCCGACTCCAAAGCCCGGGCTCTTTCCACTGAGCCACGCTGCTTCTGCTTCGCTGCTTCTTTGTAAAATGGAGATTCATTCATTCAGTCAATCATATTTATTGAGTGCTTACTGTGTGCAGAGCACTGTACTAAGCGCTTGGGAAGTACAATTCAGCAATAAAGAGGGACAATCCCTGCCGACACCAGGCTTTCAGTCTACAGGGGGAAGACAGATATCAAAACAAGTACACAGGCGTCAATATAAATAAATAGAATTATAGTTATGTACACATCAAAACAAGTAAACAGCATGTCTACGTGATTTGTTTTGTTGTCTGTCTCTATATGTTGCCAACTTGTACTTCCCAAGCGCTTAGTACAGTGCTCTGCACACAGTAAACGCTCAATAAATACGACTGAATGAACGAATTTCTCCCCCTTCTAGACTGTGAGCCCGTTGTTGGGTAGCGACCGTTTCTATATGACGCTGACTTGGACTCCCCAAGCGCTTAGTACAGTGCTCTGCACACAGTAAGCGCTCAGTAAATACGATTGAATGAATGAATGGATGAATCGATATAAGCAGAATTATAGATAAAAACATATATACATAAGTATATAAGTACCTGTATATATGTATATGTTTGTACATATTTGTTACTCTATTTATTTATTTTATTTGTACATATCTATCCTATTTATTTTATTTTGTTAGTATGTTTGGTTTTGTTCTCTTTCTCCCCCTTTTAGACTGTGAGCCCACTGTTGGGTAGGGACTGTCTCTATATGTTGCCAACTAGTACTTCCCAAGCGCTTAGTACAGTGCTCTGCACACAGTAAGCGTTCAATAAATACGATTGATGATGATGATGATGATGATGGTAAGTGCCATGGGGGGGTTGGGAGGGGGGAGAGCTATGGGGGCGGGTTGAGGTGACGCAGAAAGGCGGGGGAGCTGAGGAAAAGGAGGGCTTCATTCAATCGTATTTATTGAGCGCTTACTGTGTGCAGAGCACTGTACTAAGCGCTTGGGAAAGTGCAATACAACAATAAACAGACAAATTCCCTGCCCACAATAAGCTAGAGCTTCAGTGGGGAAGACTGATTGTTTGGAAGATGAGAAGCAGCGTGGCTCAGTGGAAAGAGCCCGGGCTTTGGTGTCAGAGGTCAGGGGTTCAAATCCTGGCTCTGCCACTTGTCTGCTGTGTGACTTTAGGCAAGTCACTTCAGGTCTCTGGGCCTCGGTTCCCTCCTCTGTAAAATGGGGATTAAGACTGTGAGCCCCCCCATGGAACAACCTGATCACCTTGTAACCTCCCCAGCGCTTAGAAAAGTGCTTTGCACATAGTAAGCGCTTAATAAATGCCGTCATTATTATTATTATTTGCATTCTCCCTCCTACTTGGACCGTGAGCCCCATGTGGACGAGGGACCATGTCCAACCTTATGTACATATTTGTAATCCATTTATTTATAATTTTATCTGTAATTTATCTGTCTCCCCCTTCCAGACTGTGAGCCCGTTGTTGGGTAGGGACCGTCTCTATATGTTGCCGACTTGTACTTCCCAAGCGCTTAGTACAGTGCTCTGCACACAGTAAGTGCTCAATAAATACGATTGATTGATTGATTGATTGATTGATTGACTGTGAGCCCACTGTTGGGTAGGGACCGTCTCTATATGTTGCCGACTTGGACTTCCCAAGCGCTTAGTACAGTGCTCTGCACACAGTAAGTGCTCAATAAATACGATTGATTGATTGATTGATTGACTGTGAGCCCATTGTTGGGTAGGGACCGTCTCTATATGTTGCCGACTTGGACTTCCCAAGCGCTTAGTACAGTGCTCTGCACACAGTAAGCGCTCAATAAATACGACTGACTGAATGAATGAATAATGTCTCCCCCTCAAGACTGTAAGCTCACAGTGGGCAGGGACTGTATCTGTTTATTGTTGGCTCTCCAAAGTGCTTATAGTACAGTGCTCTGCACACAGTAAGCGCTCAGTACATACAACTGACTTGAGTCAAGTTGACTGACTTGACTATTTATTTTACTTGTACATATCTATTCTATTTATTTGATTTTGTTAATATGTTTGGTTTTGTTGTCTGTCTCCCCCTTCTAGACTGTGAGCCCACTGTTGGGTAGGGACTTTCTCTAGATGTTGCCAACTTGGACTTCCCAAGCGCTTAGTACAGTGCTCTGCACACAGTAAGCGCTCAATAAATACGATCGATTGATTGATTGATTGATTGAAAGCCACTTCGAGGTTGGCAGGAGGGTTTCAACATAGGCAGGGCTGAGGAAAGGGAAGGAGAGATCCGACTTGGAATCTCAGCGTGATCGCGGCTCTGCTCCGGTCTCAGTTTCCCCCCAGGATTTTGGCTCGGAGCCATTAGGGGAATCGTGGAATTCATTTCTATTAAAGTCATCATCATCATCAATCGTATTTATTGAGCGCTTACTGTGTGCAGAGCACTGTATTGAGCACTTGGGAAGTCCAAGTTGGCAACATATAGAGACAGTCCCTACCCAACAGTGGGCTCACAGTCTAAAAAGTCCTTCTCCCCCACTAGACCGTAAGCTCGTTGTGGGCAGGGGATGGCTCTATTGTTATCTTGTCCTCTTCCAAGCGCTTAGTACAGCAGCGTGGCTCAGTGGAAAGAGCCCGGGCTTTGGAGTCAGAGGTCATGGGTTCAAATCCCGCGTCTGCCAATAGTCAGCTGTGTGACTTTGGGCAAGTCACTTCACCTTTCTAGGCCTCAGTTCCCTCATCTGGAAAATGGGGATTAAAACTGTGAGCCCCCCGTGGGACAACCTGATCAGACTGTAACCTCCCCAGTGCTTAGAACAGTGCTTTGCACTTAGTAAGTGCTTAATAAATCCCATCATCATTATTATTATTATTATTATTGTTACAGTACTCTGAACACAGTCCCCCTTCTAGACTGTGAGTCCACTTAGGGACTGTCTCCCCATTTTATTTGTACATATTTATTCTATTTATTTTATTTTGTTAATATGTTTTGTTTTGTTCTCAATCCCCACTTTATTTGTACATATTCATTCTATTTATTTTATTTTGTTAATATGTTCTGTTTTGTTCTCTGTCTTCCCCTTCTAGACTGTGAGCTCGCTGTTGCGTAGGGACCGTCTCTATATGTCGCCAACTTGTACTTCCCAAGCGCTTAGTACAGTGCTCTGCACACAGTAAGCGCTCAATAAATACGACTGATTGAATGAATGAATGAATGAATGTGCAAAGCACTGTTCTAAGCGCTGGGGAGGTTACAGGTTGTCCCACATGGGGCTCACAGTCTTAATCCCCATTTTCCAGATGAGGTAACTGAGGCCCAGAGAAGTCAAGCGACTTGCCCAAAGTCACACAACTGACATGCGGCGGAGCTGGGATTTGAACCCATGACCTCTGACTCCAAAGCCCGGGCTCTTTCTACTGAGCCACACTGCTTCTCTAATTGTACTTCCCAAGTGCTTAGTTCAGTGCTCTGCACACAGTCAGCGCTCAATAAATACGATTGAATGAATGAATGAATGAACAGTAGGTGGACAATAAATAATAATAATGATGGTGTTTGTTAACTGCTTACTACGTGCAAAGCACTGTTCTAAGCGCTGGGGAGGGTACAAGGTGATCAGGTTGTCCCACCGGGGGCTCACAGTTTTAATCCCCATTTTACAGATGAGGGAACTGAGGCACAAAGAAGTCAAGTGATTTTGACACCTGTCTACATGTTTTGTTTTGTTGTCTGTCTCCCCCTTCTAGACTGTGAGCCCGTTGTTGGGTAGGGACCGTCTCTAGATGTTGCCAACTTGGACTTCCAAGCGCTTAGTACAGTGCTCTGCACACAGTAAGCACTCAATAAACTGAATGAATGAATGAAAGTGACTTGCCCAAAGTCACCCAGCTGACAGTTGGCGGAGCCAGGATTCGAACCCATGACCTCTGACTCCAGAGCCCGGGCTCTTTCCACTGAGCCACGCTGCTTCTCGTGATTCTCAAATACGATTGCATTACAATGTTTTCTCGGTAGCGTGAGCCAGTCTGGCTGGAACATGCCACACGCCACGGGGATGATGATAATAATAATAATAATAATAATAATAATAATAATAATAATGTTGGTATTTGTTAAGCGCTTACTATGTGCAAAGCACTGTTCTAAGCGCTGGGGTAGATACAAGGTAATCAGGTTGTCCCACGAGGGGCTCACAGTCTTCATCCCCATTTTACAGATGAGGGAACTGAGGCCCAGAGAAGTGAAGTGACTTGCCCGAAGGGGGATGGAGGGAACAGTTGTGTACACGTGAATCGCTCCGGATACAGCTGTGTACACACGTGCCGCTCCAGATACGGGTCAATTCCACGGCACGAGCTCTCTTCCAAGCAGTCCTGTGACCACACCACATAAAGGAAGCAGCGTGGCTCAGTGGAAAGAGCCCGGGCTTTGGAGTCAGGGGTCACGGGTTCAAATCCCGGCTCCGCCACTTGTCAGCTGGGTGTGGGCCAGTCACTTCACTTCTCTGGGCCTCAGTTCCCTCATCTGTAAAATGGGGATTAAGACTGGGAGCCCCCTGCGGGACAACCTGATCACCTTGTACCCTCCCCAGCGCTTAGAACAGTGCTTTGCACATAGTAAGCGCTTAATAAACGCCATTATTATTATTATCATTATTAGTATTATTTGTATTGGTACTTGTATTTGTACTTCCCAAGCGCTTAGTACAGTGCTCTGCACACAGGAAGCGCTCAATAAAGACGATTGATGATGATGATGATATTATTTTAAGAGAACTGGAGAGGAGTGGTAGTGAGAGGGGCATTTATTAGGCACCTCCTGAGGGCAATGCGCTGTAGTTAAGTACCTGGAAAAGTACATAATAATAATGATTATGGTATTTGTTAAGTGTTTATTTTGTACCAGGCACTGTTCCAAGGTCTGGGGTGAATAATAATAATAATAATAATAATAATGATAATAATGGAATTTATTAAGCGCTTACTATGTGCAAAGCACTGTTCTAAGCGCTGGAGAGGTTACAAGGTGATCAGGTTGTCCCACCGGGGGCTCACAGTCTTAATCCCCATTTTACAGATGAGGGAACTGAGGCCCAGAGAAGTGAAGTGACTTGCCCAAAGTCACATGGCTGACAATGGGCAGAGCCGGGATTTGAACCCATGACCTCTGACTCCAAAGCCCGGGCTCTTTCCATCGAGCCACGCTGCTTCTCTGGCTCTGAATACAAGCCAATCGGGTTGGACACAGTCCCTGTCCCACATGGGGATCACAGCCTTAATCCCCATTTTACAGGTGAGGTAACTGAGGCCCGGAGAAGTGAAGTGACTTGTCCAAGGTCACACAGCCGACAAGTGGGGGAGCTGGGATTAGAACCCATGACATCGGAAGCAAGCGCAAATTCCCTCCCCTCTGGCGGCCTCCACTCTAGGAGAGGGGGGAGAACAGACTAATATTTCCAAGGGTGGGCACCTTCCGCGCCTCATCTTTTTTTCTATGACATGTGTTGAGCGCTTACTACGTTCCGGACACTGTACTAAGCGCCGGGGTAGTGGAAAGAGCCCGGGCTTTGGAGTCAGAGGTCAGGGGTTCAAATCCCGGCTCCGCCAACTGTCAGCTGTGTGACTCGGGGCAAGTCACTTGACTTTTCTGGGCTTCAGTTACCTCATCTGTAAAATGGGGATTAATTAATCAATAATAATAATAATCATAATAATGGCATTTATTAAGCGCTTACTATGTGCAAAGCACTGTTCTAAGCGCTGAATCAATCAATTGTATTTATTGAGCGCTTACTGTGTGCAGAGCACTGTACTAAGCAGTCGGGAAGTCCAAGTTGGCAACATATAGAGACAGTCCCTACCCAACAGTGGGCTCACAGTGGGCTCTGGAGTCAGAGGTCAGGGGTTCAAATCCCGGCTCCGCCAACTGTCAGCTGTGTGACTCGGGGCAAGTCACTTGACTTTTCTGGGCTTCAGTTACCTCATCTGTAAAATGGGGATTAATTAATCAATAATAATAATAATCATAATAATGGCATTTATTAAGCGCTTACTATGTGCAAAGCCCTGTTCTAAGCGCTGAATCAATCAATTGTATTTATTGAGCGCTTACTGTGTGCAGAGCACTGTACTAAGCGTTCGGGAAGTCCAAGTTGGCAACATATAGAGACAGTCCCTACCCAACAGTGGGCTCACAGTGGGCTCTGGAGTCAGAGGTCAGGGGTTCAAATTCCGACTCCGCCAATTGTCAGCTATGTGACTCGGGGCAAGTCACTTGACTTTTCTGGGCCTCAGTTACCTCATCTGTAAAATGGGGATTAATTAATCAATAATAATAATAATCATAATAATGGCATTTATTAAGCGCTTACTATGTGCAAAGCCCTGTTCTAAGCGCTGAATCAATCAATCAATTGTATTTATTGAGCGCTTACTGTGTGCAGAGCACTGTACTAAGCGCTCGGGAAGTCCAAGTTGGCAACATATAGAGACAGTCCCTACCCAACAGTGGGCTCACAGTCTAAAAGGGGGAGACTCCGAGTCCCCCGAGGGACAACCTGATCGCCTTGTAACCTCCCCAGCGCTTAGAACAGCGCTTTGCACGTAGTAAGCGCTTAATAAATGCCATCATCATCGTTATTATTATACATATCTATTCTATTTATTTTATTTTGTGAGTATCATCATCATCATCAATCGTATTTACTGAGCGCTTACTATGTGCAGAGCACTGTACTAAGCGCTTGGGAAGTACAAATTGGCAACATACAGAGACAGTCCCTACCCAACAGTGGGCTCACAGTCTAAAAGAGAAGAAAATACAAAATTTGTATTTATTTTGAAGATCCTGCACTGTCACTACCTCTGTTCTAAGTGTTTTAATATAAAACTTGCCATGGAAATCAGCCCATTCTCCTTTTAGCCGGAAAATTTCATTCTGAACATGTTTGACATTCCCCCATGCCCCCAGATTTCCTGCCTTTATCCTCACACTCATCAGTCGGCATTTAGGATTTAATATTCCGAAACGGACTCCAGATACGCGGCGTCGATAGTGTTCAACTGTCACCCCACAAGAAGAGAATTAATGGATGTTAATTAACAGAGTACGTTTGGTTTTGTTCTCCGTCTCTCCCTTTTAGACTGGGAGCCCGCTGTTGGGTAGGGACCGTCTCTAGATTGATTTAATATTCCGAAACGGACTCCAGATACGCGGCGTCGATAGTGTTCAACTGTCACCCCACCAGAACAGAATTAATGGACGTTAATTAACAGAGTACGTTTGGTTTTGTTCTCCGTCTCTCCCTTTTAGACTGGGAGCCCGCTGTTGGGTAGGGACCGTCTCTAGATTGATTTAATATTCCGAAACGGACTCCAGATACACGGCGTCGATAGTGTTCAACTGTCACCCCACAAGAACAGAATTAATGGACATTAATTAACAAAGTATGTTTGGTTTTGTTCTCAATCAATCAATCAATCAATCGTATTTATTGAGCGCTTACTATGTGCAGAGCACTGTACTAAGCGCTTGGGAAGTACAAATTGGCATCACATAGAGACATAGAGACAGTTGTTCTCCGTCTCTCCCTTTTAGACTGGGAGCCCACGTCATCCCCCAGGCCTGGAATGCCCCCAATCCCTCTGCCCATCCGCCAAGCTCGCTCTCTTCCTCCCTTCAAGGCCCTGCTGAGAGCTCACCTCCTCCAGAAGGCCTTCCCAGACTGAGCCCCTTCTTTCCTCTCCCCCTCGTCCCCCTCTCCATCCCCCCGTCTTACCTCCTTCCCTTCCCCACAGCACCTGTATATATGGATATATGGTTGTATATATTTATTACTCTATTTATTTATTTATTTTACTTGTACATTTCTATCCTATTTTATTTTGTTGGTACGTTTGGTTCTGTTCTCTGTCTCCCCCTTTTAGACTGTGAGCCCGCCGTTGGGTAGGGACTGTCTCTATGTGATGCCAATTTGTACTTCCCAAGCGCTTAGTACAGTGCTCTGCACATAGTAAGCGCTCAATAAATACGATTGATTGATTGATTGATTGATTGGGAGCCCGCTGTTGGGTAGGGCCCGTCTCTAGATGTTGCCAACTTGGACTCCCCAAGCGCTTCGTCCAGTGCTCTGCACACAGGAAGCGCTCAATAAATACGACTGATTGATTGATTTATTGAGCGCTTCCTCTGTTCTAAGCGCTTGGGAAGTCCAAGTCGCGGCACAGACGGGCGGGCGCACAGTCTAGGAGTCTCCCGAGTGCGGAAGGAGCGCGAGGACTTACATTTCAGCAACTGCAGCTGCGTGCCGCCCTTCTTGTGAAGATAGCCGGACTTGACCACCCCGCCCGGCATGGTCAGGAGGTTCTGGGCCCCGATGGCCTTCATGGGGATGGGCCAGTGCTGCTCCTCGGCTGCCATCGCGCTGAAATCGACAGAAGAAGGAGAGGGGTCCGACGGTGAGGCCATCGCCCTCGGGAACGCGAGCCGAAAGGTCCCCCCTCAACCCCGGCCCTCCAAAACAGCAAATAACACCCGCCGCTGCGACGTCTCAGAGATTCCGGGAAGTTGGGGATGAGTTTCAGAAAGTCCCAAAGCGCCGGGGACGGTCTCCTCTGTGACAGTCTTTTCGACTGTGAGCCCACTGTCGGGTAGGGACCGTCTCTAGATGTTGCCAACTTGGACTTCCCAAGCGCTTAGTCCAGTGCTCTGCACACCGTAAGCGCTCAATAAATACGATTGGTGGTGATGACAGAGGGGCGGGCGGCTGGCCTGCGGCTTCACGAGGCACAGATGGAGAGCGTTGCCAAGGCAACAACTTTTTCCGTGACGAATAATAATAATCATAACCGTGGGCTTTTGGACTGTGAGCCCGCTGTTGGGTAGGGACTGTCTCTATGTGTTGCCAATTTGTACTTCCCAAGCGCTTAGTACAGTGCTCTGCACATAGTAAGCGCTCAATAAATACGACTGATTGATTGATAACCGCGGTATTCGTTCGGCGCTTCCTCTGTACTAGGCGCTATGGTAGATCCGAGCTAATCAGGTTGGACGCAGTCCCTGTCCCGCGTGGGGCTCACCGTCTTAATCGCCAGTTTATGGATAATAATAACGATGGCATTTGTTAAGTGCTTACTATGTGCAAAGCACTGTTCTACGCGCTGGGGGGGGGGATACAGTGTGATCAAGTGGTCCCATGTGGGGCTCACAGTCTTAATCCCCATTTTTACAGATGAGGGAACTGAGGCTCAGAGAAGTTAAGTGACTTGCCCAGGGTCACACTGAGGCGCGGAGGATGTGAAGTGACTTGCCCAAGGTCACGCAGCAGACAAGTGCTGAAGCTGGGATTAGAACCCAGGTCCTTTTGACTCCCAGGGCCATGCGATATCCACTAGGCCATGCTAAATGGGAGGCCGCTCTTAGCCAGAGGCTAGGTTTGCGGGATGCATTCATTCAATCGTATTTATTGAGCGCTTACTGTGTGCAGAGCACTGTACTAAGCGCTTGGGAAGTCCAAGTCGGCAACATCTAGAGACGGTCCCTACCCGACAGCTGGCTCACAGTCTAGAAGGGGGAGACAGACAACAAAACAAGTACACCTTCTAGACTGTGAGCCCACTGTTGGGTAGGGACCGTCTCTATGTGTTGCCAATTTGTACTTCCTAAGCGCTTAGTACAGTGCTCTGCACATAGTAAGCGCTCAATAAATACGATTGGTTGGTTGAAGTAGACAGGTGTCAAAATCGTCAGAACTAGAATTAAAGCTGCATGCACATCATTAACATTAACATCATTAACAAAAACAGTAAATAGGTACAAGTAAAATAGAGTAATAAATCTGTACAAATATATACAAGTGTTGTGTGGACGGGAAGGAGGTAGGGCGGGGGGGTGGGGAGGAGGAGGGGATAAAAGAGGCTCAATCTGGGAAGGCCTCCTGGAGGAGGTGAGCTCTCAATAGAGCTCTCTTATGTGGCCAACTTGTACTTCCCAAGCGCTTAGTACAGTGCTCTGCACACAGTAAGTGCTCAATAAATACGATTGATTGATTGATTGAATAGGGCTTTGAAGGGAGGAAGAGAGCTAGCTTGGTGGATGTGTGGAGGGAGGGCATTCCATGTTTTAAGGTATGTTTAATCAATCAATCAATCAATCGTATTTATTGAGCGCTGACTGTGTGCAGAGCACTGTACTAAGCGCTTGGGAAGTACAAGTTGGCCACATCTAGAGACGGTCCCTACCCACCAGTGGGCTCACAGTCTAGAAGGGGGAGACAGAGAACAAAACCAAACATACCAACAAAATAAAATAAATAGAATAGATATGTACCCCTCCTTTTAGACTGTGAGCCCACTGTTGGGTAGGGACCGTCTCTATATGTTGCCAACTTGGACTTCCCAAGCGCTTAGTACAGTGCTCTGCACACAGTAAGCGCTCAATAAATACGATTGATTGTACAAGTAAAATACATAGAGTAATAAATATGTACAAACGTATATACATATATACAGGTGCTGTGGGGAAGGGAAGGAGGTTTAAGTGAAGAACAGCTTCGATGAGGGGGTAGGGAGGACAATATCACGTTGCCACCTTGGCGGGAAACACCCTCCTCCTCAAAAATCTCCGGTGGTTGCTTATCGACCTTCGTATGAAGCAAAAACTCCTCACCCTGGGCTTCAAGGCTGTCCATCCCCTCGCCCCCTCTTACCTCACCTCCTTTCTCTCCTTGTCCATCCCCTGGCCCCCTCTTACCTCACCTCCTTTCTCTCCTTCTCCATCGCAGCCCGCACCCTCCGCTCCTCTGCCGCTAAATCTCCTCACCGTTAGGCCTCGTTCTCGCCCGTCCCGCCATCGACCCCCGTCCTCCCCCTGGCCTGGAATTCCCTCCCTCCGCCCACCCTCCATACTAGCTCTCTTCCCCCCCTTCAAAACCCTCCTGAGAGCTCACCTCCTCCAGGAGGCCTTCCCAGATTGAGCCCCCCTTTTCCTCTGCTCCTCCTCCCCTCCCTGCCCCACAGCACCTGTGTATACATGCACATATTTATTATTCTATTTATTTTTTAATGCTGTGCCTACACCTATAATTCTATTTATTTATATTGATGCTATTGAGGCCTGCTACCTGTTTTGATTCATTCATTCATTCATTCAATCGTATTTATTGAGAGCTTACTGTGTATCCTCCCCAGCACTTAGAACAGTGCTCGGCGCATAATAAATAATAATAATGTTGGTACTTGTTAAGCGCTTACTATGTGCAAAGCACTGTTCTAAGTGCATAGTAAGCACTTAACAAATGCTATCATTATTACTATTTATTTTAGAGACGGACACTATTTTCTGTTTCCCTCATCGCTCCTTGGGAAATAACCCCACTCTGCACCTCCCCATCCACTTCCTCTGAGAGCTTTGTATCCTCCCCAGCGCTTAGAACAGTGCTTGGCACATAGTAAGTGCCTAACAAATGCCATCATCATTATTATTTATTATAATAATTATTATAATATAATATAATATTATATTATATATTATATTATAATGATATATTATTATTATTATTTATTTTAGAGACGGACAATATTTTCTGTTTCCCTCATCGCTCCTTGGGAAATAACCCACCCTCCACCTCCCCATCCACTTCCTCTGAGAGCTTTGTATCTACTCCAGCGCTTAGAACAGTGCTTGGCACATAGTAAGCGCTTAACAAATGCCATCATTATTGTTATTTATTTTAGAGATGGACAATATTTTCTGTTTCCCTCATCGCTCCTTGGGAAATAACCCACCCTCCACCTCCCCATCCACTTCCTCTGAGAGCTTTGCATCTACTCCAGCGCTTAGAACAGTGCTTGGCACATAGTAAACGCCTACGGCTGGACTCCTATAGGAGCGTTTTGGGCGCCAAGAGTGGCAGTTGGGTTGGCATGACTACTCCGCCGCCTCTTCCCCAAAGGGAAGGGTCAGGGACCATCTGCCACGTTGCCACAGACCTTTTCCTGAAAGTCACCTGACGGATTTGCATCCGTTGGGAGGGAAAAGGGAAGTGGCACCATCTGGAAAGTCCGCTTTCCGGCCGGACTATCCGCGGGAGAGGAAAATCCGGGATCTCACACACAACCGGGTCGGGATAAAAGCAAAAGTTGGGGAAGCAGCGTGGCTCAGTGGAAAGAGCCTGGGCTTTGGAGTCGGAGGTGGTGAGTTCAAATCCCGGCTCCGTCACTCGTCCGCTGTGTGACTTTGGGCAAGTCACTTAGTACAAGCGCTACTTGTACTTCAAGCACTTGTACTTCAAGCGCTTAGTACAGTGCTAAGCGCTTAGTACAGTGCTCTGCACATAGTAAGCGCTCAATAAATACGATTGATGATGAAGTCACTTCACTTCTCTGGGCCTCAGTTCCCTCGTCTGGAAAATGGGGATTGAGACTGTGAGCCCCACGTGGGACAACTTGATTACCTTGTATCCACCCCAGTGCTCAGAACAGTGCTTTGCATATAGTAAGCGCTTAACAAATATCAACATTATTATTATTATAAAATCCCTCTGGCACCGGGGAGGGCCTCACCCCAACATTTAAGAGAGGCAGAGAGGCCTGGTGGACACAGCGTGGTCCTGGGAGTCGAAGGCCCTGGATTCTAATCCCGGCTCTGCCATAAATCAATCAATCAATCAATCAATCGCATTTATTGGGCGCTTACTGTATGCACAGCACTGTACTAAGCGTTCGGGAAGTCCAAGTTGGCAACATATAGAGACGGTGCCTACCCAACAGCGGGCTCACGGTCTAGAAGGGGGAGACAATCAATCAATCAATCGTATTTATTGAGCGCTGACTGTGTGCAGAGCACTGTACTAAGCGCTCGGGAAGTCCAAGTTGGCCACATATAGAGACGGTTCCTACCCAACAGCGGGCTCACGGTCTAGAAGGGGGAGACAATCAATCAATCAATCAATCGTATTTATTGAGCGCTGACTGTGTGCAGAGCACTGTACTAAGCGCTCGGGAAGTCCAAGTTGGCAACATATAGAGACGGTCCCTACCCAACAGCGGGCTCACGGTCTAGAAGGGGGAGACAATCAATCAATCAATCAATCAATCGTATTTATTGAGCGCTGACTGTGTGCAGAGCACTGTACTAAGCGCTCGGGAAGTCCAAGTTGGCAACATCTAGAGACGGTCCCTACCCAACAGTGGGCTCACAGTCTAGAAGGGGGAGACAGAGAACAAAACCAAACATACTAACAAAATAAAATAAATAGAATAGATATGTACAAGTAAAATAAATCAATAAATAGAGTAATAAATATGTACAAACATATATCCATATATACAGGTGCTGTGGGGAAGGGAAGGAGGTAAGGTGGGGGGGATGGAAAAGGGGAGGAGGGGGGGAGGAAGGAGGGGGAACAAGTCCAACTTGTACTTCCCAAGCACTCACAGTAAGCGCTCAATAAATACGACTGAACAAATGAATGAAGAGAAGCAGTGTGGCTCAGTGGAAAGAGCCCGGGTTTGGGAGCCAGAGGTCACGGGTTCTAATCCCGGCTCCGCCACTTGTCAATCAGTCAATCAATCAATCAATCATATTTATTGAGCACTTACTGTGTGCAGAGCACTGTACTAAGCACTTGGGAAGTACAAGTTGGCAACATATAGAGACAGTCCCTACCCAACAGTGGGCGTGACTTTGAGCAAGTCACATAATAATGATAATAATGGCATTTATTAAGCGCTTACTATGTGCAAAGCAGTGTTCTAAGCGCTGGGGAGGTTACAAGGTGATCGGGTTGTCCCACGGGGGGCTCACAGTCTTAATCCCCATTTTACAGATGAGGTAACTGAGGCACAGAGAAGTGAAGTGACTTGCCCAAAGTCACACAGCTGACAATTGGTGGAGCCGGGATTTGAACCCATGACCTCTGACTCCAAAGCCCGTACTCTTTCCATTGAGCCACGCTGCTTCTCTTAACTTCTCTGGGCCTCAGTTCCCTCATCTGGAAAATGGGGATTAAGACTGTGAACCCCACGTGGGACAACCTGATCACCTCGTATCCCCCCTCCGTGCTTAGAACAGTGCTTTGCACATAGTAAGTGCTTAACAAATACCACTATAATAATAATAATAATAATGTGTCTGCTACGTGACCTTGGGTAAGTCATTTGACTGTACCTTGGTTACCTCATCTGTAAAAAATGGGGATTAAATCCTAGCCCCTCCTATTTAGACTGTGAGCTCCGTGTGGGACGGGGACTATATCCAAACTGATTAACATGTATTTTCTTCAGCTCTCAGAACAGTCGTTGGCATTCATTCATTCATTCAATTGTATTTATTGAGCACTTATGGTGTGCAGAGCACTGTACTAAGCGCTTGGGAAGTACAAGCCGGTAATATATAGAGACGCTCCCTACCCAACAACAGGCTCACAGTCATAGCAAGCACTTTAAAAGTCCTATTGTTATCATACCCAGTGCTTAGAACAGTGCTTTGCACATAGTAAGCGCTTAACAAATGCCATTATTATTATTATTATTTTAAAAAGTACTACTATTATTATTATTTGAAACCTAACTCCCAAATCCTCTTAGAACAGTGGTTGGCACATAGCAAGCACTTCAAAAGTACTACTACTATCATTATTACTATTATTGTTATTATTTGAAATCTGGCTCCCAAATTCTCCCTAGACCCAGAGAAGCAGCATCCTTCAATCAATCAATCAATCAATGGTATTTACTGAGCGCTTTACTGTGTGCAGAGCACTGTAATAATAATAATAGTTCGTTCATTCATTCAATCGTATTTATTAATAATAATGATAATAATAATAATAATAATAATAATAATAATGGCATTTGTTAAGCGCTTACTATGTGCAGAGCACTGTTCTAAGTGCTGGGGGGGGGGGGAATACAAGGTGATCAAGTTGCCCTACGTGGGGCTCACAGTCTTAATCCCCATTTTGCAGATGAGGGAACTGAGGCTCAGAGAAGTGAAGTGACTGGCCCAAGGCCACACAGCAGACATGTGGATGAGTCGGGATTCGAACCCATGACCTCTGACTCCAAAGCCCGTGCTCTTTCCACTGAGCCACGCTGCCTCTCTTACTGTGTGCAGAGCACTGTACTAAGCGCTTGGGAAGTACAAGTTGGCAACATATAGAGACAGTCCCTACGCAACAGTGGGCTCACAGTCTAGAATAATAATAATAATAATGATGATGGTATTTGTTAAGTACTATGTGCAAAGCACTGTTCTAAGCACTGGGGGGATACAAGGTGATCAGGTTGTCCCGCGTGGGGCTCCCCATTTTCCAGATGAGGTAACTGAGGCACAGAGAAGTTAGCTGACTTGCCCAAAGCCCCACAGCTGACAAATGGCGGAGCCAGGATTAGAACCCATGACCTCTGACTCTCAAGCCCAGGCTCTTGCCACTGAGCCACGCTGCTTCTTGGGACACTGTAGCACTTATGGACATATCTGAAACAATGATGGCACTTGTTAAGCGCTTACTATGTGCAGAGCACTGTTCTAAGCGCTGGGGGGATATAACGTGATCAGGTGGTCCCACGTGGGGCTCACAGTCTTAATCCCCATTTTCCAGATGAGGTCACTGAGGCTCAGAGAAGTGAAGTGACTTGTCCAAGGTCACACAGCAGACATGTGGCGGAGCCGGGATTCGAACCCACGACCGCTGACTCCAAAGCCCGGGCTCTTTCCACTGAGCCACGCTGAAATGTATTTATATTAATGTGAGCCTGCTGTTGGGTAGGGACCGTCTCTATATGTTGCCAACTTGGACTTCCCAAGCGCTTAGTACAGTGCTCTGCACACAGTAAGCGCTCAATAAGTACAACTGAATGAATGAATGAATAATGTCTGTCTCCCCTTCTGGACTGTGAGCTCGCTGTGGGCAGGAAATGTGCCTAACAACTCTGTTGTGTTGTACTTTCCCAGGCGAGCGCTCTACACACGGTAAGCGCTCAATAAATACAACAGATTGAGCGATTGACACGACACACCAGAGCTGATGGACACGTTCCCTGCTCACAGGGAGCCCGCAGCCTAGACGGGGAGATAGAGATGGAGAGAATCAATCAATCAATCGTATTTATTGAGCGCTTACTGTGTGCAGAGCACTGTACTAAGCACTTGGGAAGTCCAAGTTGGCAACATCTAGAGATGGTCCCTACCCAACAGTGGGCTCACAGTCTAGAAGAGGGAGACGGAGAACAAAACCAAACATACTGACAAAATAAAATAAATAGAATAGATACGTGCAAGTAAAATAAATAGAGTAATAAAATAAATAGAGTAATAAAATAAATAAATAGAGTAATAAATAAATGAGGGACACAGGAATAAGTTAGCTGACAGAGAGCCTTGGGGTCAGAGCAGGTCAAATTCATAATTAATTATCATTATTGCTTTTAGACTGTGAGCCCACTGTTGGGTAGGGACTGTCTCTATATGTTGCCAACTTGGACTTCCCAAGCGCTTAGTACAGTACAGCTTAGAACAGTGCTTGGCACATAGTAAGCGCTTCATAAATGCCATTATTATTATTATTAACAAATGCCCCAATTACTAGTGCTTCAGCGCTTAGAACAGTGCTTCAGCGCTTAGAACAGTGCTTTGCACATAGTAAGCGCTTAACAAATGCCATTATTATTATTATTATTATTATTACATGTGCTTGAGAGAAGCAGCGTGGCTCAGTGGAAAGAGCCCAGGCTTTGGAGTCAGAGGTCATAGGTTCAAATCCCGGCTCCACCACTTGTCAGCTGTGTGACCTTGGGCAAGTCACTTCACTTCTCTGGGCCTCAGTTCCCTCATCTGGAAAATGGGGATTAAGACTGTGAGCCCCCCGTGGGACAACCTGATCACCTTGCAACCTCCCCAGCGCTTAGAACAGTGCTTGGCACATAGTAAGTGCTTAATAAATGCCATTATTATTATTATTATTAACAAATGCCCCAATCATTCAATCACATTTATTGAGCGCTTACTGTGTGCAGAGCACTGTAGTAAGCGCTTGGGAAGTACAAGTTGGCAACATATAGAGACAGTCCCTACCCAACAGTGGGCTCACAGTCTAGAATTAGACACACCGTCACACAGTCAGCTGTGTGACCTTGGGCCAGTCACTTCACTTCTCTGGGCCTCAGTTCCCTCATCTGTAAACTGGGGACTAAGACTGTGAGCCCCCCGTGGGACAACCTCACCACCTTGTAACCTCCCAGCGCTTAGAACAGTTCTTGGCACATAGTAAGCACTTAATAAATGCCAGTATTATTAACAAATGCCCCAATTATTATTAGAGTACATGCGCTTGAGAGAATCAATCAATCGCATTTATTGAGCATGTACTGTGTGCAGAGCACTGTACTAAGCGCTTGGGAAGTCCAAGTTGGCAACATATAGAGACAGTCCCTACCCAACAGTGGGCTCACAGTCTAAAAGGGGGAGACAGAGAAGCAGCGTGGCTCAGTGGAAAGAGCATGGGCTTTGGAGTCAGAGGTCGTGGGTTCTAATCCTGGCTCCACCACTTGTCAGCTGTGTGACCTTGGGCCAGTCACTTCACTTCTCTGGGCCTTAGTTCCCTCATCTGGAAAATGGGGATGAAGACTGTGAGCCCCCCGTGGGACAACCTCACCACCCTGTAACCTCCCCAGTGCTTAGAACAGTGCTTGGCACATAATAAGTGCTTAATAAATGCCATTATTATTATTATTATTATTATTATTATTAACAAATGCCCCAATCAATCAATCAATCAATCGCATTTATTGAGCACTTACTGTGTGCAGAGCACTGTACTAAGCGCTTGGGAAGTACAGGTTGGCAACATATAGAGACAGTCCCTACCCAACAGATGGCTCACAGTCTAGAATTAGACACACAGTCACACAGTCAGCTGTGTGACCTTGGGCCAGTCCTTTCACTTCTCTGGGCCTCAGTTCCCTCATCTGTAAAATGGGGACTAAGACTGTGAGCCCCCCGTGGTACAACCTCACCACCTTGTAACCTCCCCAGCGCTTAGAACAGTGCTTGGCACATAGTAAGCACTTAATAAATGCCAGTATTATTAACAAATGCCCCAATTATTATTAGAGTACATGCGCTTGAGAGAATCAATCAATCAATCGTATTTATTGAGCGCTTACTGTGTGCAGAGCACTGTACTAAGCGCTTGGGAAGTACAAGTTGGCAACATATAGAGACGGTCCCTACCCAACAGTGGGCTCACAGTCTAAAAGGGGGAGACAGAGAAGCAGCGTGGCTCAGTGGAAAGAGCCCGGGCTTTGGAGTCAGAGGTCGTGGGTTCTAATCCCGGCTCCACCACTTGTCAGCTGTGTGACCTTGGGCCAGTCACTTCACTTCTCCGGGCCTCAGTTCCCTCACCTGCAAAATGGGGATGAAGACCGTGAGCCCCCCGTGGGACAACCTCACCATCTTGTAACCTCCCCAGCGCTTCGAACAGTGCTTGGCACATAGTAAGCGCTTAATAAATGCCATTACTATTATTATTAACAAGTGCCCCAGTCAATCAATCATATTTATTGAGCGCTTACTGTGTGCAGAGCACTGTACTAAGCGCTTGGGAAGTACAAGTTGGCAACATATAGAGACACTCCCTACCCAACAGTGGGCTCACAGTCTAGAATTAGACACACCGTCACACAGTTTATTAGGGTACATGCGCTTGAGAGAAGCAGTGTGACTCAGTGGAAAGAGCATGGGCTTTGGAGTCAGAGGTCGTGGGTTCTAATCCCGGCTCCGCCACTTGTCAGCTGTGCGACCTTGGGCCAGCCACTTCACTTCTCCGGGCCTCGGTTCCCTTCCCTGCAAAATGGGGATGAAGACCGTGAGCCCCCCGTGGGACAACCTCACCACCTTGTAACCTCCCCAGTGCCTAGAACAGTGCTTGGCACATAGTAAGCGCTTAATAAATGCCATTACTATTATTATTAACAAGTGCCCCAGTCAATCAATCAATCATATTTATTGAGCGCTTACTGTGTGCAGAGCACTGTACTAAGCGCTTGGGAAGTACAAGTTGGCAACATATAGAGACAGCCCCTACCCAACAGTGGGCTCACAGTCTAGAATTCGACACACCATCACACAGTCAGCTGTGTGACCTTGGGCCAGTCACTTCACTTCTCTGGCCTCAGTTCCCTCATCTGTAAACTAGGGATTAAGACTGTGAGCCCCCCCGTGGGACAACCTCACCACCTTGTAACCTCCCCAGCGCTTAGAACAGTGCTTGGCACATAGCAAGCGCTTAGTAAATGCTATTATTATTATTAGAAGGGGGAGACAGACAACAAAACGAAACAAATTAACAAACTAAATAGACTTAATATGTACAAATGAGCAAATGTGGTGGTGCCTGGGAGCCCCCGGTGTGCTCGCTCTGCAGAGGTGGCGTGCGGCCGGCGGTTGTGGGCCACGGAGGCGATGGGAGAGGCTCCACGGGGAAACCGAGGCCCTCGTCCGACCGCACGATTTCCGCTTCGCCGCCTCGGCCATGCAGGGAGGCGAAGGCCCCTCCGGCCTCAGATGAGGGGAAGTCACGTTACCCACCCTTCGATTGCCCAACGGCGGGCCCGCGGCCAGGGGAAGTCGTGCTCGAGGCCTCTGGGGGGGGGACAGTGCTCTGGGCCTCAGTTCCCTCATCTGTAAAATGGGGATTAAAACTGTGAGCCCCCCTGTGGGACTACCTGATCACCTTGTAACCTCCCCAGCGCTCAGAACAGTGCGTTACACATAGTAAGCGCTTAACAAATACCATTATTATTTCTCTTTTAGACTGTGAGCCCAATGTTGGGTAGGGACTGTCTCTATATGTTGCCAATTTGTACTTCCCAAGCGCTTAGTACAGTGCTCTGCACATAGTAAGCGCTCAATAAATATGATTGATTGGTCGATTGATTGACAGTGGCCATGGGGCGGGGAGGGACGAAAGGGGGGCACCGACCCGGAGGGAGGGCGGGAACGGGGACACTCTAAAAGACAGAAACGCCCTGAGAAGGGAAGTGACTTGCCCAAAGTCACCCAGCTGACAATTGGTGGAGCCGGGATTTGAACCCATGACCTCCGACTCCAAAGCCCGGGCTCTTTCCATTGAGCCACGCTGCCCCTCCGTGATATGCAACTTTCCCTTGGAGGGCTCACTCCGCCATCTCGGAAGACAGCTGGAAAATGTACTCTAATAATAATTGGGACATTTGTTAATAATAATAATAATAATAATGGCATTTATTAAGAGCTTACTATGTGCAAAGCACTGTTCTAAGCGCTGGGGAGGTTACAAGGTGGTCAGGTTGTTCCACGGGGGGCTCACACAATTTTAATCCCCATTTTCCAGATGAGGGAACTGAGGCCCTGAGAAGGGAAGTGACTTGCCCATAGACACACAGCTGACAACTGGCAGAGCCGGGGTTTGAACCCATGATGATGGCATTTGTTAAGCACTTACTGTGTGCAAAGCACTGTTCTAAGCACTGGGGAGGTTACAAGGTGATCAGGTTGTCCCACGGGGGGCTCCCACAATTTTAATCCCCATTTTCCAGATGAGGGAACTGAGGCCCAGAGAAGGGAAGTGACTTGCCCAAAGTCACACAGCTGACAATTGGTGGAACCGGGATTTGAACCCATGACCTCTGACTCCAAAGCCCGGGCTCTTTCCATTGAGCCACGCTGCCGCTCCGTGACACACAACATTCTCTTGGAGGGCTCACTCCGCCATCTCGGAAGACAGCTGTCTAATAATAATTGGGGCATTTGTTAATAATAATAATAATAATAATGATGGCATTTATTAAGTGCTTACTATGTGCAAAGTACTGTTCTAAGCGCTGGGGAAGTTACAAGGCAATCAGGTTGTCCCACGGGGGGCTCACACAATTTTAATCCCCATTTTCCAGATGAGGGAACTGAGGCCCAGAGATGTGAAGTGACTTGCCCAAAGTCACACAGCTGACAACTGGCGGAGCTGGGGTTTGAACCCATGATGATGGTATTTGTTAAGCACTTACTATGTGCAAAGCACCGTTCTAAGCACTGGGGAAGTTACAAGGTGATCAGGTTGTCCCACGGGGGGCTCCCACAATTTTAATCCCCATTTTCCAGATTAGGGAACTGAGGTCCAGAGAAGTGAAGTGACTTGCCCAAAGTCACACAGCTGACAACTGGCGGAGCCGGGGTTTGAACCCATGACCTCTGACTTCAAAGCCCAGGCTCTTTCCATTGAGCCACGCTGCCGCTCTGTGACACGCAACTTTCCCTTGGAGGGCTCACTCCACCACCTCAGAAGAGAGCTGGAAATTATACTCGAATAATAATTGGGGCATTTGTTAATAATAATAATGGCATTTATTAAGCGCTTACTCTGTGCAAAGCACTGTTCTAAGCACTGGAGAGGTTACTAGGTGATCAGGTTGTCCCATGCGGGGCTCACAGTCTTAATCCCCATTTTCCAGATGAGGGAACTGAGGCCCAGAGAAGTGAAGTGACTTACCCATAGTCACACAGCTGACAATTGGCGCAGCCGGGGTTTGAACCCATGACCTCTGACTCCAAAGCCCGGGCTCCTTCCACTTAGCTTTTAGACTGTGAGCCCACTGTTGGGTAGGGACTGTCTCTATATGTTGCCAATTTGTACTTCCCAAGCGCTTAGTACAGTGCTCCGACTCCACCACGTCTGCTGTGTGACCTTGGGCAAGTCACTTCACTTCTCTGAGCCTCAGTTACCTCATCTGTAAAATGGGGATGAAGACTGTGAGCCCTACGTGGGACAACCTGATCACTTTGTATCCCCCCCAAGCGCTTAGAACAGTGCTTTGCACATAGTAAGCGCTTAACAAATGCCAACATTATTATTATTATTATTATCAATAAATGCGATTGATGATGATGATGCGCTTACTATGTGTCAGGCACTGCACTAAGCGCTGGCCCGGGAAGCAAATCGGTTTGGACGATTGCCTCCAAGAGGCCTTCCAAGACTGAGCCCCCTTTTTCCTCTCCTCCTCCCCACCCTACCTCCTTCCCCTCCCCACAGCCCCTCTATATATGTTTGTACAGATTTATTACTCGATTTATTTTACTTGTACATATTTACTATTCAATTAATTTTGTTAATGATGTGCATTTAGCCTTAATTCTATTTGTTCCGACGACTTGACCCCCGTCCACGTGTTTTGTTTTGTTGTCTGTCTCCCCCTTCTAGACTGGGAGCCCGTTGTTGGGTAGGGACCGTCTCTAGATGCTGCCAACTTGGACTTCCCAAGCGCTTAGTACAGTGCTCTGCACACAGTAGGCGCTCAATAAATACCACTGAATGAATGAATGGATGGACACGGTTCTCTCTGCCAGATTACCAGGGGTTGAGGTGAAGGTTAAGCGCTTAAAACAGTGCTTTGCGCATAGTAAGCGCTTAATAAAAGGCTGGCTCCCTCTCCCTTCTGTGGCGTCTCTGGATCCGCGACCTTTGGGCATTTGATAATAATAATCTTATTCTTTTAATCTTTTAAATAAGATTAAATTTAATCTTATGAAGATTAAGATTAAGATTAATTAAAAATTAAGATTAATTTAAAAAAAGATTTTAAATAATCTTTTAGACTGTGAGCCCACTGTTGGGTAGGGACTGTCTCTATATGTTGCCAGTTTGTACTTCCCAAGCGCTTAGTACAGTGCTCTGCACATAGTAAGCGCTCAGTAAATACGATTGATGATGATAATGATTAAACTGTGGTACTTGTTAAGCGCTTACTTTGTACCAGGCACTGTACTAAGCGCCGGGGTGGATACGAGCAAATCGGGATGGAACGTCAGCTCCGCTCGTAACCCCACGGCACTTAGGGAAGTATCTTTAAATTCTATATTATAAATCATTGATTTGTATTAATGTCGGTCTCCCCCTCAAGACCGTAAGCTCGTTGTGGGCAGGGAACGTGTCTGCCAACTTTTGTTACAGGTCACTCTCTCAAGCGCTTGGTACAGTACTTGAGAAGCAGCGTGGCTCAACGGAAAGAGCCCGGGCTTTGGAGTCAGAGGTCGTGGGTTCAAATCCCGGCTCCGCCACTTGTCAGCTGGGTGACTTTGGGCAAGTCACTTCACTTCTCCGGGCCTCGGTTACCTCATCTGTCAAATGGGGATGAAGACCGTGAGCCCTCTTGGGACAACCTGATCACCTTGTATCCTCCCCAGCGCTTAGAACAGTGCTTTGCACGTAGTAAGCGCTTAACAAATACCATTATTATCATTATTATTATCCTCGCCTGTTACATGGGATACCAGGGTTCGATTCTAGACTGTGAGCCCACTGTTGGGTAGGGACCGTCTCTATATGTTGCCAACTTGTACTTCCCAAGTGCTTAGTACAGTGCTCTGCACACAGTAAGTGCTCAATAAATACGATTGATTGATTGATTCCCTGATGGGGAGAAAAGTACATTTTCCAGCGCTTAGAACAGTGCTTTGCACATAGTAAGCGCTTAATAAATGCCATTATTATTATTATTATTATTATTTATTGAGCACTTACCGTGGGCAGAGCACCATACAAAGCACTTAGGAGAGTACAGTACCAGAGCTGGCAGTCACTTTCCCTGCCCACAACGAGCCCAAGCGCTTAGTACAGTGCTCTGCACACAGTAAGCGCTCAATAAATACGATTGATGATGATGATGATGATAGAGGGGAGACGGACACTGATATAAATGAATGAATGAATCAATCAACCAATCGTATTTATTGAGCACTTACTGTGTGCACAGCACTGTACTAAGCGTTTGGGAAGTCCAAGTTGGCAACATCTAGAGACGGTCCCTACCCAACAGTGGGCTCACAATCTAAAAGGGGGAGACAGAGAACAAAACCAAACATACTAACAAAATAAAATCAATAGAATAGATATGTACAAGTAAAATAGAGTAATAAATATGTACAAACATATATAATATATATATTATATGTTTAGTTATATTTATTGAGCCCTTACTGTTTGCAGAGCACAGTACGAAGTGCTTTCTTAAATTGTAATAAGTTACAATTTAATCATATTTATTGGGCTGTGTGCAGAGCACTGTACTAAGCGCTTGGGAAGTCCAAGTTGGCAACATATAGAGACAGTCCCTACCCAACAGTGGGCTCACAGTCTAAAAGGGGGAGACAGAGAACAAAACCAAACATACTAACAAAATAAAATCAATAGAATAGATATGTACAAGTAAAATAGAGTAATAAATATGTACAAACATATATACATATATATATTATACGTTTAGTTATATTTATTGAGCCCTTACTGTTTGCACAGCACAGTACTAAGTGCTTTCTTAAATTGTAATAAGTTACAATTTAATCATATTTATTGGGTGTGTGCAGAGCACCGTACTAAGCGCTTGGGAAGTACAATTCAGCAACAAATAGAGACAATCCCTGCCCACAGCGGGCATTAATTCGTATCTGATTAAACTGTATCTACCCCAGATCCCAGTAAAATGCCTGGCACATAGTAAGCGCTTAACAAATACTATTAAAACCCCCCTAAATCAAACAAATAAAACACCAGCGGACCCCGACCCGAACATCTTCCAGACGTAAGAACTCCGCTTTAGCCGGTGGCCCGCTTCTAGCTCCCCGGGGCCGAAACTAGGGGGTTTCCAGAAATGGGGTAGAGCCGCTTGGAAAACGAAACTCAATCAACAGGGGACATCCAGATTCCTTTAAATAGTTCTGTTGTTGGGGGAGAAATGTCCCCCATGGAAATAATAATAATAATAATAATAATAATGGCATTTATTAAGCGCTTACTATGTGCAAAGCACCGTTCTAAGCGCTGGGGAGGATACAAGGTGATCAGGTTGTCCTACTGGGGGCTCACAGTCTTTCAGATGAGGTAACTGAGGCACAGAGAATAATAATAATAATAATGATAGCATTTGTTAAGTGCTTACTATGTGCAAAGCACCGTTCTAAGCGCTGGGGAGGATACAAGGTGATCAGGTGGTCCTACTGGGGGTTCACAGTCTTCATCCCCATTTTGCAGATGAGGTAACTGAGGCACAGAGGATAATAATAATAATAATGATAGCATTTGTTCAGTGCTTACTGTGCGCAAAGCACCGTTCTAAGCGCTGGGGAGGATACAAGGTGATCAGGTTGTCCTACTGGGGGCTCACAGTCTTTCAGATGAGGTAACTGAGGCACAGAGAATAATAATAATAATAATTATGATAGCATTTGTTAAGTGCTTACTATGTGCAAAGCACTGTTCTAAGCGCCGGGGAGCATACAAGGTGATCAGGTTGTCCTACTGGGGGCTCACAGTCTTTCAGATGAGGTAACTGAGGCACAGAGGATAATAATAATAATAATGATAGCATTTGTTCAGTGCTTACTGTGTGCAAAGCACTGTTCTAAGCGCCGGGGAGGATACAAGGTGATCGGGTGGTCCTACTGGGGGCTCACAGTCTTCATCCCCATTTTGCAGATGAGGTAACTGAGGCACAGAGAATAATAATAATAATAATGATAGCATTTGTTAAGTGCTTACTATGTGCAAAGCACCGTTCTAAGCGCCGGGGAGGATACAAGGTGATCAGGTTGTCCTACTGGGGGCTCACAGTCTTTCAGATGAGGTAACTGAGGCACAGAGAATAATAATAATAATAATGATAGCATTTGTTCAGTGCTTACTATGCGCAAAGCACTGTTCTAAGCGCTGGGGAGGATACAAGGTGATCGGGTGGTCCTACTGGGGGCTCACAGTCTTCATCCCCATTTTGCAGATGAGGTAACTGAGGCACAGAGGATAATAATAATAATAATGATAGCATTTGTTCAGTGCTTACTGTGCGCAAAGCACCGTTCTAAGCACTGGGGAGGATACAAGGTGATCAGGTGGTCCTACTGGGGGCTCACAGTCTTTCAGATGAGGTAACTGAGGCACAGAGAATAATAATAATAATAATGATAGCATTTGTTAAGTGCTTACTATGTGCAAAGCACCGTACTAAGCGCCGGGGAGGATACAAGGTGATCAGGTGGTCCTACTGGGGGCTCACAGTCTTCATCCCCATTTTGCAGATGAGGTAACTGAGGCACAGAGGATAATAATAATAATAATGATAGCATTTGTTCAGTGTTTACTATGCACAAAGCACCGTTCTAAGCGCTGGGGAGGATACAAGGTGATCAGGTTGTCCTACTGGGGGCTCACAGTCTTCATCCCCATTTTGCAGATGAGGTAACTGAGGCACAGAGGATAATAATAATAATAATGATAGCATTTGTTCAGTGCTTACTGTGCGCAAAGCACCGTTCTAAGCGCTGGGGGGGATACAAGGTGATCAGGTGGTCCTACTGGGGGCTCACAGTCTTCATCCCCATTTTGCAGATGAGGGAACTGAGGCACAGAGAATAATACTAATAATAATGACGGCATTTGTTAAGTGCTTACTATGCGCAAAGCACCGTTCTAAGCGCTGGGGAGGATACAAGGTGATCAGGTTGTCCTACTGGGGGCTCACAGTCTTTCAGATGAGGTAACTGAGGCACAGAGAATAATAATAATAATAATGATAGCATTTGTTCAGTGCTTACTATGCGCAAAGCACCGTTCTAAGCGCTGGGGAGGATACAAGGTGATCGGGTGGTCCTACTGGGGGCTCACAGTCTTCATCCCCATTTTGCAGATGAGGTAATTGAGGCACAGAGGATAATAATAATAATAATGATAGCATTTGTTCAGTGCTTACTGTGCACAAAGCACCGTTCTAAGCGCTGGGGAGGATACAAGGTGATCAGGTTGTCCTACTGCGGGCTCACAGTCTTCATCCCCATTTTGCAGATGAGGTAACTGAGGCCCAGAGAATAATAATAATAATAATGACGGCATTTGTTAAGTGCTTACTATGCGCAAATCACCGTTCTAAGCGCTGGGGAGGATACAAGGTGATCAGGTTGTCCTACTGGGGGCTCACAGTCTTCATCCCCATTTTGCAGATGAGGTAACTGAGGCCCAGAGAATAATAATAATAATAATGACGGCATTTGTTAAGTGCTTACTATGCGCAAATCACCGTTCTAAGCACTGGGGAGGATACAAGGTGATCAGGTTGTCCCACGGGGGGCTCACAGTCTTTCAGATGAGGTAACTGAGGCACAGAGAATAATAATTATAATAATGATGGCATTTGTTAAGTGCTTACTATGCGCAAAGCACCGTTCTAAGCGCTGGGGAGTATACAAGGTGATCAAGTTGTCCCACATGGGGCTCACAGTCTTCATCCCCATTTAACAGATGAGGGAACTGAGGCCCAGAGAAGTGAAGTGACTTGCCCAGAGTCATAGAGCTGACTCTGTGAGACTCTGAGCCCACTGTTTAGACTGTGAGCCCACTGTTGGGTAGGGACCGTCTCTGTAAGTTGCCAACTTGTACTTCCCAAGCGCTTAGTACAGTGCTCTGCACACAGTAAGTGCTCAATAAATACGATTGATTGATTGATTGATTGAAGTGGCGGTGCTGGGATTTGAACCCATGACCCCTGACTCATTCATTCATGCATTCAATCGCATTTATTGAGCGCTTACTGTGTGCACAGCACTGCACTAAGCGCTTGGGAAGTCCAAGTTGGCAACATCTAGAGACGGTCCCGACCCAACAGTGGGCTCACAGTCTAGAAGGGGGAGACAGAGAACAAAACCAAACATACTAACAAAATAAAATAAATAGAATAGATATGTACAAGTAAAATATAGAGTAATAAATATGTACAAACATATATACATATATGCTTCCCAGCAGTTAATACAGCGTTTTGTACACTGTAAATTCCTAAAAAAATGTTACATGCCAGTGATTATTTATCCAAACATAACATTTCAGGCGAGAATTTCCGAGGTAGAAAGTTAAGCTTTCTTTATGAAGATGGAATTTTCTATTCTTCTAATGCTGCCACTGTCCCAGAGAGAATACTGGGCTGGATTGACAACCGCTCTTAGCATCATCATCATCAATCGTATTTATTGAGCGCTTACTGTGTGCAGAGCACTGTACTAAGCGCTTGGGAAGTACAAGTTGGCAACATACAGAGACAGTCCCTACCCAACAGTGGGCTCACAGTCTAAAAGGGGGAGACAGAGAACAAAACCAAACATACTAACAAAATCAAATAAATAGATTAGATATGTACAAGCAAAATAAATAAATACATAAATAAATATTGCCATAAACCAGGCCGGTTGGCCATTTTAGGCTTATAAAATCGCAGAATGGGCCACTGTAGAAAATACACAGGCAATACATTAGAGGGATCCAAGAATCACTCCGAAACATTTCCCCGGTATTCCAAAGACGGGTGGGGTGTGTTGTTTTCCAAGGAAGCCTAGAAACTGACATCTAACTGAAACACCTTAGGAACTTCAGCCTAAAAATCACCATTAGTAGCAACGTCACCTCAAAATTGATTTTTTCAGGACGTAAAAAATCCCGATTGGAAAAATAAAAAGTGTCGCCGACTAAGGCCTTGTTTCCAGTCCCTTCTGCATCCCCCTTGCGCTTGGATTTGCTCTCTTCATTCATCCCTCAGCCCCACAGCACTTATGCGCACATCCATCATTTTTTAATTTATATTAATGTCTATCTCCCCCCTCTAGACTGTGAGCCCCCCGTGGGACAACCTGATCACCTTGTAACCTCCCCAGCGCTCAGAACATCATCATCAATCGTATTTATTGAGCGCTTACTATGTGCACAGCACTGTACTAAGCGCTTGGGAAGTACAAATTGGCAACATATAGAGACAGTCCCTACCCAACAGTGGGCTCACAGTCTAAAAGAACAGTGCTTTGCACATAGTAAGTGCTTAATAAATGCCATTATTATTATTATTATTATCATTATTATTATTATTCTAGTGGGCAGGGAACGTGTCTACCAACTCTGTACTCTCCCAAGCGCTTAGTACAGTGCTCTGCACACAGTGAGTGCTCAATAAATATGATTGATTAACAGGCAAGACTTCTAAAGAGTTTAGAAGCTTAGAAAAATAATTTTTGTTCCCGAAAAGGACTTCTTGCGGCAGAGAATTAAGAACTCCCCCTCCTCCCCCTCTCCATCCCCCCGGCCTTACCTCCTTCCCTTCCCCACAGCTCCTGTATATATGTATATATGTTTGTATGGATTTATTACTCTATTTATTGATTTTACTTGTACATATTTATTCTATTCATTCTATTTTGTTAATATGTTTCGTTTTGTTCTCTGTCTCCCCCTGCTAGACTGTGAGCCCGCCGCTGGGTAGGGACCGTCTCTATAAGTTGCCAACTTGGACTTCCCAAGCGCTTAGTACAGTGCTCTGCGCACAGTAAGCGCTCAATAAAGCTTTCTCCCCCTTTTAGACTGTGAGCCCACTGTTGGGTAGGGACTGTCTCTATGTGTTGCCAACTTGTACTTCCCAAGCGCTTAGTACAGTGCTCTGCACACAGTAAGCGCTCAATAAATACGATTGATGATGATGATGATGAATAAATACAACTGAATGAATGTCTGCACACAGTAAGTGCTCAATAAATACAACTGAATGGATGAATGAATGAACTATAAGTTGCGGCGTTCGAGAGCATGAAGCTGAAATCAATCAATCAATCAATCGGATTTATTGAGCGCTTAGTGTGTGCAGAGCACTGTACTAAGCGCTTGGGAAGTCCAAGTTGGCAACATATAGAGACGGTTCCTACCCAACAGTGGGCTCACTGTCTAAAAGGGGGAGACAGAGAACAAAACCAAACGTACTAACAAAATAAAATAAATACAATAGATATGTACAAGCAAAATAAATAAATAGAGTAATAAATATGTACAAACATATATACATATATACAGGTGCTGTGGGGAAGGGAAGGAGGTAAGATGGGGGAAATAAAATAGGCAGAGTTTAATGATGCACTAAGCTCTTATTTCCCCCATCGCGCATTTTAACACGGCTACTTAAACCCCATTTAGACTGTAAGCGCGTTGTGGGCAGGGGCCAGCTCTGCTCCACTGTAATAATAATAATAATAATAATAATGGCATTTATTAAGCGCTTACTATATGCAAAGCACTGCTCTAAGCGCTGGGGGGCTACAAGGTAATCAGGTTGTCCCATGGGGGGGCTCAAAGGCTTCATCCCCATTTTCCAAATGAGGGAACTGAGGCACAGAGAAGTGACTAATAATAATAATAGTAATGATGGCATTTATTAAGCGCTCACTATGTGCAAAGCACTGTTCTAAGCGCTGGGGTAGGTACAAGGTAATCAAGTTGTCCCACATGGGGCTCACAGGCTTCATCCCCATTTTCCAGATGAGGGAACTGAGGCACAGAGAAGTGAATAATAATAATAATAACAATGATGGCATTTATTAAGCGCTCACTATGTGCAAAGCACTGTTCTAAGCGCTGGGGTAGATACAAGGTAATCAAGTTGTCCCACATGGGGCTCACAGACTTAATCCCCATTTTCCAGATGAGGGAACTGAGGCCCGGAGAAGTGAATAATAATAATAATAATGATGATGGCATTTATTAAGCGCTCACTATGTACAAAGCACTGTTCTAAGCGCTGGGGTAGGTACAAGGTAATCAAGTTGTCCCACGTGGGGCTCACAGGCTTCATCCCCATTTTCCAGATGAGGGAACTGAGGCCCGGAGAAGTGAATAATAATAATAATGATGATGGCATTTATTAAGCGCTCACTATGTGCAAAGCACTATTCTAAGCGCTGGGGTAGATACAAGGTAATCAAGTTGTCCCACATGGGGCTCACAGGCTTCATCCCCATTTTCCAGATGAGGGAACTGCGGCCCAGAGAATCAATCGATCGTATTTATTGAGCGCTTACTGTGTGCAGAGCTTGTACTTCCCAAGCGCTTAGTACAGTGCTCTGCACCCAGTAAGCGCTCAATAAATACGATTGATCATCAATCGTATTTATTGAGCGCTTACTGAGTGCAGAGCACTGTACTAAGCGCTTGGGAAGTACAAATTGGCAACATCTAGAGACAGTCCCTACCCAACAGTGGGCTCACAGTCTAAAAAGGGGGAGACAGAGAACAAAACCAAACACACTAACAAAATAAAATAAATAGAATAGATATGTACAAGTAAAATAAATAAATAGAGTAATAAATATGTACGATGATGATGCAGAGCACCGTACTGCAGAGTACTGTACTAAGCGCTTGGGAAGTACAAATTGGCAACATCTAGAGACAGTCCCTACCCAACAGTGGGCTCACAGTCTAAAAAGGGGGAGACAGAGAAGAAAACCAAACATACTAACAAAATAAAATAAATAGAATAGATATGTACAAGTAAAATAGAGTAATAAATATGTACGATGATGATGCGGCGCACTGTACTAAGCGCTTGGGAAGTACAAATTGGCAACATATAGAGACAGTCCCTACCCAACAGTGGGCTGACAGTCTAAAAAGGGGAGACAGAGAACAAAACCAAACACACTAACAAAATAAAATAAATAGAATAGATATGTACAAGTAAAATAAATAGAGTAATAAATATGTACGATGATGATGCGGAGCACTGTACTAAGCGCTTGGGAAGTACAAATTGGCAACATATAGAGACAGTCCCTACCCAACAGTGGGCTGACAGTCTAAAAAGGGGGAGACAGAGAACAAAACCAAACATACTAACAAAATAAAATAAATAGAATAGATATGTACAAGTAAAATAGAGTAATAAATATGTACGATGATGATGCGGAGCACTGTACTAAGCGCTTGGGAAGTACAAATTGGCAACATATAGAGACAGTCCCTACCCAACAGTGGGCTCACAGTCTAAAAAGGGGGAGACAGAGAACACAACCAAACACACTAACAAAATAAAATAAATAGAATAGATATGTACAAGTAAAATAGAGTCATAAATATGTACGATGATGATGCGGAGCACTGTACTAAGCGCTTGGGAAGTACAAATTGGCAACATATAGAGACAGTCCCTACCCAACAGTGGGCTCACAGTCTAAAAAGGGGGAGACAGAGAACAAAACCAAACATACTAACCAAATAAAATAAATAGAATAGATATGTACAAGTAAAATAGAGTCATAAATATGTACGATGACGATGCAGAGCACTGTACTAAGCGCCTGTACTAAGCAGAGAAGTGAAGCGACTTGGCCAAAGTCACCCAGCCGACAAGTGGCGGAGCCGGGGTCGGAACCCCCGACCTCCGCCTCCAAAGCCCGGGCTCCTTCCACTGAGCCACGCTGCTTCTCCCAGGCGTTCAGTACAGTGCTCCGCACGCAGCGAGCGCTCCAAAGGCCCGACTGCTGGACTGATCGTCCGTTAAGATGGAAAAGTTCGGAAGAACCACCTGCGAAATCACTGACCTCAGAGCGCTTGCCCAACACATAGTTTTCTCGCCCGGCCTGGCGCCCGAAGCACGTTTCCTTCGGATGGTCGAGGCCGCTGGGCGCTCAGAAAGTACCATGAGTTCCACGTGCCGGCATCGCTCCCTCCGAGGGCAGGATTATTATCTCCTCTCAGGGAATGAACACGATCCAAAGCACGACCCCTCGGCTGCCTCTCCGGCCGGTGAATTCTGCCCAACCGAGTCAGACGGAAGGCCTTATTTCCTCTGGTTTTCTCTCCGTACTTCCTGTTACCCCTGGTTTCGCTTTAGTCACCGATTTCCTGACTTTCCCCTCCGTGCCAGTCACCGGAAAGTTTGCAGAGAAGCGGCGCGGCTCCGTGGGAAGAGCCCGGGCCTTTGGAGCCGGAGGTCGCGGGTTCAAATCCCGGCTCCGCCGACTGGCAGCTGGGCGACGCGGGTTCAAATCCCGGCTCATCCGGAGTCGCACGGCTGACGGTGGGCGAAGTCGCTTCATCATCATCGATCGCATTTATTGAGCGCTTACTGTGTGCGGAGCACTGTACTAAGCGCTTGGGAAGTACAAGTTGGCAACATATAGAGACGGTCCCTACCCAATTGTGGGCTCACGGTCTAAAAGCTTCACTTCTCTGGGCCTCGGTTCCCTCATCTGGAAAATGGGGATTGGCTGTGGGCCCCCCGGGGGACAAGCTGGTCACCTTGTATCCCCGCGCCCAGCGCTTAGAACAGTGCTTTGCACATAGTAAGCGCTTAATAGATCAGGGACTGTCTCTATATGTTGCCAACTTGGACTTCCCAAGCTCTTAGTACAGTGCTCTGCACACAGTAAGCGCTCAATAAATACGATTGATTGATTGATTGAGTGCTTACTGTGTGCAGAGCACTGTACTAAGCGCTTGGGAAGTACAAGCTGGCAACATACAGAGACGGCCCCTACCCAACAGTGGGTTCACGGCCTAAAAGCGCTTAATAAATGCCATTATTAATAAATGACATTATAAAGAGATTCCAGTGCAGCCATTTGGCCACTTTCAAAGACTTCATTCAATCGTATCTAATAATAATAATGATAATGGCGCTTATTAAGCGCTTACTATGCGCTGGGGAGATTACAAGGTGATCAGGTTGTCCCACGGGGGGCTCACAGTCTTCATCCCCATTTTACAGATGAGGGAACTGAGGTACAGAGAGGGAGGGCTTACTGTGCGCAGGGCACTGTCCTAAGCGTTTGGAAAGTTGTTGCCAACTATATGTTGCCAACTTGTACTTCCCAAGCGCTAAGTGCAGTACAGGCTTTGGAGTGAGAGGTCATGGGTTCGAATCCCATGGGGATTCACAGCGGGCTCACAGTCTAGAAGGTATTTATATAGTAAAGATATATATATATATATACCACTGTTGGGTAGGGACTGTCTCTATATGTTGCCAACTTGTACTTCCCAAGTGCTTAGTACAGTGCTCTGCACACAGTAAGCGCTCAATAAATACGATTGATGATGATATATATATATATATATTATATATATATATATACACATATAATAATGATGGTATTTGTTAAGCACTTACTTTGTGCCAAGCACTGCTCTAAGTCCTGAGCACTGTTCTAAGCATTGATAATGATGGTATCTGTTAAGTGCTTACTATGTGCCAAGCACTGTTCTAAGCGCTTGGGGTAGATACAAAGTAATTAGGTTGCCCCACGTGGGGCTCACAGTCGTCACCCCCATTTTCCAGATGAGGTCACTGAGGCCCAAAGAGGTGAAGTGACTTGCCCAAAGTCACACAGCTGACAAGCGGCAGAGCCGGGATTAGAACCCACGACCTCTGACTCCCAAGCCTAAGCCACGCTGCTTCTCGATATATAGTGAACTGTTTATTCCATCATTTATTCAGCTATTTGACCCTGATAATTGTTCATCTCCCCGCTCCCATTCTTTGTAAATAATTTTGGTCTGTTGCCTTTTGTCGGCAGGGAATTTGTCTTAGTTTCGTCATATTCTCCCAAATCAATCAATCAATCAATCGTATTTATTGAGCGCTTACTATGTGCAGAACACTGTACTAAGCGCTTGGGAAGTACAAATTGGCAACACATAGAGACAGTCCCTACCCAACAGTGGGCTCACAGTCTAAAAGGGGGAGACAGAGAACAGAACCAAACATACCAACAAAATAAAATAAATAGGATAGAAATGTACAAGTAAAATAAATAAATAAATAAATAAATAAATAGAGTAATAAATATGTACAACCATATATACATATATACAGGTGCTGTGGGGAAGGAAAGGAGGTAAGACAGGGGGATGGAGAGGGGGACGAGGGGGAGAGGAAAGAAGGGGCTCAGTCTGGGAAGGCCTCCTGGAGGAGGTGAGCTCTCAGCAGGGCCTAATAACAATAAATAATGATAATAATAATAATAATAATAAATAATAACAATAATGATAATAATAATAATAATGGCATTTGTTAAGCGCTTACTATGTGCAAAGCACTGTTCTAAGCACTAGGGGAGGATACAAGGTGATCAGGTTGTCCCATGTGGGGCTCACAGTCTTCATCCCCATCTTACAGATGAGGGAACTGAGGCCCCGAGAAGTGAAGTGACTTGCCCAAGGTCACACAGCTGACAATTGGCAGAGCCAGGATTTGAACCCATCACCTCTGACTCCCAAGCCTGGGCTCTTTCCACTGAGCCAAGCTGCTTCCTATAATAATAATAATAATAATAATTATACTGGTATTTGTTAAGTGCTTACCATGTGCCAGGCACTTGCTCGGTGGACGCTTTGCACTCAGTAAACAGAATCGATTGATGGATTGATTGACTAATAATCCATCGATCAATCAATCAATCAATCAATTAATCAATCGTATTTATTGAGCACTTACTGTGTGCACAGCACTGTACTGAGCGCTTGGGAAGTACAAGTTGGCAACACATAGAGACAGTCCCTACCCAACAGCGGGCTCACAGTCTAGAAGTGGGGAGACAGAGAACAAAACCAAACACACTAACAAAATAAAATAAATAGAATAGATATGTACAAGTAAAATAAATAGAGTAATAAATATAATATCCAAGGTATTTATTGGGCGTTTGCCATAGGCATGGCTCTGTACTAAGCGCTTGGGAGAATACCGTGCAACAGAGGTGGCAGACCCGATCCCTGCCCACGAGGTGCTGATAGTCTAGAGGAGGAGGCAGACGGCTGTGTGACCTTGCCCAAGTCACTTCCCTTCTCTGGGTCTCAGTTACCTCATCAGTAAAATGGGGATTAAGAGTGTGAGCCCAATGTGGGACAGGGACTGTAATAATGAAAATTATAATAATAATAATGGTATTGGTTAAGCGCTTACTATATAATAATAATAACGCTGATGGTACTTGTGAAGTGCTTACTATGTGCAAAGCACTGTTCTAAGCACCGGGGAGGATACAAGGTGATCAGGTTGTCCCACGGGGGGCTCGCAGTCTTAATCCCCATTGTACAGATGGGGGAACTGAGGCACAGTGAAGTGACTTGCCCAAAGTCACACAGCTGATGGGTGGTGGAGGCGGGATTTGAACCCATGACCTCTGACTCCAAAGCCCGAGCTCTTTCTACTGAGCCGTGATGCTTCTCTCTGCCAAGCACTGTTCTAAGTGCTAGGGTAGATACAAGGTTGTATTAGATAATTAGATAATTGTGTAGATAACTAGGCTGTCCTACGTGGGGCTCACAGTCTTAGTCCCCATTTCACAGATGAGGGAACTGAGGCCCAGAGAAGTGAAGTGACGGTCCAAGGTCACACAGCTGACAAGTGGTGGAGCCGAGATTCGAACCCACGATCTCTGCCTCTCAAGCCTGGGCTCTTTCCACTAAGCCACGCGGCTTCTTTATTCACTCAATCGCATTCAGTCCGTCGTTTAGAATCATCATCAATCATCAATCGTATTTATTGAGCACTTACTGTGTGCAGAGCACTGTACTAAGCGCTTGGGAAGTACAAATTGGCAACATAGAGAGACGGTCCCTACCCAACAGTGGGCATAATGATAACGATGGTATTCGTTCGGCGCTTACTATCATCAATCGTATTTATTGAGCGCTTACTGTGTGCAGAGCACTGTACTAAGCGCTTGGGAAGGACAAATTGGCAACATATAGAGACAGTCCCTACCCAACAGTGGGCATAATGATAACGATGGTATTCGTTCGGCGCTTACTATCATCAATCGTATTTATTGAGCGCTTACTGTGTGCAGAGCACTGTACTAAGCGCTTGGGAAGTACAAATTGGCAACATATAGAGACAGTCCCTACCCAACAGTGGGCATAATGATAACGATGGTATTCGTTGGGCGCTTACTATGTGCCAAGCATTCATTCAATCGATTTATTGAGCGCTTACTATGTGCAGAGCATTCATTCATTCATTCAACCATCTTTATTGAGCACTTACTGTGTGTAGAGCATTCATTCATTCATTCAATCGCATTTAGTCCGTCGTTTAGAATCATCATCAGTCATCAATCGTATTTATTGCGTGCTTACTGTGTGCAGAGCACTGTACTAAGCGCTTGGGAAGGACAAATTGGCAACGTATAGAGACAGTCCCTACCCAACAGTGGGCATAATGATAACGATGGTATTCGTTGGGCGCTTACTATGTGCCAAGCATTCATTCAATCGATTTATTGAGCGCTTACTATGTGCACAGCATTCATTCATTCATTCAACCGTCTTTATTGAGCACTTACTGTGTGTAGAGCATTCATTCATTCATTCAATCGCATTTAGTCCGTCGTTTAGAATCATCATCAGTCATCAAACGTATTTATTGCGCGCTTACTGTGTGCAGAGCACTGTACTAAGCGCTTGGGAAGTACAAGTTGGCAACATATAGAGACGGTCTCTACCCAACAGTGGGCATAATGATAACGATGGTATTCGTTGGGCGCTTACTATGTGCCAAGCATTCATTCATTCAATCAATTTATTGAGCGCTTACTATGTGCAGAGCATTCATTCATTCATTCAGTCGTCTTTATTGAGCACTTACTGTGTGTAGAGCATTCATTCATTCATTCAACCGTCTTTATTGAGCACTTACTGTGTGCAGAGCACTGTACTAAGCGCTTGGGAAGTCCAAGTTGGCAACATATAGAGACGGTCCCTACCCAACAGCGGGCTCATGTACAATGTATCTGCCCCAGCGCTTAGAACAGTGCCTGGCCAAGAGTAAGCACTTATCAAGTACGCTGATTATTAGAGAAGCAGCGTGGCTCAGTGGAAAAGAGCCGGGGCTTTGGAGTCAGAGGTCATGGGTTCAAATCCCGGCTCCGCCGCTTGTCAGCTGGGTGACTTTGGCCAAGTCACTTCACTTCTCTGGGCCTCAGTTACCTCGTCTGTAAAATGGGGTTTAAGATTGTGAGTCCCACATGGGACAACCTGATCACCTTGTATCCTCCCCAGCGCTCAGAACGGTGCTTTGCACATAGTAAGCGCTTAACAAATACCAAAATTATTATTATTATTATTATTCTCTGGGCCTCAGTTCCCTCATCTGTAAAATGGGGATGAAGACTGTGAGCCCCACGTAGGACAACCTCATGACCTTGCATCCCCCCAGCGCTTAGAACAGTGCTTGGCACATAGTGAGCGCTTAAAAAATGCCATTCTTATTACAAGAGAGAAGAGAAAGGGAGAGAAATGTAGTTTGGGAAAGCGAGCCGTGAGCATTGCACTGGGAAGTGAGAGCGAAGGGGGAAATAAACAGCTGCAGCTGACAGTAGGCGCTCAGTAAATACGACTGAATGAATCCCGGGTCCTCACTGGGGAAGGTGGGAGGAGGGCCAGGGGTGGGATCAATCAATCAATCAATCAATCAATCGTATTTATTGAGCGCTTACTGTGTGCAGAGCACTGTACTAAGCGCTTGGGAAGTCCAAGTTGGCAACATCTAGAGACGGTCCCTACCCAACAGTGGGCTCACAGTCTAGAATTAATTAATAATAATAATAATAATAATAATAGAAGGGGGATGAATGCTTAGAACAGTGCTTTGCACATAGTAAGCGCTTAATAAATGCCATTATTATTATTATTATTATTATAAACCCCCTCCCCACCCCCTCAGCCTAGTTTTTGACTCTGGTCAAGGGTTTGCCAACACAGGTTAACCTGGGCAGAACTCTTTTTGACTCAATCAGTGGCAATAATAATAATAATAATAATGATGGCATTTATTAAGCGCTTACTACGTGCAAAGCACTGTTCTAAGCGCTGGGGAGGTTACAAGGTGATCAGGTTGTCCCCTTCGGGACAGTCTTAATCCACAGTCTTGGGGAAGCAGCGTGGCTCAGTGGAAAGAGCCCAGGCTTTGGAGCCAGAGGCCCTGGGTTCAAATCCCGACTCCGCCACTTGTCAGCTGACTTTGGGCACGTCGCTTCACTTCTCTGGGCCTCAGTTCCCTCATCTGGAAAATGGGGATGAAGACTGTGAGCCCCTCGTGGGACAACCTGATTACCTTGTATCTACCCCGGCGCTTAGAACAGTGCTTTGCACATAGTAAGCACTTAACAAATACCAACATTATTATTATTATTATTATTATATTAATCCCCATTTTACAGATGAGGTAACTGAAGCCCAGAGAAGTGACTTGCCCAAAGTCACACGGCTGACAATGGGTGGAGCGGGATTTGAACCCATGACCCATGACTCCAAAGCCCGGGCTCTTTCCACTGAGCCACGCTGCGGTGCATACTGTGTGCACTCTTCTAGACTGTAAACCCGTTGTTGGGTAGGGATTGCCTCTATTTGTTGCTGAATTGTACTTTCTGAGCGCTTAGTAATAATGATGGCATTTATTAATAATAATAATAATAATAATAATAATAATGATGGCATTTATTAAGCGCTTACTATGTACAAAGCACTGTTCTAAGCGCTGGGGAGGTTACAAGGTGATAAGGTTGTCCCACGGGGGGCTCACAGTCTTCATCCCCATTTTACAGATGAGGGAACTGAGGCCCAGAGAAGTGAAGTGACTTGCCCAAAGTAACACAGTTGACAATCGGCAGAGCTGGGATTTGAACCCATGACCTCTGACTCCAAAGCCTGGGCTCTTTTTATTAAGCGCTTACTATGTGCAAAGCACTGTTCTAAGCGCTGGGCACTGTTCTAAGCGCTACACACTATTCCATCCCCCCATCTTACCTCCTTCCCTTCCCCACAGCACCTATAAATATATGTATATATGTTTGTACAGATTTATTACTCTATTTATTTATTTTACTTGTACGCATCTATTCTATTTATTTTATTTTGTTAGTATGTTTGGTTTTGTTCTCTGTCTCCCCCTTTTAGACTGTGAGCCCACTGCTGGGTAGGGACCGTCTCTATATGTTGCCAACTTGGACTTCCCAAGCGCTTAGTACAGTGTTCTGCACACAGTAAGCACTCAATAAATACAATTGATGATGATTTATTTTATTTTGTTAGTATGTTTGGTTTTGCTGTCTGTCTCCCCCTTCTAGACTGTGAGCCCACTGTTGGGTAGGGACCGTCTCTAGATGTTGCCAACTTGTACTTCCCAAGCGCTTAGTCCAGTGCTCTGCACACAGTAAGCGCTCAATAAATACGATTGATGATGATTTATTTTATTTTGTTAGTATGTTTGGTTTTGTTGTCTGTCTCCCCCGTTTAGACAGTGAACCCGCTGTTGGGTAGGGACCGTCTCTGTATGTTGCCAACTTGGACTTCCCAAGCACTTAGTCCAGTGCTCTGCACACAGTAAGCGCTCAATAAATACGATTGATGATGATTTATTTTATTTTGTTGTATGTTTGGTTTTGTTGTCTGTCTCCCCCGTTTAGACAGTGAACCCGCTGTTGGGTAGGGACCGTCTCTGTATGTTGCCAACTTGGACTTCCCAAGCACTTAGTACAGTGCTCTGCACACAGTAAGCGCTCAATAAATACGATTGATGATGATTTATTTTATTTTGTTGTATGTTTGGTTTTGTTGTCTGTCTCCCCCTTTTAGACTGTGAGCCCACTGTTGGGTAGGGACTGTCTCTATATGTTGCCAACTTGGACTTTCCAAGCGCTTAGTACAGTGCTCTGCACACAGTAAGCGCTCAATAAATACAATTGATGATGATTTATTTTATTTTGTTAGTATGTTTGCTTTTGTTGTCTGTCTCCCCCTTTTAGACTGTGAACCCACTGTTGGGTAGGGACCATCTCTATATGTTGCCAACTTGGACTTCCCAAGCGCTTAGTCCAGTGCTCTGCACACAGTAAGCGCTCAATAAATACGATTGATTGATTGATTAATTCCCAAGTGCTTAGTACAGTGCTCTGCACACAGTAAGCGCTCAATAAATACGATTGATTGATTGACTGATTCCCAAGTGCTTAGTCCAGTGCTCTGCACGCAGTAAGCGCTCAATAAATACGATTTGATTGATTGATTCCCAAGCACTTAGTACAGTGCTCTGCACACAGTAAGCACTCAATAAATACGATTGATTGATTGATTGACTGATTGGTACAGTGCTTCACACACAGTAAGCACTCAATAACTCCGGTTGAATAAATGAATGAATATGCAGAGCACTGTACTAAGCACCTAGGAGAGCACAACAGAGTTGGAAGACACGCTCCCTAAGCCCTCCTTTCCTCTTCTCCCATCCCCTTCCGCATCACTCTGAATTTATTCCTTTATTCATCCCCCCGTCCCAGCCCCTCAGCATTCAGGAGCAGCGTGGCTCGGCGGAAAGAGCCCGGGCTTTGGAGTCAGAGGTCATGGGTTCAAATCCCGCCTCCGCCAATTGTCAGCTGCGTGACTTTAGGCAAGTCACTTCACTTCTCTGTGCCTCAGTTCCCTCCTCTGGAAAATGGGGATTAAGACTGTGAGCCCCATGTAGAAACAGTGCGGCTCGGTGGAAAGAGCGGGGGCTTGGGAGTCAGAGGTCACGGGTTCAAATCCCGGCTCCGCCAATTGTCAGCTGTGTGACTTTGGGCAAGTCACTTCACTTCTCTGGGCCTCAGTTCCCTCCTCTGGAAAATGGGGATGAAGACTGGGAGCCCCACGGGGGACAACCTGATCACCTTGTAACCTCCCCAGCGCTTAGAACAGTGCTTGGCACATAGTAAGTGCTTAACAAATGCCATCATTATTATTATTATTATTTATTCATTCATTCAGTCGTATTTATTGAGCGCTTACTGTGTGCAGAGCACTGGACTAAGCGCTTGGGAAGTCCAAGTTGGCAACATCTAGAGACAGTCCCTACCCAACAGCGGGCTCACAGTCTAGAAGGGGGAGACAGAGAACAAAACCAAACATACTAACAAAATAAAATAAATAGAATAGATATGTACAAGCAAAATAAATAGAGTAATAAATATGTACAAACATATATATACATATATACAGGTATATTCAGAACAACCTGAAGCAGCGTGGCACAGTGGAAAGAGCCCGGGCTTTGGAGTCAGAGGTCGTGGGTTCAAATCCCGGCTCCACCAACTGTCAGCTGGGTGACTTTGGGCAGGTCACTTCACTTGACTGGGCCTCAGTTACCTCATCTGTGAAATGGGGATGAAGACTGTGAGCCCCACCGTGGGACAACCTGATCACCTTGTATCCTCCCCAGTTTTAGAACGGTGCTTTGCATATAGTGAGTGCTTAATCAAACATATGTATGTGTGATAATAGAGAAGCAGCGTGGCTCAGTGGAAAGAGCCCGGGCTTTGGAGTCAGAGGTCATGGGTTCAAATCCCGGCTCCGCCAACTGTCAGCTGGGTGACTTTGGGCAAGTCACTTCACTTCTCTGGGCCTCAGTTACCTCGTCTGTAAAATGGGGATGAAGACCGTGAGCCCCCCATGGGACAACCTGATCACCTTGTATCCTCCCCAGCGCTTAGAACAGTGCTTTGCACATAGTAAGAGCTTAATAAATGCCACAATAATAATAATAATAATAATAATATGTATCTCAGCGCTTATTACAGTGCCTGGCATATAGTAAGTACTTTATACAAAAGAGAGAGAGAGCAAGAGAATGTCCTGAGACTGGGAGCCCGCTACTGGGTAGGGACCGTCTCTATATGTTACCAACTTGTACTTCCCAAGCGCTTAGTACAGTGCTCTGCACACAGTAAGCGCTCAATAAATACGATTGAATGAATGAATGAACTGTGAGACTGAACACCCCCAGGCAAACACTTTCACACCACCAGGGGGCGGTCTCAATCAATCGTATTTATAATAATAATAATTGGGGCGTTTAGTAAGTGCTTACTATGTGCCAGACACCCTTCTAAGCACTGGGGTGGATACAAGCAAATTGGGTTGGGGAGGGATTGCCTCTATTTGTTGCTGAATTGTACTTTCTGAGAGCTTAGTAATAATGATGGCATTTATTAATAATAGTAATAATAATAATGGCATTTATTAAGCGCTTACTATGTGCAAAGCACTGTTCTAAGCGCTGGGGAGGTTACAAGGTGATCAGGTTGCCCCACGGGGGGCTCACAGTCAATCCCCATTTTCCAGATGAGGTCACTGAGGCCCAGAGAAGCTAAGTGACTTGCCCAAGGTCACGCAGCTGACAATTAGTGGAGCCGGGATTCGAACCCAGGACCTCTGACTCCAAAGCCCGGGCTCATTCCACTGAGCCACGCCGCTTCTCTTTATTAAGCGCTTACTATGTGCCAAGCACTGTTCTAAGCGCTGGGGAGGTTACAAGGTGATCAGGTTGTCCCATGGGGGGCTCACAGTCTTCATCCCCATGACCTCTGACTCCAAAGCCCGGGCTCTTTCCATTGAGCCACCCTGCTTCTAGACCGTAAGCCCACTGTTGGGTAGGGACTGTCTCTCTATGTTGCCAACTTGGACTTCCCAAGCGCTTAGTACAGTGCTCTGCACACAGTAAGCGCTCAATCAATACGATTGATTGATTGATTGCTTCTCTGTGAGTGGGTAGTGAGTGCGGGTGGCGGGAGGGAGGAGCACATGAGTCTGGGGGGGCTTTGAGACTTGCCAAGGTGAGGAGAGAAGCAGCGTGGCTCAGTGGAAAGAGCCCGGGCTCTGGAGTCAGGGGTCATGGGTTCGAATCCCGGCTCTGCCCCTTGTCAGCTGGGTGACTTGGGGCAAGTCACTTCACTTCTCTGGGCCTCAGTTCCCTCACCTGCCAAATGGGGATTAAGACTGTGAGCCCCCCGTGGGACAACCTGATCTCCTTGTAATCTCCCCAGCGCTTAGTACAGTGCTTTGCACATAGTAAGCGCTTAACAAATACCAACATTATTCTTATTATTATTACAGTGCTTTGCACATAGTAAGCGCTTAAATACCAACATTGTTATTATTATTATTACTACAGTGCTTTGCACATAGTAAGTGCTTAATACCAACATTATTCTTATTATTATTACAGTGCTTTGCACATAGTAAGCGCTTAACAAATACCAACATTATTCTTATTATTATTACAGTGCTTTGCACATAGTAAGCGCTTAACAAATACCAACATTATTCTTATTATTATTACAGTGCTTTGTTCATAGTAAGTGCTTAAAACCAACATTATTATTATTATTGTTACAGTGCTTTGCACATAGTAAGCACTTAAATACCAACATTATTATTATTATTATTATTATTACAGTGCTTTGCACATACTAAGCGCTTAATACCAACATTATTATTATTATTACAGTGCTTTGCACATAGTAAGCGCTTAACAAATACCAACATTATTCTTATCATTATTACAGTGCTTTGCACATAGTAAGCGCTTAACAAATACCAACATTATTATTATTATTATAGTGCTTTGCACTTAGTAAGCGCTTAACAAATACCAAAATAATTATTATTATTACAGTGCTTTGCACATAGTAAGTGCTTAACAAATACCAACAGTATCATTATTATTATTACAGTGCTTTGCACATAGTAAGCGCTTAATACCAACATTATTCTTATTATTATTACAGTGCTTTGCACATAGTAAGCGCTTAATACCAACATTATTATTATTATTATTACAGTGCTTTGCACACAGTAAGCGCTTAATACCAACATTATTATTATTATTATTACAGGGCTTTCCACATAGTAAGCGCTTAATACCAACATTATTCTTATTATTATTACAGTACTTTGCACATAGTAAGCACTTAACAAATACCAACATTATTCTTATTATTATTACAGTGCTTTGCACATAGTAAGCACTTAACAAATACCAACATTATTATTATTATTAGTGCTTTGCACTTAGTAAGCACTTAACAAATACCAAAATAATTATTATTATTACAGTGCTTTGCACATAGTAAGTGCTTAACAAATACCAACATTATCATTATTATTATTACAGTGCTTTGCACACAGTAAGCGCTTAATACCAACATTATTCTTATTATTATTACAGTGCTTTGCACATAGTAAGCGCTTAAACACCAACATTATTATAATTATTATTACAGTGCTTTGCACATAGTAAGCGCTTAATACCAACATTATTATTATTATTACAGTGCTTTGCACATACTAAGCGCTTAATACCAACATTATCCTTATTATTATTACAGTGCTTTGCACATAGTAAGCACTTAACAAATACCAACATTATCATTATTATTATTACAGTGCTTTGCACATAGTAAGCGCTTAATACCAACATTATTATTATTATTATTATTACAGTGCTTTGCACATAGTAAGCGCTTAATGCCAACATTATTCTTATTATTATTACAGTGCTTTGCACATAGTAAGCGCTTAATAAATGCTATTATTATTATTATTATTATTATTATTATTATTATTATTATTATTATAGTTCCTGGGGAAGCCCCAAAGGGAAGGTGGCACATTCCCGAAACCAGGAAAGCATCACGGCCAAGCCCTAAAACAGCCTGGAAATTCAGCTCCTCTTGATTTGCTCTTTTGCCCACAAATTTTTGCTCTGGGGCAGCAGGAAATCCCCACCGCCAACCTCGGCTTCAAGGTCTCCCACGCTCCCTTCATCATCATCATCATCAATCGTATTTATTGAGCGCTTACTGTGTGCAGAGCACTGTACTAAGCGCTTGGTAAGTCCAAGTTGGCAGCATATAGAGACAGTCCCTACCCAACAGTGGGCTCACAGTCTAAAGGAAAATAATAATCATGGTATTTGTTAAGCGCTTACTATGTGCCAAGCACTGTTCTAAGCGCTGGGGGAGATACAAGGTAATGAGGTTGTCCCACGGGGGGCTCACAATCTTAATCCCCATTTTACAGATGAGGATACTGAGGAACGGAGAAGTTAAGTGACTGGCCCAAGGTCACACAGCTGGCAGGCAGCAGAGCCGGGATTAGAACCCATGACCTCGGACTCCCAAGCCCGGGCTCTTTCCACTGAGCCACGCGGCTCCACATTAAACGTTAACCCGCTGGTCCGCTGGGCGACCTCGACCAAGCCACACAACCCCTCTGGGCCTCATTTTCCTCCACGATAAGGACGGTATTTAGTAGGCACTTGCTGCGTGTTGAGTAAAATATAAAACCATCATCATCATCATCATCAATCGTATTTATTGAGCGCCTACTACGTGCAGAGCACTGTACTAAGCGCTTGGGAAGTACACATTGGCAACATGCAGAGACGGTCCCTACCCGACAGTGGGCTCACAGTCTAAAAGGGGGAGACAGAGAACAAAACCAAACATACTAACAAAATAAAATAAATAGAATAGATATGTACAAGTAAACTAAATAAATGAATAGAGTAAAAAATATGTACAAAGATATATACATATATACAGGTGCTGTGGGGAAGGGAAGGAGGTAAGATGGGGGGATGGAGAGGGGGACGAGGGGGAGTCATCATCAATCGTATTTATTGAGTGCCTACTATGTGCAGAGCACTGTACTAAGCGCTTGGGAAGTACAAATTGGCAACATCTAGAGACAGTCCCTACCCAACAGTGGGCTCACAGTCTAAAAGGGGGAGACAGAGAACAAAACCAAACATACTAACAAAATAAAATCAATAGAATAGATATGTACAAGTAAACTAAATAAATAAATAGAGTAAAAAATATGTACAAACATATATACATATAGACAGGTGCTGTGGGGAAGGGAAGGAGGTAAGATGGGGGGATGGAGAGGGCGACGAGGGGGAGTCATCATCAATCATATTTATTGAGCGCCCACTATGTGCAGAGCACTGTACTAAGCGATTGGGAAGTAAAAATTGGCAACATATAGAGACGGTCCCTACCCAACAGTGGGCTCACAGTCTAAAAGGGGGAGAAAACCACCACATCAGACATAGTCCCTGCCCCCCGTGGAGCTCACCAAGAGGAAGAGAAAATAGTTATTTATGTCCCCTTTAGAGATGAGGAAACTGTGGCAATCCAAAGATAAAGTGTACGTATTAGGCACTTGCTACGTGTTGAGGAAAACAGAAAACCACCGGATCAAATATAAATAGAAAACAGAAAACCATCAAAGCCCTACTGAGAGCTCACCTCCTCCAGGAGGCCTTCCCAGATTGAGCCCCTCCATCCTCTCCCCTTCCCCGTCCCCCCCGCCTTACCTCCTTCCCCTCCCCACAGCCCCTGTATATATGTTTGGACAGATTTATTCCTCTATTTATTTTACTTGTACATAGTATTCTATTTATTTTATTTTGTTAATGACGTGCATCTAAGCGCTTAGTACAGTGCTCTGCACACAGTAAGCGCTCAATAAATACGATTGATGATGATCTGGCTTTACTTCTATTTATTCTGACGACTTGACGCCTGTCCACACGCTTTGTTTTGTCGTCCGTCTTCCCCTTCTAGAATGTGAGCCTGCTGTTGGGTAGGGACCGTCTATTATCATCATCATCATCATCATCAATCCTATTTATTGAGCGCCTACTATGTGCAGAGCACTGTACTAAGCGCTTGGGAAGTACAAATTGGCAACATACAGAGACAGTCCCTACCCAACAGTGGGCTCACATTATGTTGCCGACTTGTACTTCCCAAGCGCTTAGTACAGTGCCCTGCACACAGTAAGCGCTCAATAAATACGATTGAAAGAATGAATGAATCCGACACAGTCCCTGCTCCAGGTGGAGCTCACGGTCTAAGAGGAAGAGAAAATAGTTCTTTATGTCCATTTTAGAGACGAGGAAACTGTGGCAATCCAAAGATAAAGTGCCTTTTCCAAGGTCAGGGGGAAAGCCATGTTGCCAACTTGTACTTCCCAAGCGCTTAGTACAGTGCTCTGCACACAGAGGTGCTCAATAAATACGATTGATTGTAAAGCGTTTTTTATTTTAATTTTTTTTAAATTGGTATTTGTGAAGCACTTAGTGTCAAGCACTGTACTAAGCAGCGTGGCTCAACGAAGCAGCGCGGCTCAGTGGAAAGAGCCTGGGCTTTGGAGTCAGAGGTCATGGGTTCATTCATTCATTCATTCAATTGTACTTATTGAGCGCTTACTGCGCGCAGAGCACTGTACTAAGCGCTTGGGAAGTACAGGTTGGCAACATCTAGAGACGGTCCCTACCCAACAGTGGGCTCACGGTCTCAAATCCCGACTCTGCCAATTGCCAGCTGTGTGACTCTGGGCAAGTCACTTCACTTCTCTGTGCCTCAGTTCCCTCATCTGTAAAATGGGGATGAAGACTGTGAGCCCCCCGTGGGACAACCTGATCACCTTGTAACCTCCCTAGCGCTTAGAACAGCGCTTTGCACATAGTAAGCGCTTAATAAATGCTATCATTATTATTACTAAGTGCTACAGTAGATACAAAACAAGCCAGTTGTACAGTCCCTGTCCCTTACTCCCAGTTTAAGGAGGGAATAATAATAATTCATTCATTCAATCGTTTTTATTGAGCACTTACTGTGTGCAGGGCACTGTACTAAGCGCTGGGAAAGTACAATTCGGCAACAGAGACAGAGACAATCCCTCCCCAACAACGGGCTCACAGTCTAGAAGGAGGAGACAGACAGACAACAAAATAAAACAAGTAGACGGGCGTCAATACTATCAAAATAAACGAATAGAATTAGAGATATATACATAATGATGGGGAGACTGAGGCCCAGGGAGCTTAAGTTCATTCATTCATTCAGTGGCATTTATTGAGCGCTTACTGTGTGCAGGGCGCTGAACTAAGCACTTGGAAAGTACAATTTGGCAACAGACGGAGACAATCCCTCCCCAACAACAGGCTCACAGTCTAGAAGGAGGAGACAGACAACAAAATAAAACAAGTAGATGGGCATCAATACTATCAAAATAAGCAGAATTAGAGATATATACCTAATGATGGGGAGACTGAGGCCCAGGGAGGTTAAGTGACATGCCCAAGATCACACAGCAGACATGGGGCAGAGCAGGGACTAGGACACCCGGCTCCCGGACTCAAGCTCTCCACCAGACCACGCCGCCTTCATTCATTCATTCATTCAATCGTATTTATTGAGCGCTTACTGTGTGCAGAGCACTGTACTAAGCGCTTGGGAAGTCCAAGTCGGCAACATATAGAGACGGTCCCTACCCAACAGCGGGCTCTCAGTCTAGAAGGCGGATGTGGACATTCAGAGCTATTTTTGAGAAGGAAACAAATAATACTTGGAAAGAGCCCCGGCTTGGGAGTCAGAGGTCATGGATTCAAATCCCAGTTCCGCCGCCTGTCAGCTGTGTGACTTTGGGCGAGTCACTTCACTTCTCTGTGCCTCAGTTACCTCATCTGTAAAAATGGGGATTAAGACGGCGAGCCCCACGTGGGACAATAATGATGGTATTAAGTGCTTACTATGTGCCAAGCACTGTTCTAAGCACTGGGGTAGATACAAGGTCATCAGGTTGTCCCACGTGGGGCTCACAGTCTTCATCCCCATTTTGCAGATGAGGGAACTGAGGCCCAGAGAAGTGGCTCGCCCGAGTTCACACAGCAGGCAAATTCATTCATTCATTCAATCGTATTGATTGAGCGCTTACTGTGTGCAGAGCACTGTACTAAGCGCTTGGGAGGTACAAGTTGGCAACGTATAAAGACAGTCCCTACCCAACAGCGGGCTCACACTCTAGAAGGGGGAAACAGAGAACAAATCCAAACATATTAACAAAATAAAATAAATAGAACAAATATGTACAAATAAAATAAATAAATCAATAGAGAATAAATAAATAAGTAGAGAATAAATAAACAAATGGCGGAGCCAGGATTAGAACCCATGACCTCTGAGTCCCAAGCCCGGGCTCGTTCCCCTAAGCCACGCCACTTCTCACGGTTTGAATCCCCATTTTACAGATGAGGGAACTGAGGTATTGTCCAAGGTCACAGAGCAGACCAGTGGCAGAGCAGGAACTAGAACCCAGGTCATCTCACTCCCAGATTCATTCATTCATTCATTCCATCGTATTTATTGAGCGCTTACTGTGTGCAGAGCACTGTACTAAGCGCTTGGGAAGTACAAGTCGGCAACATCTAGAGACGGTCCCTACCCAACAGCGGGCTCACAGTCTAGAAGGGGGAGACAGACAACAAAACAAAAACAAATTAACAAAATAAAAGAAATAGAATGAATATGTACAAATAAAATAAATAAATAGAGTAATAAATATGTACAAATATATATACATATATACAGGTGCCCAATTCTGGGCTCTTCCCATTTAGGCAACTTTAACGAGTGGAAAGAGCACCAGCCTGGGAGCCAGAGGATCAGCGTGGCTTAGTGGAAAGAGCCTGGGCTTGGGAGTCGGAGGTCATGAGTTCTAATCCCGGCTCCGCCGCTTAGCAGCTGTGTGACTTTGGGCAAGTCGCTCCACTTCTCTGGGCCTCAGTTACCTTTTCTTTTTTCTTGTAGAGAAGCGGCGTGGCTCCAGTGGAAAGAGCCCGGGCTTTGGAGTCGGAGGTCACGGGTTCAAATCCCAGCTCCGCCAACTGTCAGCTGTGTGACTTTGGGCAAGTCACTTCACTGGGCCTCAGTTACCTCAGCTGGAAAATGGGAATTAAAACTGTGACCTCCCCCGTGGGACAACCTGATCACCTTGTAACCTCCCCAGCGCTTTGAAGCCAGAGAAGCAGCGTGGCTCAGTGGAAAGAGCCCGGGCCTTGGAGTCAGAGGTCATGGGTTCAAATCCCAGCTCCGCCAATTGTCAGCTGTGTGACTTTGGGCAAATCACTTAATTTCTCTGGGCCTCAGTTACCTCAGCTGGAAAACGGGAATTGAAACTGTGACCTCCCCCGTGGGACAACCTGATCACCTTGTAAACTCCCCAGTGCTTAGAACAGTGCTTTGCACATAGTAAGCGCTTTTAACAAATACCAACATTATTATTATTATTATTACAGTACTTTGCACATAGTAAGTGCTTAACAAACACCATTATTATTATTACAGTGCTTTGCACATAGTAAACGCTTAACAAATACCAACATTATTATTATTACAGTGCTTTGCACATAGTAAGCGCTTAACAAATACCATTATTATTATTACAGTGCTTTGCACATAGTAAGCGCTTAACAAATACCAACATTATTATTACTACAGTGCTTTGCACATAGTAAGCGCTTAACAAATACCATTATTATTATTACAGTGCTTTGCACATAGTAAGTGCTTAACAAATACCAACATTTTTATTATTATTATTACAGTGCTTTGCGCATAGTAAGGGCTTAACAAATACCATTATTATTATTACAGTGCTTTGCACATAGTAAGCGCTTAATACCAACATTATTATTATTATTATTATTACAGTGCTTTGCACATAGTAAGCGCTTAACAAATACCATTATTATTATTACGGTGCTTGGCACATAGTAAGCGCTTAACAAATACCAACATTATTATTATTATTATTAGTGCTTTGCACATAGTAAGCGCTTAACAAATACCATTATTATTATTACAGTGCTTTGCACATAGTAAGCACTTAAATACCATTATTATTATTACAGTGCTTTGCACATAGTAAGCGCTTAACAAATACCATTATTATTATTACAGTGCTTTGCACATAGTAAGCACTTAACAAATACCAACATTATTATTATTATTATTATTACAGTGCTTTGCACATAGTAAGCGCTTAACAAATACCATTATTATTATTACAGTGCTTGGCACATACTAAGCATTTAACAAATACCATTATTATTATTATTATTATTTAAATGGTATTTGTTAAGCGCATACTATGTGCCAGGCACCGATCTAAGCACTTGGGTAGACACAAGCTTATCAGGTTGGAGGACACCGTCCATGTCCGAAATGGGGCTCACAGTCTTCAAATCCCCATTTTCCAGCCGAGGTAACTGAGGCCCCGAGAAGTGAAATGACTTCCCCAAGGCCCTACGGCAGACAAGGGGTGGCGGCTGGGATTAGAACTCAGGTCCTTTTGACTCTCAGGCCTGGGCTCCATCCCCTCGGTCTTGCTGCTTCTCCTAGGGTCTTCCGAAATATAAAATTACGCGTGCTACTTTATTAACTTACCCCTGTAAAGAGAGGCCAAAGCTCAGAACCAATGGAGAAGCAGAAATGCCAATCTAAAGGAAAAAAAAAGGGAGGAAAATTTTCATTCTCTCGGCAAAAAACTGATCGAAAAATGATTTAACCTGCATTAAAATCATCATCATCATCAATCGTATTTATTGAGCGCTTACTATGTGCAGAGCGCTGTACTAAGCGCTTGGGAAGTACAAATTTGGCAACATATAGAGACAGTCCCTACCCAACAGTGGGCTCCCAGTCGAAAAGAATCAATGGCGCTTAATCGAGCACTTACTGTGCGCAGAGCACTGTTCTAAACGATTGGGAGACAACAATATAACAGAGTTGGCGGACACGTTCCCTGCCCACTACGACCTTACAGTCTAGTGGGAGAATCAATCAATCAATCGTATTTATTGAGCGCTTACTATGTGCAGAGCACTGTACTACGCGCTTGGGAAGTACAAATTGGCAACACATAGAGACAGTCCCTACCCAACAGTGGGCTCACAGTCTAAAAGGGGGAGAAGCAGTGTGGCTCAGTGGAAAGAGCCCGGGCTTTGGAGTCCGAGGTCATGGGTTCAAATCCCGGCTCCGCCACCTGTCAGCTGTGTGACCTTGGGCAAGTCACTTCACTTCTCTAGGACTCACTTATCTCATCTGTAAAATAGGGATCATCATCACCATCAATCGTATTTATTGAGCGCTTACTATGTGCAGAGCACTGTACTAAGCGCTTGGGAAGTACAAATTGGCAATATATAGAGACAGTCCCTACCCAACAGTGGGCTCACAGTCTAAAAGGGGGAGACAGAGAACAAAACCAAACATACTAACAAAATAAAATAAATAGAATAGATATGATGAAGGATAGATAGATAGATAGATAGATAGATGAAGAATAGATAGGGATGAAGACTGTGAGCCCCCCGTGGGACAACCTGATCACCTTGTAACTTCCCTAGCACTTAGAACAGTGCCTTGCACATAGTAAGCGCTTAATAAATGCTATTATTATTAGTGGGAGCAAGTTTCTTCCGGAGGAGGAGAAACGGAAAAGGGCCACAGCAGGATTCTTTCCAGGACTCCAACAACACTGAATGCTCAACGGTGATTTTTTTTTTCCCCCCCAAATGGTATTTGTTAAGTGCTTACTATGTTGCCAGGCACTGTACTAAGCGCTAGGGTAGATAATCAATCAATCAATCGTATTTATTGAGCGCTTACTGTGTGCAGAGCACCGTACTAAGCGCTTGGGAAGTCCAAGTTGGCAACATATAGAGACGGTCCCTACCCAACAGTGGGCTCACAGTCTAAAAGGGGGAGACAGAGAACAAAACCAAACATACTAACAAAATAAAATAAATAGAATAGATATGTACAAGTAAAATAAATAAATTTATTTATTCATATATAAATAATTTTTTTTATTTTTATTTATTTATATATACATATACATAGATATATATATATATAAAAGGTAATCAGGTTGTCCCACGTAGGGCTCACAGTGTTTTACAGATCTTTTACAGATGAGGTAACTGAGTAGATACAAGCTAATCAGGCTGGACAGGTCCCACATGGGGCTTCCAGACTTAATCCCCATTTTACAGATGAAGTAACTGAGGTACAGAAAAGTGACTTGCCCAGGGTCACATGGCAGACCAGAGAAGCAGAATGGCTTAGTGGGAAAAGCTCAGGCTTGGGGGTCAGAGGTCGTGGATTCTAATCCTGGCTCCGCCACTTGTCAGCTGTGTGACTTTGGGCAAGTCACTTAACTCCTCTGTGCCTCAGCTACCTCATCTGTAAAATGGGGATGAAGACTGTGAGCGCCCGCCGTGGGCCAGCCTGATCACCTTGTAACCTCCCCAGCCCTTAGAACACTGCTTTGCACATAGTCAGCACTTAAGAAATGCCATTATTGTTATAATTATTATTAAAATGGGGATGAAGACTGTGAGGCCCACGTGGGACAACCTGATAACTCTGTATCTACCCCAGTGCTTGGACCAGTGCTTGACGCATAGTAAGGGCTTAACAAATGCCATTATTATTATTATTATTATATATTATATACATTACAAATGTATATATGTATATATGTTTGTACATATTTATTACTCTATTTATTTATTTTATTTGTACATATCTATTCTATTTATTTTATTTTGTTAGTCTGTTTGGTTTTGTTCTCTGTCTCCCCCTTATAGACTGTGAGCCCACTGTTGGGTAGGGACTCTCTCTATATGTTGCCAATTTGTACTTCCCAAGCGCTTAGTACAGTGCTCTAAGTGCTAAGTACTAAGTGCTCTTAGTACAGTGCTCTGCACATAGTAAGCGCTCAATAAATACGACTGATGATGATGATGATTACAAGTGCAGAGTGCTTAGTACAGTGCTCTGCACACAGTAAGCGCTCAATAAATACGATTGATTGATTATTATTAACAATAATAGGAAGTCACAGAGCCGGGATGAGAAGCCAGGTCCTCCTGATTCCCAGGCTATTTGGCCACACTACTTCTCTCTTCTAACAGTTATAACAGGGCTATTGTTTAAAGTGACAAATGAAGAGCCCATTGGAGGATAAAAAATCCAAAAAGGCCCATCCTAATCAATCAATCGTATTTATTGAGCGCCTACTGTGTGCACAGCACTGTACTAAGCGCTTGGGAAGTACAAGTTGGCAACATCTAGAGACGGTCCCTACCCGACAGTGGGCTCACAGTTTAAAAATCCTAACCAGCCTGTCAGCATAAAAAGACTAAACAAATCTCCTCGTTACAGCCATTTCTCCAGCAAGTTCTTTCTTGGAAGATCTCTGGATAAATCAATCTTATTCAGCGCTTAGAACAGTGCTTCGCACATAGTAAGCGCTTAACAAATGCCATTATTATTATTATTATTATTAATATTATAATATAATTATAATAATAATTATAATAAATAAATATAATATAATATATAATATGATATAATATATATTATATTATATATAATATATATAATATTATTATTATTATTTACTGATCGTTTACTGTGTTTAAGAGCCCTGTACTAAGCAGCCGGGAGAGTATAATACAAAAGAGTTGGCAGACGCGATCTCTGCCCATAATTACGGCCTAGCGAGATTCCCTCTTTGTCCATTCATTCATTCCACGGTATTTATTGAGTGCTTACGGTGTGCGGAGCGCTGTACTAGGTGCTTGGAAAGTACAATTCAGCAATAAAGAGAGACAATCCCCCTGCCCACGACGGGCTCACAGTCTAGAAGGGGGGAGACAGACATCAAAACAAGTACAGTGCCTGGCACATAGTAAATGCTTAACAAATACCACTAAAAAAAAGTCTTGATGGCTTATAATAATAATAATAGCATTTCTTAAGCACTTACTATGTGCAAAGCACTGTTTTAAGCACTGGGGAGATAACAAGGTGATCAGGTTGTCCCACGGGGGGCTCACAGTCTTAATCTCCATTTTTACAGACAAGGGAACTGAGACACAGAGAATCAATCAATCGTATTTATTGAGCGCTTACTATGTGCAGAGCACTGTACTAAGCGCTTGGGAAGTACAAATTGGCAACATATAGAGACAGTCCGTACCCAACAGTGGGCTCACAGTCTAAAAGGAGAGAGAGAAGTGAAGTGTCTTGCCCAAAGTCACACAGCTGACAAGTGGCGGAGCCGGGACTTGAACCCATGACCTCTGACTCCAAAGCCCGGGCTCTTTCCACTGAGCCACACTGCTTCTCTAAACCAGGCTTTATAATAGTAATAATAATAATAATAATAATGATGGCATTTGTTAAGCACTTACTATGTGCAAAGCACTGTTCTAAGCGCTGGGGAGGATACAAGGTGATCAGGTTGTCCCACGTGGGGCTCACAGTCTTAAACCCCATTTTACAGATGAGGGAACTGAGGCCCAGAGAAGTGAAGTGTCTTGCCCAAAGTCACACAGCTGACAAGTGGCGGAGCTGGGACTTGAACCCATGACTTCTGACTCCAAAGCCCGGGCTCTTTCCACTGAGCCATGCCGCTTCTCTAATAATAAATGATAATGGCATTTATTAAGCACTTCTTATGTGCAAAGCACTGTTCCAAGCGCTGGGGAGATTACAAGGTGATCAGGTTGTCCCACAGGGGGCTCACAGTCTTAATCCCCATTTTATAGATGAGGTAACTGAGGCACAGAGAATAATAATAATAATGATGGTATTTGTTAAGCACTTACTATGTGCGAAGCACTGTTCTAAGTGCTGGGGGGATACAAGGTGATCAGGTTGTCCCACGGGGGGCTCACAGTCTTAATCCCCATTTTACAGATGAGGGAACTGAGGCACAGAGAATAACAATAATAATAATGACGGTATTTGTTAAGCGCTTACTATGTGCGAAGCCCTGTTCTAAGTGCTGGGGGGCTACAAGGTGATCAGGTTGTCCCACCTGCAGCTCACAGTCTGAATCCCCATTTTCCAGATGAGGTCACTGAGGCCCAGAGAAGTGAAGCGACTGGCCCAAAGTCACACAGCCGACCAGTGGCGGAGCCGGGATTCGAACCCATGACCTCGGACTCCCAAGCCCGGGCTCTTTCCACTGAGTCACGCTGCTTCTAAGCAGAGAGGACACGAAGAAGTTATGAAATTCATTTTCGGTCGGGACTCTTGTCCTTTCAAGCCAGGTTTCGTCTTCCGTCTCTAACGGCGGAAGTCGGGGTGCGGCGGCCCTGACCTACAAGAAATGCCCCCTGCCACTCCAGCCTTCCCTTGGCTGGGAAAAAATATCTCCCCGTCCACCCCGATATCATCATCATCATCATCATCATCATCATCATCATCATCACCATCATCATCAATCGTATTTATTGAGCGCTTACTGTGTGCAGAGCACTGGACTAAGCGCTTGGGAAGTACAAGCTGGCAACATATAGAGACAGTCCCTACCCAATAGTGGGCTCACAGTCTAAAAGTGAAGTGACTTGCCCAAGGTCACACAGCTGACAAGTGGCAGGGCCAGGATTTGAACCCATGACCTCTGACTCCAAAGCCCGGGCTCTTTTCCACTGAGCCACACTGCTTCTCAACACCACGCTGTTCTGTCGTTGTCTGTCAATCAATCAATCGTATTTATTGAGCGCTTACTGTGTGCAGAGCACTGTACTAAGCGCTTGGGAAGTACAAATTGGCAACATATAGAGACGGTCCCTACCCAACAGTGGGCTCACAGTCTAGAAGGGGGAGACAAAACCAAACATACTAAAAAAATAAAATAAATAGAATAGATATGTACAAGCTAAATAAATAAATATTACATCGCTTCCTCCGCATCCTGGATTTCTGGAGTCCCGTACAGCACCAGATATAGCATCCGGGGTGGCGGGCGGCATCGGAGGTGGAAGGAACCAGCGTGGCTCGGTGGAAATCAATCAATCAATCAATCCTATTTATTGAGCGCTTACTGTGTGCAGAGCACTGGACTAAGCGCTTGGGAAGTACAGGTTGGCAACATATAGAGACAGTCCCTACTCAACAATCAATCGTATTTACTGAGCGCTTGCTGTGTGCAGAGCACTGTACTAAGCGCTTGGGAAGTCCAAGTTGGCAACATATAGAGACAGTCCCTACCCAACAGTGGGATCACAATCTAGAAAGAGCCCGGGCTTTGGAGTCTGAGGTCATGGGTTCAAGTCCCGGCCCTGCCACTTGTCAGCTGTGTGACTTGGGGCAAGTCGCTTCACTTCTCTGGGCCTCAGTTCCCGCATCTGGAAAACGGGGATTAAGGCTGTGAGCCCCACGTGGGACAACCTGATCACCCTGTACCCTCCCCAATGCTTAGAACAGTGATTTGCACACAGTAAGCGCTTAACAAATGCCATCATTATTACTATTACTATTATAAAGCCTGGTTTAGAGAAGCAGCGTGGCTCAGTGGAAAAAACACGGGCTTTGGATTCAGAGGTCATGGGTTCAAATCCCAGCTCTGCCACTAGTCAGCTGTGTGACTTTGGGCAAGACACTTAGCTTCTCTGTGCCTCAGTTCCCTCATCCGGAAAATGGGGATTAAGACTGTGAGCCCCACGTGGGACAACCTGATCACCTTGTATCCTCCCCAGCGCTTGGAACAGTGCTTTGCACATAGTAAGTGCTTCATAAATGCCATTATCATTTATTATTAGAGAAGCAGCGTGGCTCAGTGGAAAGAGCCCGGGCTTTGGAGTCAGAAGTCATGGGTTCAAATCCCGGCTCCGCCACTTGTCAGCTGTGTGACTTTGGGCAAGACACTTAGCTTCTCTGTGCCTCAGTTCCCTCACCCGGAAAATGGGGATTAAGACTGTGAGCCCCACGTGGGACAACCTGATCGCCTTGTATCCTCCCCAGAGCTTGGAACAGTGCTTTGCACATAGTAAGTGCTTCATAAATGCCATTATCATTTATTATTAGAGAAGCAGCGTGGCTCAGTGGAAAGAGCCCGGGCTTTGGAGTCAGAAGTCATGGGTTCAAATCCCAGCTCCGCCACTTGTCAGCTTTGTGACTTTGGGCAGGTCGCTTCACTTCTCTGGGCCTCAGTCCCATCATCTGGAAAATGGGGATTAAGACAGTGAGCCCCCCTGTGGGACAACCTGATCACCTTGTAACCTCCCCAGCGCTTAGAACAGTGCTTTGCACATAGTCAGCGCTTAACAAATGTCATCATCATAAAGGAACCATCTCTCTTTGCGAGAGCTGTTGTGTTCTCAGACGCAGCACCCCAGGCCAAAGCCAGGGAGCTAAATTCAGGTGCCCGTCTCAGTCGACTTTCATTCATTCATTCAATCATATTTATTGAGCGCTTACTGTGTGCAGAGCGCTGTACTAGGCACTTGGGAAGTACAAGTTGGTTCCGAAATGGCGAGTTCACCTTCCGCTGGCCTGAGAGGCCCCTTCCAGTCTCCCCGGTTGGCACGTCGGCAAGGTTGCCCCCCCAGGTCGCCCTTTGGCCGACGTGGCCCCTCCGGTCATCGCCCTCCCATGTTTTTTCTTTAAAGCAGTGGACTCTATTCTGGGAGTTAATTGGAGGGAAGCAAAGCCGTGGTTGCTCTCTGCAGGAATGTAAGGAGAACAAAAAACCCACAGGAACTTGGGTTTCTGCTTAAAACCCTCCTCAGAGGTGCTTTCCTAAAAGAGAGGCTAAAGAAGAAGCATGGGCCTGGTGTTCACTCGATTACTCCACTACTCTATTTATTTATTTTACTTGTACATATCTATTCTATTTATTTTATTTTGTTAATATGTTTGGTTTTGTTGTCTGTCTCCCCCTTCTAGACTGTGAGCCCACTGTTGGGTCGGGACCGTCTCTAAATGTTGACAACTTGGACTTACCAAGCGCTTAGTACAGTGCTCTGCTCACAGTAAGCGCTCAATAAATTGATTCAGAGGACCTGTGTTCTACCCTCCTGTGCTCAGGCCCTACTGAGAGCTCACCTCCTCCAGGAGGCCTTCCCAGACTGAGCCCCCTCCTTCCTCTCCCCCTCGTCCTCCTCTCCATCCCCCCCTTACCTCCTTCCCTTCCCCACAGCACCTGTATATATGCATATATGTATATACATATTTATTACTCTATTTATTTACTTTACTTGTACATATCTATTCTATTTATTTTATTTGGTTAATATGTTTGGTTTGGTTCTCTGGCTCCCCCTTCTAGACTGTGAGCCCACTGTTGGGTCGGGACCGTCTCTAGATGTTGACAACTTGGACTTCCCAAGCGCTTAGTACAGTGCTCTGCTCACAGTAAGCGCTCAATAAATACGATTGACTGATTGATTGATTGATTCAGAGGACCTGTGTTCTACCTTACTGTGTTCAGGCCCTACTGAGAGCTCACCTCCTCCAGGAGGCCTTCCCTGACTGAGCCCCCGCCTTCCTCTCCCCCTCGTCCTCCTCTCCATCCCCCCGTCTTACCTCCTTTTTTTTTAATCAATCATTTTTAATGGCATTTATTAAGCGCTTACTATGTGCAGAGCACTGTTCTAAGCGCTGGGGGGATACAAGGTGATCAGGTTATCCCATATGGGGCTCACAATCTTAATCCCCATTTTACAGTTGAGGTAACTGAGGCTCAGAGAAGTTAAGTGACTTGCCCAAGGTCACACAGCAGACGTGGCTTAAGCGGCATTCGAACCCATGACCTCTGACTCCAAAGCCTGTGCTCTTTCCACTGAGCCACGCTGCTTCCTCCTTCCCTTCCCCACAGCACCTGTATAGATGGATATATGTTTGTACATATTTATTACTCTATTTATTTATTTACTTTACTTGTACATATCTATTCTATTTATTTTATTTTGTTAATATGTTTGGTTTGGTTCTCTGTCTCCCCCTTCTAGACTGTGAGCCCACTGTTGGGTCGGGACCGTCTCTAGATGTTACCAAGTTGGACATCCCAAGCGCTTAGTACAGTGCTCTGCTCACAGTAAGCGCTCAATAAATACGATTGATTGATTGACTGATTCAGAGGAACTGTGTTCTACCCTACCGTGTTCAGGCCCTACTGAGGGCTCACCTCCTCCAGGAGGCCTTCCCAGACTGAGCCCCCTCCTTCCTCTCCCCCTCGTCCACATGCCCAGAGCGTTTCTGGACAAAGACAATCCGGGCAGTGGCGGGAAGTATGGATTGAAGTGGGGAGAGACAGGAGGATGGGAGATCGGAGAGGAGGCTGATGCAGTAGTCCAGACGGAATAGGATGAGAGCTTGAACGAGCAGGGGAGCGGTTGGGATGGAGAGGAAAGGGCGGATCTTGGCAATGTTGCGGAGCTGAGACCGGCAGGTTTTGGTGACGGATCGGGTGTGAGGGGTGAACGAGAGAGCGGAGTCGAGGATGACACCAAGGTTGCGGGCCTGTGAGACGGGAAGGATGGTAGTGCCATCCTTTTAGACTGTGAGCCCGCTGTTGGGTAGGGACTGTCTCTCTATGTTGCCAATTTGTACTTCCCAAGCGCTTAGTACGGTGCTCTGCACATAGTAAGCGCTCAATAAATACGATTGATGATGATAGTGCCGTCAACAGTGATGGGAAAGTCAGGGAGAGGGCAGGGGAGGGGGTTTCTAGTCCTGGCTCTGCCACATGTCTCCTGTGTGACCTTGGGCAAGTCACTTCACTTCTCTGAGCCTCAGTTCCCTCTTCTGTAAAATGAGGAGGAAGACTGGGAGCCCCAGGTGGGACAACCTGATTACTTTGTATCTACTCTAGCGCTTAGAACAGTGCTTGGCACATGCTTAACACCAACATTATTATTATTCTCTGTGCCTCAGTTCCCTCATCTCTAAAATGGGGATTACATATCGTACATATTTACATATTCTATTAATTTTATTTTGTTAATATGTTTTGTTTTGTTGTCTGTCCCCCCCTTCTAGACTGTGAGCCCGCTGTTGGGTAGGGACCGTCTCTAGATGTTGCCAACTTGGGCTTCCCAAGGGCTTAGTCCAGTGCTCTGCACACAGTAAGCGCTCAATAAATACGATTGATGATGATGATGATGACTTCCCAAGCGCTTAGTCCAGTGCTCTGCACACAGTAAGCGCTCAATAAATACGATTGATGATGATGATGATGATGACTTCCCAAGCGCTTAGTCCAGTGCTCTGCACACAGTAAGCACTCAATAAATACGACTGAATGAATGAATGATTAAGACAGTGAGCTCCACATCCAAAAGTGTGTCCAATCCGATTAGCTTTTATCTATCCTAGCAGTCAGGATAATGCTTGACACAGAGTAAGCGCTTAACAAATACCACCATTAGCATTATTATTATTATTATTATCGACTGATAATAAATGATGATGATGACTTCCCAAGCGCTTAGTCCAGTGCTCTGCACACAGTAAGCACTCAATAAATACGACTGAATGAATGAATGATTAAGAGGATGGTCAAAGGCAACCGAACCACGGTTAGGGCCGGCCTCTTCATCTCAGTCATCTATTGACGGGGTCTCTGGTCTCACTGCTTGGATTTGTTGATGTTCCACGGAAAAGGGAAAAGGGGAAAACTGAAACAAGAAAGCATTTCTTTGGAAGACGCTTCTTGGTTGGAAGGAAAAACGGGGAGGGATTGCATCGTCTGAACAAGGGAAGAATGGAGCTTTTCATGGTTTTCCGACACGAAGCCTGCTCTGGTGAGGAATAACTAATGACCCTCCTTTTCTCCCTGTCTGAGAGGGAAAATAATCAGCAGAGCGACTGTTCTCGGAACAGATGGGGTTCCTCACGCTGAAAAATGAATGGGACTAGTTTCTAAATCTTCTTGAGCTCACACGCATCACACTCACACGGTCTCTACGAATGCAATCCAGCTCTTGAAATTGAGGGGGAGAAAAAAAACAACGAACCTCAAATCCTCCTCCTCCTCCTCTCTCCTCCATTTCCCCAGTTTTGGAAGTTGGAGCTGACGCGGAGGGTGCAGAGACTGGTGGGCTCAGAGCCCACTCCTCAGAAACTAAAGATGGCAGGAAGGAGTCCAGCTTAGGGTGGTTGCCCGTCAAGCTACGCATCCAGCAAAAACTCCTCACTCTCAATCAATCAATCAATCGTATTTATTGAGCGCTTACTGTGTGCAGAGCACTGTACTAAGTGCTTGGAAAGTCCAAGTTGGCAACATCCCCTGCTCTCTCCCCCTCCCTCCAGGCTCGCATCTCCTCCTGCCTTCGGGACATCTCCATCTGGATGTCTGCCCGCCACCTAAAGCTCAACATGTGGAAGACTGAACTCCTTGTCTTCCCTCCCAAACCTTGTCCTCTCCCTGATTTTCCCATCTCTGTTGACGGCACTACCATCCTTCCCGTCTAACAAGCCCGCAACCTTGGTGTCATCCTCGACTCCGCTCTCTCGTTCACCCCTCACATCCGATCCGTCACCAAAACCTGCCGGTCTCAGCTCCGCAACATTGCCGAGATCCGCCCTTTCCTCTCCATCCATATCGCTACCCGGCTCATTCAAGCTCTCATCCTATCCCGTCTGGACTACTGCATCAGCCTTTTCTCTGATCTCCCATCCTCGTGTCTCTCTCCATTTCAATCCATACTTCATGCTGCTGCCCGGATTGTCTTTGTCCAGAAACGCTCAGGGCATGGTACTCCCCTCCTCAGAAATCTCCGGCGGCTGCCTGTCAACCTACGAATCAGGCAAAAACTCCTCACCCTGGGCTTCCAGGCTGTCCATCCATCCATCCCCTCACCCCCTCCTCCCTCACCTCCCTTCTGTCCTTCTCCAGCCCAGCCCGCACCCTCCGCTCCTCTGCCGCTAATCTCCTCACCGTTAGGCCTCGTTCTCGCCTGTCGCGCCATCGACCCCCGGCCCACGTCCTCCCCCGGGCCCGGAATGGCCTCCCTCTGCCCATCCGCCAAGCTAGCTCTCTTCCTCCCTTCAAGGCCCTGCTGAGAGCTCACCTCCTCCAGGAGGCCTTCCCAGACTGAGCCCCTTCCTTCCTCTCCCCCTCATCCCCCTCTCCATCCCCCCATCTTACCTCCTTCCCTTCCCCACAGCACCTGTATATATGTATATACGTTTGTACATATTTATTACTCTATTTATTTATTTATTTTACTTGTACATAGCTATTCTATTTATTTTATTTTGTTAGTATGTTTGGTTTTGTTCTCTGTCTCCCCCTTCTAGACTGTGAGCCAACTGTTGGGTAGGGACTGTCTCCATATGTTGCCAATTTGTACTTCCCAAGCGCTTAGTATGGTGGTCTGCACATAGTAAGCGCTCAATAAATACGATTGATGATGATGATGATGATCTAGAGATGGTCCCTACCCAACCGTGGGCTCACAGTCTAGAAGGGGGAGACAGAGAATAAAACCAAACATATTCATTCATTCATTCAATCGCATTTATTGAGCGCTTACTGTGCGCAGAGCACTGTACTAAGCGCTTGGGAAGTACAAGCTGGCAACCGCTGCCCAGGTTTATTTAAAAAACAACAATGGCATTTTGAAAGTGCCGTTTTCGACTGTGAGCCCACTGTTGGGTAGGGACTGTCTCTATATGTTGCCAACTTGGACTCCCAAGCGCTTAGTACAGTGCTCTGCACACAGTAAGCGCTCAATAAATACGATTGATGATGATGATGGAAGTGGGGATTGCGATACGAGGACGGACAGTGAATGCTTTGCTCTTGCTGACACGAGCAGCCCCGGGGAGCCCAACTCCACCGGTGTGGCATACTGAAGGCATGCTGGCTTTAATTGGGGAGGAGAAAATACAGGAACTACACTCACTATATTAACAAAATAAAATAAATAGAATAGATATGTACAAGTATAACAAATAAATGGAGTAATAAATATGTACAAACATATATACATATATACAGGTGCTGTGGGGATGGGGAGGAGGCCTTCCCACACTGAGCCCCCTTTTTCCTCTCTTCCTCCCCTCCCCATCGCCCTCCTCCCTCCTTCTGCCCTCCCCCCTTCCCCTCCCCACAGCACTTGTGTCTATATTTGTCCGTATTTATTACTCTATTTTACTTGCACATATTTACAATTCTATTTTATTAATGATCATCAATCGTATTTATTGAGCGCTTACTGTGTGCAGAGCATAGCACAGATGTGCATATGGCTATAATTCTATTTATTCTGATGGTTTTCTCAACTGTCCACATGTTTTTTTGTCTGTCTCCCCCTTCTAGACTGTGAGCCCGTTGCTGGGTAGGGACCGTCTCTATATGTTGCCACTTGTACTTCTGAAGCGCTTAGTTCAGTGCTCTGCACACAGTAAGCGCTCAATAAATACAACTGAATGAATGAATGAATGCTCGATTTGGCTGCAGTTGATACGCTACACGAATGCAATGAGGAATGCTCCTCATTGAGGAGCAGTGTGGCTCAGTGGAAAGAGCATGGGCTTTGGAGTCTGAGGTCATGGGTTCGAATTCCGACTCCGCCACAATCAATCAATCATATTTATTGAGCGCTTAGTGTGTGCAGAGCACTGTACTAAGCACTTGGGAAGTCCAAGTTGGCAACATATAGAGACGGTCCCTACCCAACAGTGGGCTCACAGTCTAAAAGGGGGAGACAGAGATCAAAACCAAACATACTAACAAAATAAAATAAATAGAATAAATATGTACAAGCAAAATAACTAGAGTAATATGTACAAATCAGAAAGCACTCCATCAAGACCATCATCATTAATTCATTCAATTGTATTTATTGAGCGCCTACCGTGCGCAAAGCACTGGACTAAATCCTCCCTTAAGGATTTTACAGTTTAAAAGAGGAGAAAGCAGGGGGCTTTTCCCCTTTGATTCTGTCCCTGTTGTTGGGTAGGGACCCTCTCTAAATGTGACCCATTTGTACTTAGTTCTCCTCACACGGTAAACAATCAATCGTATTTATTGAGCGCTTACTGTGTGCAGAGCACTGTACTAAGCGCTTGGGAAGTACAAGTTGGCAACATACAGAGACAGTCCCTACCCAACAGTGGGCTCACAGTCTAGAAGGGGGAGACAGAGCATATGTCTGCTGTGTGACCTTGGGCAAGCTACTTAACTTCTCTGAGCCTCAGTTACCTCATCTGTAAAAGGGGGATTAAGACTGTGCGCCCCACATGGGACAACTTGATCACCCGGTAACCTCCCCAGCGCTTAGAACAGTGCTCTGCACGTAGTAAGCGCTTAACAAATGCCATTATTATTATTATTATTATTATTATACAGGAGCGGACGGGAAAAGAGGGCAAATCTCTGTGGAGAGTCTTGTTCTCAGAGGCCACCAATCATCAATCAATCAATCATATTTATTGAGCGCTTACTGTGTGCAGAGCACTGTACTAAGCGCTTGGGAAGTACAAGTTGGCAAAATATAGAGACGGTCCCTACCCAACAGTGGGCTCGGCATCATCCGCAGCTTGGCTCAGTGGAAAGAGCCCGGGCTTTGGAGTCAGAGGTCATGTGTTCAAAACCCGGCTCTGCCAACTGTCAGCTGTGTGTCTTTGGGCAATCACTTCACTTCTCTGGGCCTCAGTTACCTCAACTGCAAAATGGGGGTGAAGACTGTGAGCCCCCCGTGGGACAACCTGATCACCTTGTAACCTCGCCAGCGCTTAGAACAGTGCTTGGCACATAGTAAGCGCTTACCAAAAGCCAGCATTATATATGGCGCCAGTCCCCCTGCCAAGAAGTCCAGAAAAATAGTTTCACCATTCCCCGTCCAGCGGCTGGGCTACGTTTTCAATACCTTCCAGTCACCCATATCACCTTATTTTTATGGTATTTAGATATTTTTATGTGCCAGACATTATGCTCTAAGCCCTAAGGTAATCAGGATGAACCCAGATCCTGTCCCATCTGGGGCTCACAGTCCTAATCCCCATTTTACAGATGAGGGAACTGAGGCCCAGAGAAATTAATTGACTTGACCCAGGTCACGGAGCAGACAAGCGGGAGAACTGGGACTAGAACCCAGGCCCGTGCACTAGAGAAGCGGCGTGGCTCAGTGGAAAGAGCCCGGGCTTTGGAGTCAGAGGTCATGGGTTCGAATCCCGACTCTGCCACCTGTCAGCTGTGTGATCTTGGGCAAGTCACTTCACTTCTCTGGGCCTCAGTTACCTCGTCTGTAAAATGGGGATGAAGACTGTGAGCCCCACGTGGGACAACCTGATCACCCTGCATCCTCCCCAGCGCTTAGAACAGTGCTTTGCAAATAGTAAGCACTTAACAAATGCCAATTATTGTTATTATTATTATTATTATTATTATTATTATTATTAAGGCCTCCAGGAGGCCTTCCCAGACCGAGCCCCTTCCTTCCTCTCCCCCTCGTCCCCCTCTCCATCCCCCCATCTTACCTCCTTCCCTTCCCCACAGCACCTGTATATATGTATATATGGTTGTACATATTTATTACTCTATTCATTTATTTATTTATTTTACTTGTACATTTCTATCCTATTTATTTTATTTTGTTGGTATGTTTGGTTCTGTTCCCTGTCTCCCCCTTTCAGACTGTGAGCCCACTGTTGGGTAGGGACTGTCTCTATGTGTTGCCAATTTGTCCTTCCCAAGCGCTTAGTACAGTGCTCTGCACATAGTAAGCGCTCAATAAATACGATTGATTGATTGATTGATTCACTGTGCCACACTTCTCTGTAATGGCAGTTATTCCCTTTTGTGAGGAACCTCTTTCTCCCTTTTTCCTCTCCTCCTCCCCATCCCCTCCGCCCTCCCTTCTTCCCCTCCCCACAGCACCTGTATATACGTTTGTACAAATTGATTACTCTATTTACTTTACTTGTACATATTTACAATTCTATTTATTTTGTTAATGATGTTCATCTAGCTTTATTTCTATTTATTCTGATGACTTGACACCTGTCCTCATGCTTTGTTTTGTTGTCCGTCTCCCCCTTCTAGCCTGTGAGCCCGCTGTTGGGTAGGGACCGTCTCTCTATGTTGCCAACTTGGACTTCCCAAGCGCTTAGTACAGTGCTCTGCACACGGTAAGCGCTCAATAAATACGATTGATTGATTGATTGAGGCACATTTCTTGAGGGAAGGAACCGTGGCTTTCATTTCTGCTTTACTCTTCTGAGGTCACAGTGATTTGGGAGCTGTGTTCTCCTGTTAATAATAATAATGGCATTTATTAAGCACTTACTATGTGCAAAGCCCTGTTCTAAGCGCTGGGCTGAAGCTACAAGGTGATCAAGTTGTCCCGCGGGGGGGCACACAGTCTTAATCAGCGTGGCTCAGTGGAAAAGAGCCTGGGCTTTGGAGTCAGAGGTCATGGGTTCAAATCCCGGCTCCACCAATTGTCAGCTGGGTGACTTTGGGCAAGTCACTTCACTTCCCTGGGCCTCAGTTCCCTCATCTGTAAAATGGGGAAGTAGACTGCGAGCCCCCCATGGGACAACCTGATCACCTTGTAACCTCCTCAGCGCTTAGAACAGTGCTTTGCACATAGTAAGCGCTTAATAAATGCCATCATTATTATTATTAATCCCCCTTTTACATGGAATGAATGCCATCATTATTATTATTATTAATCCCCCTTTCACATGAATGAATGAACCTGATCACCTTGCATCCCCCTTAGCTCTTAGAACAGTGCTTGGCACATAGCAAGCGCTTAATAAATGCCATCATTATTATTATTATTAATCCCCCTTTTACATGGAATGAATGCCATCATTATTATTATTATTAATCCCCCTTTTACATGAATGAATGAACCTGATCACCTTGCGTCCCCCTTAGCTCTTAGAACCGTGCTTGGCACATAGTAAGCGCTTAACAAATGCCAACATTATTATTATTATTATTATTATTATTATTAATAAAAGCCTTTAAAAAATTCTCCCATCCTCTCAAGCCTTCATCCTCTTCTCCGCCTCCCCCTCACCCAGTGGACACCGTCTCCCAATCTTCCAATTCTTTCCCGTTCCTAGCTTGGGGGAGGCCCCTCCCTGCACCCCATCTTTCCTTTCACTTGCGTCGGATCATTCATCCATTCATTCCATCGTATTTATTGAGCGCTTACTGTGTGCAGAGCACTGTACTAAGCGCTTGGGAAGTCCAAGTTGGCAACGTATAGAGACGGTCCCTACCCAACAGCGGGTTCACAGTCTAGGAGGGGGAGACAGACAACAAAAGAAAACATTAACAAAATAAAATAAATAGAATAAATATGTACAAGTAAAATAAATAAAGGGTAATAAATGTGTACAAACATGTATACAAGTCACTTCACTTCTCTCCCTTACCTTATCCTGCCTTTCCCCCATGAGGGCAGAGACTGTACTTTGGCTACTGGCGTGCCCTGCTATGCACTCAGTACAGCGCTCTGCACTCAAAGCAGCGTGGCTCAGTGGAAAGAGCCCGGGCTTTGGAGTCCGATGTCACGGGTTCGAATCCCGCCTCCGCCACATGTCTGCTGTGTGACCTTGGGCAAGTCACTTCACTTCTCTGGGCCTCAGTTACCTCATCTGCAAAATGGGGATGATGCCTGTGAGACCCACGCGGGATCCCCCCAGCGCTTAGAACAGTGCTTTGCACATAGTAAGCGCTTAACAAATGCCATTATTATTATTAAAGATGCTCAGTACCTGATTAGCTGCTGGATTCTTCCCCCTCAGTGGCTTGGATTTTGATTTTTCGGTCCTCAACCCCGTTCTGTTTCTTTTACCATTTGCCTTCCTTCCTTCCTTCCTTCAATCGTATTTATTGAGCGCTTACTGTGTGCAGAGCACTGTACTAAGCGCTTGGGAAGTCCAAGTTGGCGACGTATAGAGACGGTCCCTACCCGACAGCGGGCTCACAGTCTAGAAGACATTATTAATAATAATCACGATGGCACTTATTAAGCGCTTAATCAATCAATCAATCGTATTTATTGAGTGCTTACTGTGCGCAGAGCACTGTACTAAGCGCTTGGGAAGTACAAGTTGGCAACATATAGAGACGGTCCCTACCCAACAGTGGGCTCACAGTCTAAAAGGGGGAGACAGAGAATAAAACCAAACATACTAACAAAATAAAATAGAATACATATGTCCAAGTAAAATAGAGTAATAAATATGTACAAACTATGCTTACTATATGCGAAGCACCGCTTCGAAGCACCCAGCGCTTAGAGAAGCAGCATGGCTCAGTGGAAAGAGCACGGGCTTTGGAGTCAGAGGTCATAGGTTCAAATCCCGACTCCGCCAATTGTCAGCTGTGTGACTTTGGGCAAGTCACTTAACTTCTCTGGGCCTCAGTTACCTCATCTGTAAAATGGGGATTAAGACTGTGAGCCCCACATGGGACAACCTGATCACCCTGTATCCTCCCCAGCACTTAGAACAGTGCTTTGCACATAGTAAGCGCTTAACAAATGCCAATTATTATTATTATTATTATTATAGTAAGCGCTTAATAAATCCCAACATCATCATCATCACCGTTCTAAGCACTGGGGCGGATACAGGGCAATCAGGTTGTCCCACGAGGGCCTCAAAGTCTTAATCCCCATTTTACAGTGCTTAGAACAGTGCTTTGCACATAGGAAGCGCTTAATACCAACATTATTATTATTATTATTATTATTACAGATGGGGGCACTGCCTCTACTTTTTCCTCTTCTTTCCCCCTTTTCAACCCATTCTTTGTCTTTTTCTCCTTCCCGGTTTCCTTTTTCCTCTTCCCTCTCTCTCTCGAGGGCCTTCCCACACCTTCCCGCCTAAAGCCAGGCAGGCTGGATCAAGCTGGGGCAGGAACAGCTCCAGACTGGAAGCTCCCTATGGGCAGGGATCCGCTCAAGAAGCCGCGTGGCTTCATGGAAAGAGCACGGGCTTGGGAGTGAGAGGATGTGGGTTCGTTCATTCTCAGTCTCATTCATTCATTCATTCATTCAATCGTATTTATTGAGCACTTACTGTGTGCGGAGCACTGTACTAAGCGCTTGGGAAGTACAAGTTGGCAACATCTAGAAACGGTCCCTACCCAACAACGGGCTCACGGTCTAGAGGGGGAGACAGACATTAATACAAATAGATAAAACAATCAATTACAGATATATACAGATAGATACATACGTACTGTGGGGAGTCATTCAGTCGGATTTATTGAGCGCTTACTGTGTGCGGAGCACCGTACTAAGCGCTTGGGAAGTACAAGTTGGCAACATAGAGAGATGGTCCCTACCCAACAATGAGCTCACAGTCTAGAAGGGGAGACAGACATTAATACAAATAGATAAAACAATCAATTACAGATATATACAGATAGATACATATGTGCTGTAGGGAGTCATTCAGTCGGATTTATTGAGCGCTTACTGTGTGCGGAGCACTGTACTAAGCGCTTGGGAAGTACAAGTTGGCAACATCTAGAGACAGTCCCTACCCAACAACGAGCTCACGGTCTAGAGGGGGAGACAGACATTAATACAAATAGATAAAACAATCAATTACAGAAATATACAGATAGATGCATACGTGCTGTGGGGAGTCATTCAGTCGGATTTATTGAGCGCTTCCTGTGTGCGGAGCACTGTACGAAGTGCTTGGGAAGTACAAGTTGGCAACATAGAGAGATGGTCCCTACACAACAAAGAGATCGCGGGCTAGAGGGGGAGACAGACATTGATACAAATAGATAAGGTCTACACTGTGAGCCCACCTGGATCATGGCCTGGATCATTTTCCTACAGAGGGTTCCTCCTCTGCCCTCCCACCCCCTCGCTGCGGAGGTCTCACAAGGATTCCCTTCGGGATCCCCTTCTCTTCTTCATCTCCCCCCACTCCCTCGGAGAACTCATTTGCGCCCGCGGCTTCGACCACCATCTCTACGCGGACGATTCCCAAATCTCCATCTCCAGCCCTGATCTCGCTCCCTCTCTGAAGTCTCACATCTCTTCCTGCCTTCAAGACATCTCTACTTTTTTATTTTACATCTCTGTTTATTTTACTGGTACATATCTATTCTATTTATTTTATTTTGTTAGTATGTTTGGTTTTGTTCTCTGTCTCCCCCTTTTAGACTGTGAGCCCACTGTTGGGTAGGGACTGTCTCTATTTGTTGCCAACTTGGACTTCCCAAACGCTTAGTACAGTGCTCTGCACACAGTAAGCGCTCAATAAATATGATTGACTGATTGATTGATTGATACTCGGACGTCCTCCCATTACTCAAGCTTAACATTCATTCATTCAATCGTATTTATTGAGCACTTACTGTGTGCAGAGCACTGTACTAAGCGCTTGGGAAGTACAAGTTGGCAACATATAGAGACGGTCCCTACTCAACAGTGGGCTCACATGTCCAAAACACAACTCCTTAGGTTCCCAACTTGCCAACTTGTACTTCCTAAGCGCTTAGTACAGTACTCTGCACACAGTAAGCGCTGAATAAATACGATTGATTCCCACACAAACCCTGTCTTCCCCTTGACTTTCCCATCACCGTAGATCATACCAATAGCCTTTCTGTCTCAAAGCACCTGTATATATGTATAATAATAATAATAATAATGATGGCATTTATTAAGTGCTTACTATGTGCAAAGCACTGTTTTAAGTGCTGGGTGGGATACAAGGTGATCAAGTTGTTCCACGTGGGGCTCACAAAAATGGAGAGTCAATATATATTTTATTACTCCATTTTACTTGTATATACTTATTCTATTTACTTTATTTTGTTAATATGTTTGGTTTTGTTCTCTGTCTCCCCCTTCTATTCTGTGAACCCACTGTTGGGTAGGGACTGTCCCTATACGTTGCCAACTTGTACTTCCCAAGCGCTTAGTACAGTGCTCTGCACACAGTAAGCGCTCAATAAATACGATTGATTGATTGATTGATTGACTGTCTCCCCCTTCTAGACTGTGAGCCCACTGTTGGGTAGGGACTGTCTCTATATGTTGCCAACTTGTACTTCCCAAGCGCTTAGTACAGTGCTCTGCACACAGTAAGCGCTCAATACGATTGATGATGATGATGATGATAGGGACCATCTCTATATGTTGCCAACTTGTACTTCCCAAGCGCTTAGTCCAGTGCTCTGCACACAGTAAGTGCTCAATAAATACGATTGATTGATTGATTGATTGTCTCCCCCTTCTAGACTGTGAGCCCACTGTTGGGTAGGGACTGTCTCTACATGTTGCCAACTTGTACTTCCCAAGCGCTTAGTCCAGTGCTCTGCACACAGTAAGTGCTCAATAAATATGATTGATTGATTGATTGTTTCCCCCTTCTAGACTGTGAGCCCACTGTTGGGTAGGGACTGTCTCTACATGTTGCCAACTTGTACTTCCCAAGCACTTAGTCCAGTGCTCTGCACACAGTAAGAGCTCAATAAATACGATTGATTGATTGATAGATTAAGTCCGTAACCTTGGCGTTACCCTTGACAACTCCCTGACCCTCTCTAAGTCCCGTCGGTTCCACCTTCACAGCATTGCTACACTTCGCCCTTTCCTCTCCATCCAAACTGCTACCCCAGAAATACAATCATTCGTCCTGTCCTGCTGGGATTATTTCATCATTGCCAAGATCCGCCCTTTCCTCTCCATCCCAACCGCTACCCTGCTCATTCAAGCTCTCATCCTATCCCGTCTGGACTACTACATCAGCCTTCTCTCTGATCTCCCATCCTCGTGTCTCTCCCCACTTCAAGCCATACTTCATGCTGCTGCCCGGATTATCTTTGTCCAGAAACGCTCAGGGCATGGTACTCCCCTCCTCAGAAATCTCCAGCGGCTGCCTGTTAACCTATGAATCAGGCAAAAACTCCTCACTCTCGGGCTTCAAGGCTGTCCATCCCCTGGCCCCCTCCTACCTCCCCTCCCTTCTGTCCTTCTCCAGCCCAGCCCGCACCCTCCGCTCCTCCACCACTAATCTCCTCACTGTACCTCGCTCTCGCCTGTCCCGCCATCGACCCCCGGCCCACGTCCTCCCCCGGGCCCGGAATGCCCCCAATCCCTCTGCCCATCGGCCAAGCTCGCTCTCTTCCTCCCTTCAAGGCCCTACTGAGCGCTCACCTCCTCCAGGAGGCCTTCCCAGACTGAGCCCCTTCCTTCCTCTCCCCCTCGTCCCCCTCTCCATCCCCCCATCTTACCTCCTTCCCTTCCCCACAGCACCTGTATATATGTATATATGTTCGTACATAATTATTACTCTATTTATTTATTTATTTTACTTGTACATATCTATTCTATTTATTTTATTTTGTTAGTATGTTTGGTTTTGTTCTCTGTTTCCCCCTTTTAGACTGTGAGCCCACTGCTAGGTAGGGACTGTCTATGTTACCAACTTGTACTTCCCAAGCGCTTAGTACAGTGCTCTGCACACAGTAAGCGCTCAATAAATACGATTGATGATGATGATGATCAGCTGAGCTGGCTGAGCTCCCAGATGCCTCCTTCTCCCAATTCTCTCCGCTGCCCAGATAGTTTTTCTGCAAAAACATTCAGGACATGTCGCCCCACTCCTCAAAAATCGCCAGTGGTTACCCATCCACCTCTGACATCAAACAAAAATTCCTCCCCACTGGCTTGAAAGCAAATCAATCAATCAATCGTATTTATTGAGCGCTTACTATGTGCAGAGCACTGTACTAAGCGCTTGGGAAGTACAAATTGGCAACACATAGAGACAGTCCCTACCCAACAGTGGGCTCACAGTCTAAAAGCCTCTTACCTCCCATCACTTCTCTTCTACTATAACCCACAATTTCGCTTCTCTAATCCTTCTTCCACCTCCCAAACACCCCGAAGCCCTACCTCCTTCCCCTCCCCACAGCCCCTGTATATACGTTTGTACAGATTTATTACTCTATTTTACTTGTACATATTTACTATTCTATTTATTTTATTTTGTCAATATGTCTTGTTTTGTTGTCTGTCTCCCCCTTCTAGACTGTGAGCCCGCTGTTGGGTAGGGACCGTCTCTCTATGTTGCCAACTTGGACTTCCCAAGCGCTTAGTCTAGTGCTCTGCACACCGTAAGCGCTCAATACGTCCGACTGAATGAAATGCTGTGCGACCTTGGGCAAGTCACTTAACTTCTCTGAGCCTCAGTTCCCTCATCTGTAAAATGGAGATTAAGACTGTGAGCCCCACATGGGACAGCTTGATCACCTTGTATCCCCCCCAGCGCTTAGAACAGTGTTCTGCACATAGTAAGCGCTTAATAAATGCCATTAAAAAAAATTAAAAAAGATGAATGAATGAATAATGCCAACCTTCTCACTGGGCCTCCATCTCGCCCATCTGGCCATCAACCTCTGGCCCACACCCTGCCTCTGGCCTGGCACACCCTCCCTCCTCAAATCCAACAATCAATCAATCAATCATATTTATTGAGCGCTTACTGTGTGCAGAGCACTGTACTAAGCGCTTGGGAAGGACAAGTTGGCAACGTATAGAGACAGTCCCTTCCCAACAGTGGGCTCACAGTCTAAAAGGGGCTCACAGACAATGCCTCTCTCCCACTTCAAAGCCTTACTGAAGCCTTACCTCCTTCCCTTCCCCACAGCACCTGTATATATGTTTGTACATATTTACTACTCTATTTATTTATTTTTCTTGTACATATCTATTCTGTTTATTTTATTTTGTTAACATGTTTGGTTTTGTTCTCTATCTCCCCCTTCTAGACTGTGAGCCCACTGTTGGGCAGGGACCATCTCTATATGTTGCCAACTTGGACTTCCCAAGCGCTTAGTACAGTGCTCTGCACACAGTGAGCGCTCAATAAGCAGCGTGGCTCAGTGGAAAGAGCCCGGGCTTTGGAGTCAGAGGTCATGGGTTCAAATCCCGGCTCCACCAATTGTCAGCTGTGTGACTTTGGGCGAGTCGCTTCACTTCTCTGGGCCTCAGTTCCCTCATCTGTAAAATGGGGATTAAGACTGTGAGCCCCCCGTGGGACAACCTGATCACTTTGTAACCTCCCCAGCGCTTAGAACAGTGCTTTGCACATAGTAAGCACTTAATAAATGCCATTATTATCATTAATAAATACGATTGAATGAATGAATAAATACGATTGAATGAATGAATAAATACGATTGAATGAATGGATACGATTGAATGACTGAATGAATGAATGAAAGGGGGAGACGGACAACAAAATAAAGCATGTGGTCAGGTGTCAAGTCATCAGAATAAACAGAAGTAAAGTTAGATGCACATCATTGACAAAATAAATAGAATAGTAAATATGTACAAGTAAAATAAATAGAGTAATAAATCTGTCCAAACATATATACAGGGGCTGTGGGGAGGGGAAGGAGGAAGGGCGGGGGGAATGGGGAGAGGAAAAAGGTATAGATATAAGTTAGTCAAGTTGGATAGAGTCCCTGTCCCACAGAGGGCTCACATTCTTAAACCCCATTTTCCAGATGAGTTAACTGAGGCCCAGAGAGTGAAGCGATTTGCAGACAAATGGCAGAGCCATGATTTGAACGCATGGCCTTCTGACTCCCGGGCCTGTGGTCTATCCACTAAGCCAAGTTGCTTCTCCAAAGAATGTGAGCCTGGGAGTGAGAGGACCTGGGATCGAATCACAGCTCCGCCACTTGTCTGCAAGTCACTTCACTTCTCCAGGCCTCAGTTTCCTCATCTGTAAAATGGGGATTAAGACTGCGAGCCCCCCGTGGTACAGGGACCTGATTCGCCTGTATAGTCCCCAAAGGTTAGTACAGCGCTGTACTCAGGCCTGGGGTCAATCCAAAGCCATCGGGTCCCACCTGAGACTCACAGTCTTTCATTCATTCGTATTTATTGAGCGCTCACTGTGTGCAGAGCACTGTACTAAGCGCTTGGGAAGTCCAAGTCGGCAACATATAGAGACGGTCCCTCCCCAACAACGGGCTCACAGTCTAGAAGGGGGAGACGGATGACAAAACAAAACATGTAGACGGATGTCAAAATCGTCAGAACAAATAGAATTAGAGTGATATGCACAGTCCAAATAGGAGGGAGAACAGGGATTCCTTCATTCATTCAATCAATCGTATTTATTGAGCGCTTACTCTGTGCAGAGCACTGTTCTATGCACTTGGAAAGTACAATACAGAAATACAATACTTCCCCACTGAAGCCTTTCACCAATTCATTCAATCGTATTTATTGAGCGCTCACTGTGTGCAGAGCACTGTACTAAGCGCTTGGGAAGTCCAAGTTGGCAACATCTAGAGACGGTCCCTACCCAACAGCGGGCTCACAGGCTAGAAGGGGGACACGGAGAACAAAACACAACATATTAACAAAATAAAATGAATAGAATAAATATGCACAAATAAAATAAATAGAGTAATAAATTTGTACAAACATATATACATATATACAGGTGCTGTGGGGAGAGGAAGGAAGGGGCTCAGACTGGGAAGCCTTAGTTTGCTGATGAGGGAACTGAGGCACCAAGAAGTAAAGTGGCTTGCCCAGGGTCACATAGCAGATGTGTGACAGACCGGGAATTAGAACCCAGGTCCTTCTGACTCCCTGTGTGACCCTGGGCAAGCCACTTAACTTCTCTGTGCCTCAGTTCCCTCATCTGTAAAAATGGGGATTTAAGACTGTGAGCACCCCGTGGGACAACCCGATTACCTCGTATCTACCCCAGTGCTTAGAACGGTGCTGGGCACATAGTAAGCGCCTAACAAATAGCATCATTATTATTATTATTGATCAATCAATCATATTTGTTGAGCACTTACTGTGTGCAGAGCACTGTGCTAAGCGCTTGGGAAGTACAAGCTGGCAACATAGTGATGCATCTGTCCTTACGGATAAAGGTATAGAAGGCCTCTGGGACATTAGTACAGTGCTCTGCACAAAGTAAGTGCTCAATAAATACGATTGACTGATTAACCACTCTCTCATCCGTCAGCCTGCTTCTCAGGGGCTGCCATTAGACAACCTGGCTTGAATCATTATCACCAAAACACAGTTTCCCATTCATTCACTCATTCAATCATATTTATTGAGCGCTTACTGTGTGCAGAGCACTGTATTAAGCGCTTGGGAAGTACAAGTCAGCAACATATAGAGACGGTCCCTACCCAACAACGGGCTCGCAGTTTAGAAGCAGCGTGGCTCAGTGGAAATCAATCAATCAATCAATCGTATTTATTGAGCGCTTACTGTGTGCAGAGCACAGTACTAAGCGCTTGGGAAGAGCACGGGCTTTGGAGTCAGAGGTCATGGGTTCGAATCCCAGCTCCACCAACTGTCAGCTGGGTGACTTTGGGCAAGTCACTTCACTACTCTGTGCCTCAGTTACCTCATCTGTAAAACGGGGATTAAAACTGTGAGTCCCCCTTGGGACAACCTGATCAGCTTGTGACCTCCCCAGCGCTTAGAACTGTGCTTGGCACATAGTAAGCGCTTAACAAATACCATCATTATTTTTATTATTATTATTAGAAGGGGGAGACAGACAACAAAACAATACATGTAGACAGGTGTCAAAATCTTCAGAATGAATAGAATTATAGCTATATGCACATCATTAACAAAATAGAGTAGTAAATATGTACAAGTAAAGTAAATAGAGTAATAAATCTGTACAAATATATACAAGTGCTGTGGGGAGCAGAAGGAGGTAGGGCAGAGTGGGGGTTGGGGAGGAGGAGAGGAAAAAGGGGGCTCAGTCTGGGATAATTACAGAACTTAAGTGCTTATTATGTGCCAAGCACTGTTCTAAGTGGTGGGGTGGATTCATTCATTCATTCATTCAATCGTATTTATTGAGCGCTTACTGTGTGCAGAGCACTTACTAAGCGCTTGGGAAGTCCAAGTTGGCAACATATAGAGACAGTCCCTACCCAACAGTGGGCTCACAGTCTAGAAGGGGCTCACGGTCTAGAAGGGATACAATGATGGCATTTGTTAAGCGCTTACTAGGTGCAAAGCTCTGTTCTAAGCGCTGGGGGGGATACAAGGTGATCAGGTTGTCCCACGGGGGGCTCACAGTCTTCATCCCCATTTTGCAGATGAGGGAACTGAGGCTCAGAGAAGCGAAGTGACTTGCCCAAGGTCACACAGCAGACACGTGGCGGAGCCGGGATTAGAACCCATGACCTCAGACTCCCAAGCCCGGGCTCTTTCCACTGAGCCACGTTGCTTCTCCCATCTCTGTAGTCTTTTGGGTTTTCTACTTCCTGCCTCCCCAAAGTCCCAACTTTTGGAGACCTGGTCTGGAAAGGGCCACTTAGGCCCACCTCGACAAAACACAGTCAATCAATCAATCAATCAATCGTATTTATTGAGCGCTTACTGTGTGCACAGCACTGTACTAAGCGCTTGGGAAGTACAAGTTGGCAACATAAAGAGACGGTCCCTACCCAACAGTGGGCTCACAGTACAGAAGGGGGAGACGGAGAACAAAACCAAACATATTAACAAAATAAAATAGAATAGATACGTACAAGTAAAATAAATCAATAAATAGAGCAATAAATATGTACAAACATATATTCATCTATACAGGTGCTGTGGGGAAGGGAAGGAGGTAAGACGGGGGATGGAGGGGGGAGGAGGGGGAGAGGAAGGAGGGGGCTCAGTCTGGGAAGGCCTCCACTTCCCCCACCGTCAATCAATCAATCAATCGTATTTATTGAGCGCTTACTGTGTGCAGAGCACTGTACTAAGCGCTTGGGAAGTACAAGTTGGCAACATATAGAGACAGACCCTACCCAACAGTGGGCTCACAGTCTAAAAGGGGGAGACAGAGAACAAAACCAAACGTACTAACAAACTAAAATAAACAGAATAGATATGTACAAGTAAAATAAACAAATAAATAGAGTAATAAATATGTACAAACATATATCCATATATCCAGGTGCTGTGGGGAAGGGAAGGAGGTAAGACGGGGGGGATGGAGAGGGGGACGAGGGGGAGGGGGAGGAGGGCAGCCTAGCGACCAAAATACCACAGGCCTTGGCCAAAATCAATCAATCCATCGTATTTATTGAGCGCTTACTGTGTGCCGAGCACTGTACTAAGCGTTTGGGAAGTACAAGTTGGCAACATCTAGAGACGGTCCCTACCCAACAGTGGGCTCACAGCCTAGAAGCCTAAAGAAGAAACCAACTACCTGCCACGGTGCCAGTCGTGGCTTCTTTCTGAACGCCAACGGCTACTTAAGGCAGAAGGAGAGACGCGAGGGGAGTCGCCTACAGTGTCTCGCTACAGGGTCCTGGACGCCCATCGTTTCCGGAAGCGTTTCCCAGAAGCAGTGTGGCCTAGTGGGTAGAGCCCGGGCCTGGGAGTTGGAGAACCTGGGTTCTCATCCTGGCTTAGCCGCGTGGCTCAACGGAAAGAGCCCGGGCTTTGGAGTCAGAGGTCGTGGGTTCAAATCCCGGCTCCGCCAACTGTCGGCTGTGTGACTTTGGGCAAGTCACTTCACTTCTCTGGGCCTCAGTTACCTCATCTGGAAAATGGGGATTGAGACTGTGAGTCCCCCGTGGAACAACCTGATCACCTTGTAACCTCCCCAGCGCTTAGAACAGTGCTTTGCACATAGTAAGCACTTAAATGCCAACATTATTATTAGCCATTTAGAGAGGCAGTGTGACTCAGCGGAAAGAGCCCGGGCTTTGGAGTCAGAGGTTGTGGGTTCAAATCCCAGCTCCGCCAATTGTCAGCTGGGTGACCCTGGACAAGTCACTTCACATCCCTGTGCCTCAGTACCTCATCTGGAAAATGGGGATTAAGACTGTGAGCCCCCAACCTGATCACCTTGTAACCTCCCCAGTGCTTAGAACTGTGCTTTGCACATAGTAAGCGCTTAATAAATGCCATTATTATTATTATTATTATTATTATTATTATTATTATTATTATTTGTCTGCTGCGTCACCTCGGGCAAGTCACTTGGCTTCTCTGGGCCTCAGTTACCTCATCTGGAAAATAATAATGATGGCATTTGTTAAGCGCTTACTATGTGCAAAGCACTGTTCTAAGTGCTGGAGGGGGGTTATGGCATTTAAGACCGTGAGTCCCACATGGGACATGGGCTGTCCCGAAAACTGATCAGCTTGTTATCTACCCCAGTGCTTAGTACAGTCTCTGTCACATAGTAAACTCTTAAATACCATAAAAAAGAGAAAAGGGGGAGTTGGGAGGAGCAGAATCATGCCAGAGATTCTCTAAAAGGTAATAATAATAGTAATAATGGCATTTATTAAGTGCTTACTATGTGCAAAGCACTGTTCTAAGCACCGGGGAGGATACAAAGTGATCAGGTCGTCCCACGGGGGGCTCACAGTCTTCATCCCCATTTTACAGATGAGGTAACTGAGGCACAGAGAAGCTAAGTGACTTGCCCAAGGTCACACAGCTGACAATTGGCGGAGCTGGGATTTGAACCCATGACCTTTGACTCCCAAGCCCAGGCTCTTTCCACTGAGCCACACTGCTTCTCTGTAAGCTCCCTGTGGGCAGGAAACATCAACTCTGTTGAACTGTACTCTCCCATGTGCTTAGTACAGTGCTCAGCCTATAGTAGGTGCTCAATAAATACCACTGATTGATTAAGTGGGCACCCGCAGTGTCTGATAGTGACGAAGGGCCTCGTCGACACAGTCTTCTTGGTCCCTCTAAACATTTTTAATTAATTAATTAATTCAATCGTATTTATTGAGCACTTATTGTGTGCAGAGCACTGTACTAAGCGCTTGGGAAGTCCAAGTTGGCAACATATGGAGACGGTCCCTACCCAACAATGGGCTCACAGTCTAGAAGGGGGAGACAGACAACAAAACAAAACACGTGGACAGGTGTCAAGTCATTAGAACAAATATAGCTAGATGCACATCATTAACAAAATAAATAGAATAGTAAATATGTACAAGTAAAATAAATAGAGTAATAAACCTATACAAATTTCAACTTGCATTTCAGAGAGCACGGCTGAGCAGATGGGGAAATCAAAAGCTGAATTTGTTCGGTTTACAAGGTTCAATAATTCAGTCATTCGATCGTATTTATCATCATCATCATCAGTCGTATTTATTGAGCGCTTACTATGTGCAGAGCACTGTACTAAGCGCTTGGGAAGGACAAATTGGCAACATCTAGAGACAGTCCCTACCCAACAGTGGGCTCACGGTCTAAAAGGGGGAGACAGAGAACAAAACCAAACATACTAACAAAATAAAATAAATAGAATAGATATGTACAAGTAAAATAAATAGATAGAGTAATAAATATGTACAAACATATATCCATATATACAGGTGCTGTGGGGAAGGGAAGGAGGTAAGATTGGGGGGATGGAGAGTGGGATGATGGGGAGAGGAAGGAAGGGGCTCAGTCTGGGAAGGCCTTCTGGAGGAGGTGAGCTCGCAGTATTTATCGAGCGCTTACTGTGCGCAGAGCACTGTACTAAGCGCTTGGAAAGTACAATTCGGCAACATCTAGAGACGGTCCCTACCCGACAACGGGTTCACAGTCTAGAAGGGGGAGACAAACAGCTAAACAGAATAAGTAGAATAAGTAGAATAAGCGCTTAGTACAGTGCTCTGCACATAGTAAGCGCTCAATAAATACGATTGATGATGAAGTAGACAGGTTGAATGGGAGCAGCGGGATACACGAAGGCATTGGGACGGAGCGTCTATCAGCGGAGCGTCTATCCTTCATTTATTCGATCGTATTTATTGATACGATATCAGTGACTTGGGCTGACTCGGAGCATTGGAAATTATGCAAACACCTGAAATCAAGAGACTTAATGTTTCCAAGTCAACACAAAATTTAGTTTCTCTTTTGTAGTAAATGGAAAGTTAAAAGCCGGGTCAGGGGCGAAGCAAAAAGTTGCCATCGAACCAGAAAACCTCACTTTGGGATGCTGTTTATTATTTACGTGACTCCCCAGATTCATTCATTCATTCAGTCGTATTTACTGAGCGCTTACTGTGTGCAGAGCACTGGACTTAGCGCTTGGGAAGTACAAGTTGGCGACATATAGAGACGGTCCCTGCCCAACAGTGGGCTCACGGTCTAGAAATATAAAACCAGACTGAAGTCATTCATTCACTCATTCGTATTTATTGAGCACTTACTGTGTGCAGAGCACTGTACTAAGCGCTTGGGAAGTACAAGTTGGCGACATATAGAGATGGTCCCTGCCCAACAGTGGGCTCACAGTCTAGAAATTTAAAACCAGACTGAAGTCATTCAATCATTCATTCAATCGTATTTCCCTTCGCCGCTCTCGCACCACTAACCCACAGCCCTGGATCACTGCCACTGTCCGCCTCCTTCGCTCTTACGCTCGAGCTGCCGAACGCTGCTGGCGAAAGTCTAAACACCATGCCAACCTCGTTCACTTCAAGTTTATCCTTTCCTGCCTTAACTCAGCCCTCTCTTCTGCCAGACAAAACTATTTCTCCTCCCTTATTGACACCCATGCCCATCACCCCCACCAGCTCTTCCGTACATTCAACTCCCTTCTCAGGCCCCCGGTTCCTCCCCCTCCTCCTTCCCTCACCCCCAACGATCTGGCCTCCTACTTCATTAACAAAATTAAATCCATCAGGTCCGACCTCCCCAAAGTCTCTTCCCCCCTTTCTCCAACCCCCCGGCTCTCAACACTCTCTACTACTCTCCCATCCTTCCCAGCGATATCCTCAGAGGAACTCTCCTCCCTCCTCTCAAGTGCTACTCCGGCCACCTGTGCTTCTGACCCCATTCCCTCTCATCTTATGAAATCTCTCGCTCCATCCCTTCTCCCCTCCTTAACTTCCATCTTCAACCGCTCACTCTCCACTGGTTCCTTCCCCTCTGCCTTCAAACATGCCCATGTCTCTCCCATCCTAAAAAAACCCTCTCTTGACCCCACCTCACCTTCTAGTTATCGTCCCATATCCCTCCTACCATTCCTTTCCAAACTCCTTGAATGAGTTGTCTACACGCGCTGCCTAGAATTCCTCAACAACAACTCTCTCCTCGACCCCCTCCAGTCTGGCTTCCGTCCCCTTCATTCCACGGAAATTGCGCTCTCAAAGGTCACCAATGACCTCCTGCTTGCCAAATCCAACGGCTCATACTCTGTCCTAATCCTCCTCGACCTCTCGGCTGCCTTTGACACTGTGGCCCACCCCCTTCTCCTCCACACGGTATCTGACCTTGGCTTCACAGACTCCGTCCTCTCCTGGTTCTCCTCTTATCTCTCCGGTCGTTCTTTCTCAGTCTCTTTTGCAGGCTCCTCCTCCCCCTCCCATCCTCTTACTGTGGGGGTTCCCCAAGGTTCAGTGCTTGGTCCCCTTCTGTTCTCAATCTACACTCACTCCCTTGGTGACCTCACTCGCTCCCACGGCTTCAACTATCATCTCTACGCTGATGACACCCAGATCTACATCTCTGCCCCTGCTCTCTCCCCCTCCCTCCGGGCTCGCACCTCCTCCTGCCTTCAGGACATCTCCATCTGGATGTCCGCCCGCCACCTAAAGCTCAACATGTCGAAGACTGAGCTCCTTGTCTTCCCTCCCAAACCTTGTCCTCTCCCTGACTTTCCCATCTCTGTTGACGGCACTACCATCCTTCCCGTCTCACAAGCCCGCAACCTTGGTGTCATCCTCGACTCCGCTCTCTCATTCACCCCTCACATCCAAGCCGTCACCAAAACCTGCCGGTCTCAGCTCCGCAACATTGCCAAGATCCGCCCTTTCCTCTCCATCTGAACCGCTACCCTGCTCATTCAAGCTCTCATCCTATCCCGTCTGGACTACTGCACTAGCCTTCTCTCTGATCTCCCATCCTCGTGTCTCTCTCCACTTCAATCCATACTTCATGCTGCTGCCCGGATTATCTTTGTCCAGAAACGCTCTGGACATATTACTCCCCTCCTCAAAAACCTCCAATGGCTACCGATCAATCTGCGCATCAGGCAGAAACTCCTCACCCTGGGCTTCAAGGCTGTCCATCCATCACCTCGCCCCCTCCTACCTCACCTCCCTTCTGTCCTTCTCCAGCCCAGCCCGCACCCTCCGCTCCTCCACCACTAATCTCCTCACCGTACCTCGCTCTCGCCTGTCCCGCCATCGACCCCCGGCCCACGTCATCCCGCGGGCCCGGAATGCCCCCAATCCCTCTGCCCATCCTCCAAGCTCGCTCTCTTCCTCCCTTCAAAGCCCTGCTGAGAGCTCACCTCCTCCAGGAGGCCTTCCCAGACTGAGCCCCTTCTTTCCTCTCCCCCTCGTCCCCCTCTCCATCCCCCCGTCTTACCTCCTTCCCTTCCCCACAGCACCTGTATATATGTATATATGGTTGTACATATTTATTACTCTATTTATTTATTTTACTTGTACATTTCTATCCTACTTATTTTATTTTGTTGGTATGTTTGGTTCTGTTCTCTGTCTCCCCCTTTTAGACTGTGAGCCCACTGTTGGGTAGGGACTGTCTCTATGTGATGCCAATTTGTACTTCCCAAGCGCTTAGTACAGTGCTCTGCACATAGTAAGTGCTCAATAAATACGATTGATTGATTGATTGATTGATTGATTTATTGAGCGCTTACTGTGTGCACAGCACTGTACTAAGTGCTTGGGAAGTACAAGTTGGCAACATATAGAGATGGTCCCTACCCAACAGTGGGCTCACAGTCTAGCAATATAAAACCAGACTGAAGTCATTCATTCATTCATCCATTCAATCAATCGTATTTATTGAGCGCTTACTGTGTGCAGAGCACTGGACTAAGCGCTTGGGAAGTACAAGTTGGCAACATATAGAGACAGTCCCTACCCAACAGTGGGCTCACGGTCTAGAAATATAAAACCAGACTGAAGTCATTCATTCATTCATTCATTCATTCATTCAATCGTATTTATTGAGCGCTTACTGTGTGCAGAGCACTGGACTAAGCGCTTGGGAAGTACAAGTTGGCGACATATAGAGACGGTCCCTACCCAACAGTGGGCTCACGGTCTAGAAATATAAAACCAGACTGAAGTCATTCATTCATTCAATTGTATTTATTGAGCGCTTACTGTGTGTAGAGCACTGTACTAAGTGCTTGGGAAGTAAAAGTTGGCAACATATAGAGACGGTCCCTACCCAACAGTGGGCTCACAGTCTAGAAATATAAAACCAGACTGAAATCATTCATTCAATCGTATTTATTTAGTGCTTACTGTGTGCACAGCACTGTACTAAGTGCTTAGGAAGTACAAGTTGGTGACATATAGAGACGGTCCCTACCCAACAGCAGGCTCACAGTCTAGAAATCAGAAACTCTGCCTCTCCCCTCCCCGCCTGCTGCTTCTTTTTTAATGATACTTGTTAATAATAATGAATAATGATGGTATTTGTTAAGTACTTACTACATGTCCAGCACTGTTCTAAGTGCTGGAGTATAACAATGGCATTTATTAAGCGCTTACTATGTGCAAAGCACTGTTCTAAGCAGTGGGGAGGCTACAAGGTGATCAGGTTGTCCCATGGGAGGCTCACAGTCTTAATTCCCATTTTACAGATGAGGTACTGAGGCCCAGAGAAGTTAAGCGACTTGCCCAAAGTCACACAGTTGACAATTGGCAAAACCAGGATTTGAACCCATGACCTGTGACTCCAAAGCCTGTGCTCTTTCCACTGAGCCACGTTGCTTCTCTAGATACTTGCCAACTTGTACTTCCCAAGCGCTTAGTACAGTGCTCTGCACACAGTAAGCGCTCAATAAATACGATTGATTGATTGATTGATAGATACAGGGTTATCGGTCATGCGCTTACTCTGCACTAAACACTGTACTACACATTGGGGTACAACCGAGATAATCAGGCCAGACACAGTCCTTATCCCACATGCGGCTCACGGTCTTAGTCCCCATTTTACAGATGAGGTAACTTAAGCCCAGAGAGGTTAAGTGACTTGTCCAAGGTCATACGACAGGCAAATGGCAGAACGGGGATTAGAACCCAGGCCCTCTGATTCCCGGGCTGGTGCTCTATAAATCAGCAATACCGCTTCTGCAGCTTCTCCCTAAAAATATTTCTGTTTGGAAACAATACCTCAACTCCATAATAATAATAATAATTATGGTATTTGTTAATAATAATAATAATAATAATGGTATTTGTTAAGCGCTTACTATGTGCAAAGCACTGTTCTAAGCGCTGGGGAGGTTACAAGGTGATCAGGTTGTCCCACGGGGGGCTCACAGTTTTAATCCTCATTTTACAGATGAGGTTACTGAGGCCCAGAGAAGTTAAGTGATTTGCCCAAAGTCACACAGCTGACAGTTGGCAGAGCCGGGATTTGAACTCATGCCCTCTGACTCCAAAGCCCGGGCTCTTTCCACTGAGCCACGCTGCTTCTCATAAGCTGTTAAGCGCTTACTGTGTCAATAATAATAATACTACTAATGATGGTATTTGTTAAGCGCTTACTATGTGCCAAGTACTGCTCTAAGCGTTGGGGTAAATACAAAGTAATCAGGTTGCCCCACGTGGGGCTCACAGTCTTAATCCCCATTTTACAGATGAGGTAACTGAGGCACAGAGAAGTCAAGCTACTTGCCCAAAGTCACACAGCTGACAAGTGTTAGCTTGTGACAAGTGCTCCCTCCACACATCCACCAAACTAGTGCTCTCTTCCTCCCTTCAAAGCCCTACTGAGAGCTCACCTCCTCCAAGAGGCCTTCCCACACTGAGCCCCTTCCTTCCTCTCCCCCTCGTCCCCCTCTCCACCCCCCCCATCTTACCTCCTTCCCCTCCCCACAGAACCTGTATATATGTATATATGTTTGGACAGATTTATTACTCTATTTTACTTGTACATATTTATTCTATTTATTTTATTTGGTTTATATGTTTGGTTTTGTTGCTTGTCTCCCCCTTTTAGACTGTGAGCCCGCTGTTGGGTAGGGACCGTCTCTATATGTTGCCAACCTGGACTTCCCAAGCGCTTAGTACAGTGCTCTGCACACGGTAAGCGCTCAATAAATACGATTGAATGAACGAATGAAAAGTGGTAGAGTCAGGATCAGAACCCATGACCTCTGACTCCCAAGCCACTAAGCCACGCTGCTTCCCATCATCAGGACCTACGTAACAATAATAATGACATTTATTAAGCGCTTACTACGTGCAAAGCACTGTTCTAAGCGCTGGGGAGGTTACAAGGTGCTCAGGTTGTCATCATCATCATCATCATCAATCGTATTTATTGAACGCTTACTGTGTGCAGAGCACTGTACTAAGCGCTTGGGAAGTCCAAGTTGGGAACATATAGAGACAGTCCCTACCCAACAGTGGGCTCACAGTCTAAAAGGGGGAGACAGAGAACAAAACCAAACATACTAACAAAGTAAAATAAATAGAATAGATATGTGCAAGTAAAATAAATAAGTAGAGTAATAAATATGTACAAACATATATCCATATATACAGGTGCTGTGGGGAAGGGAAGGAGGTAAGATGGGGGGATGGAGAGGGGGACAAGGGGGAGAGGAAGGAAGGGGGGTACCATGGCGGGGCCTCACAGTCTTAATCCCCATTTTACAGATGAGGGAACCGAGGCACAGAGAAGTTAAGTGACTTGTCCAAAGTCACACGTGGGAGAGCCGGGATTTGAACCCATGACCTCGGACTCCCAAGGCCGGGATCTTGCCACTAAGCCACCCTGCTTCCCCATCATTCATTTTGGACTTCCCAAGTGCTTAATACAGTGCTCTGCACACAGTAAGCGCTCAATAAATACGATTGAATGAAGGAATGTTTTGCCTTAACAGTATTGAAAATTAAATCTAAATCCACCACATTACAACTTTATTCAAAGGTCACAGGGAAGACGGAGGCGGGGAGGGAGGAGGGGAGAAAAGTGCGAGGTTTCTCTTTTCACCTCAGCTTAAAAGAAACTTCTTAAGGGTTGCCGGCACAAAGAGAAGTATTTCCTTTTAATCAATCAATCAATCCATCGTATTTATTGAGCACTTACTGTGTGCAGAGCACTGTACTAAGCGCTTGGGAAGCCCAAGTCGGTCTTTTAAGACCAGGGAATGGCTGTTTTGGATCCTCCTACATAAAAACTGAATAACATACTTAGTGGTGATGAATATTCAGTCTTGTATAAAGGAAATACAAGACTGAATATTCATCACCACTAAGTATGTTCTTCAGTTTTGCTTACTTCATTTGCACACAGTAAGCACTCAATAAGCAGCGTGGCGTGGTTTATTCATTCATTCATTCATTCAATCGCATTTATTGAGCGCTTCCTGTGTGCAGAGCACTGTACTAAGCGCTTGGGAAGTACAAGTTGGCAACATAGAGAGACGGTCCCTACCCAACAGTGGGCTCACAGTCTAGAAGGGGGAGATAGAGAACAAAACCAAACATACTAACGAAATAAAATAAATAGAATAGATATGTACAAGTAAAATAGAGTAATAAGTCCGTACAAACATATATACATATATACAGTATATACTATATATACGAAGTGCTTGGGAAGTCCAAGTTGGCAACATAGAGAGATGGTCTCTATCCAACAGTGGGCTCACAGTCTAGAAGGGGGAGACAGAGAACAAAACCAAACATACTAACAAAATAAAATAAATAGAATAGATATGTACAAGTAAAATAAATAGAGTAATAAGTCCGTACAAACATATATACAGATATACATATATATACATATATACAGTATATACTATATATACGAAGCGCTTGGGAAGTCCAAGTTGGCAACATAGAGAGACGGTCCCTACCCAACAGTGGGCTCACAGTCTAGAAGGGGGAGACAGAGAACAAAACCAAACATACTAACAAAATAAAATAAATAGAATAGATTTGTACAAGTAAAATAGAGTAATAAATATGTACAAACATATATACAGATATACATATATATACATATATACAGTATATACTACACAGTATATACTATACAGTATATACTATATATATATATATATATATATGTATACTATATATACTATATATACTAAGCGCTTGGGAAGTCCAAGTTGGCAACATAGAGAGACGGTCCCTACCCAACAGTGGGCTCACAGTGTAGAAGGGGGAGACAGAGAACAAAACCAAACATACTAACACAATAAAATAAATAGAATAGATTTGTACAAGTAAAATAAATAGAGTAATGAATATGTACAAACATATATACATATATACAGATATACATATATATACATATATACAGTATATACTATACAGTATGTATATATATATACATATATACATACATATATACAGTATATACTATATATAAATATATATACTAAGTATATATATATATACTTAGTATATATACTAAGCTTGGGAAGTCCAAGTTGGCAACATAGAGAGACGGTCCCTACCCAACAGTGAGCTCCCAATCTAGAATTGTCAGCTGTGTGACTGTGGGCAAGTCACTTCACTTCTCTGTGCTTCAGTTACCTCATCCGCAAAATTTGGGTTATTGCAAAGAGCAAATAAACCCAAACGTGAAATGCTCAGGGGTGGGGAGAAAAGAAGAAAAAAATTGACCTCAGGCACTAAGCTGAGATATTAATGTAGCCACTTAAATGAATCATGGCCCCCGCAAAAGGGCAAACATCTCCTCTACTAAGTGCCTGAATCAGTTAGTCACCAATGCAGACACCTCAGGCTCACGTATTTTGGGTTACAAAACCTCAAGTTGGTACATGTTGTGTGCAGTTCTTAATACTCAGATACTTTAAACAAGCCCGAGCAAGCTGTAATGTGACCAGGTGCCGAGAGAAAGAGAGAGAGAGACTATGAGGTGGCGATAATACTTCGGTTTTATAAAGCATTTTCCTCCTTAAAATACCCCAAAGTGATTATTTCATTTAATCCCCCAAAAGGAGGTATCGTTTCCATTTCCCCACTGGGAAAGCTAAGGTCCCGAGAGCTATTCTAGGCTGTGGGCCCGCTGTTGGGCAGGGACCGTCTCTATATGTTGCCAACTTGGACTTCCCAAGCGCTTAGTACAGTGCTCTGCACACAGTAAGCGCTCAATAAATACGAATGAATGAATGAATATGTTTCTATGTACTTATTACTCTATTTTACTTGTACATATTTATTCTCTTTATTTTATTTTGTTAATATGTTTTGTTTTGTTCTCTGTCTCCCCCCTCTAAGACTGTGAGCCCACTGTTGGGTAGGGACCGTCTCTAGAGGTTGCCAACTTGGACTTCCCAAGCGCTTAGTACAGTGCTCTGCACACAGTAAGCGCTCAATAAATACGACTGAATGAATGAATATGTTTGTATGTATTTATTACTCTATTTTACTTGTACATATTTATTCTCTTTATTTTATTTTGTTAATATGTTTTGTTTTGTTCTCTGTCTCCCCCCTCTAGACTGTGAGCCCACTGTTGGGTAGGGACCGTCTCTAGAGGTTGCCAACTTGGACTTCCCAAGCGCTTAGTACAGTGCTCTGCACACAGTAAGCGCTCAATAAATATGATTGAATGAATGAATATGTTTGTATGTATTTATTACTCTATTTTACTTGTACATATTTATTCTCTTTATTTTATTTTGTTAATACGTTTTGTTTTGTTGTCTGTCTCCCCCTTCTAGACTGTGAGCCCGCTGTTGGGTAGGGACCGTCTCTATCTGTTGCCAACTTGGACTTCCCAAGTGCTTAGTACAGTGCTCTGCACACAGTAAGCGCTCAATAAATACAATTGAATGAATAAATGAATATGTTTGCATGTATTTATTACTCTATTCTACTTGTACATATTTATTCTATTTATTTTATTTTGTTAATACGTTTCGTTTTGTTCTCTGTCTCCCCCCTCTAGACTGTGAGCCCACTGTTGGGTAGGGACCGTCTCTATCTGTTGCCAACTTGGACTTCCCAAGCGCTTAGTACAGTGCTCTGCACACAGTAAGCGCTCAATTAAATACGATTGAATGAAAGCTCCCTCTTGAGTCTTTAAGATTATTGTGGGCAGGGATCATGTCTATCAAGTCTGTTGTATTTTCCAAAGCGCTTAGTACAACGCTCTGTGCAGAGTAAGCACTCAGTAAACAGTATCGATTAAGCGACCTGCCCATAGTACTGCCCATATTACTCATTTATTTATTTTATTTGTACACATTTATTCTCTTTATTTTATTTTGTTAATATGTTTTGGCGACAACTTGATCGCCTTGTAACCTCCCCAGCGCTTAGAACAGTGCTTTGCACATAGTAAGCGCTTAACAAATGTCATTGTTTTTATTATCATTATCTACCCTAGCATACAGTGCTCTGCGCACAGTAAGCGCTCAATAAATATGATTAAATTTTGAACAGTGCTTGGCACATAGTAAATGCTTAAGTACTATTAATATTATTATGATTATTATTATTATTCTCTCCCTCTGCCCACAGAGACAATCGGGTTTCATCCGCTGCCGGAGAAGCAGCGTGGCTCAGTGGAAAGAGCCCGGGCTTTGGAGTCAGAGGTCATGGGTTCAAATCCCGGCTCCGCCAATTGTCAGCTGGGTGACTTGGGGCAAGTCACTTAATCTCTGCGCCTCAGTTACCTCATCTGTAAAATGGGGATTAAAACTGTGAGCCCCCCGTGGGACAACCTGATTGCCTTGTAACCTCCTCAGCGCTCACAGCAGTGCTTTCCACATAGTAAGCGCTTAATAAATGTCATTGTTTTTATTATTATCTACCCCAGCATACAGTACCCTGCGCACAGTAAGCGCTCAATAAATATGACTGAATTTGAACAGTGCTTGGCACATAATAAATGCCTAAATACTATTAATATTATTGTGATTATTATTATTATTCTCTCCCTCTGCCCTCAGAGACAAACGGGTTTCATCTGCTGCCGGAGAAGCAGCGTGGCTCAGTGGAAAGAGCCCGGGCTTTGGAGTCAGAGGTCATGGGTTCAAATCCTGGCTCCGCCAACTGTCAGCTGGGTGACTTGGGGCAAGTCACTTAATCTCTGTGCCTCAGTTACCTCATCTGTAAAATGGGGATTAAAACTGTGAGCCCCCCGTGGGACAATCTGATCACCTTGTAACCTCCCCAGTGCTTAGAACAGTGCTCTGCACATAGTAAGCGCTTAATAAATGTCATTGTTATTACTATTATCTACCCCAGCATACAGTGCTCTGCGCACAGTAAGCGCTCAATAAATAGGATTGAATTTGAACAGTGCTTGGCACATAGTAAATGCTTAAGTACTATTAATATTATTACGATTATTATTATTATTCTCTCCCTCTGCCCACAAACGGGTTTCATCCGCTGCCGGAGAAGCAGCGTGGCTCAGTGGAAAGAGCCCGGGCTTTGGAGTCAGAGGTCATGGGTTCAAATCCCGGCTCCGCCAATTGTCAGCTGGGTGACTTGGGGCAAGTCACTTCATCTCTGTGATGATGATGATGATGGCATTTGTTAAGCGCTTACTATGTGCAAAGCACTGTTCTAAGCGCTGGGGGAGGTTACAAGGTGATCAAGTTGTCCCACAGGGGGCTCACAGTTTTAATCCCCATTTCACAGCTGAGGTAACTGAGGCACAGAGAAGTGAAGTGACTTGCCCAAAGTCACACAGCTGACAGTTGGCGGAGCCGGGATTTGAACCCATGATCTCTGACTCCAAAGCCCGGGCTCTTTCCACTGAGCCACGCTGCTTCTCTCTGTGCCTCAGTTACCTCATCTGTAAAATGGGGATTAAAACCGTGAGCCCCCCGTGGGACAACCTGATCGCCTTGTAACCTCCCCTGCGCTTAGAACAGGGCTTTCCACATAGTAAGCGCTTAATAAATGCCATTATTACTATTATTATCCCTGAGAGGCAGCCCTCGGGCTCAGGGCCCAACTTTCCGGGCACTTTCTAGGGGCGGGACGGGCCTACCGGGAAAATCCCGGGTGAGGGAACTTCCCTGTTGGGCAAGAGCCAAAACGGTGCTCTTTGTCCTGCGGGCGCTGAGCCTTTCGTTAATGATGGGCATCTACCTTTATTTATTCTGACTACTTGATACCTGTCCACGTGTTTTGTTTTGTTCTCTGTCTCCCCCTTCTAGACCGTGAGCCCGCTGTTGGGTAGGGACCATCTCCATATGTTGCCAACTTGGACTTCCCAAGCGCTTAGTACAGTGCTCGGCACACAGTAAGCGCTCGATAAATACGATTGATTGATTGATTTAGGCCAAGGCCTGTGGGGGAAGCGGAGGCCTTCCCAGACTGAGCCCCCTCCTTCCTCTCCCCCCCGTCTTACCTCCTTCCCTTCCCCACAGCACCTGGATATATGTTTGTACAGATTTATTACTCTATTTATTGATTTATTTTACTTGTACATATCTATTCTATTTATTTTATTTTGTTAATATGTTTGGTTTTAGTTCTCCGTCTCCCCCTCCTAGACTGTGAGCCCGCTGTTGGGTAGGGACTGTCTCTTTACGTTGCCAACTTGGACTTCCCAAGCGCTTAGTCCAGTGCTCTGCACACAGGAAGCGCTCAATAAATACGATTGATTGATTGATTGATTTACAAACGTGGACTGTGGACCCCCGAGTCGGGCGGAGCCTCGTCTACCTCGGCTCCGTGGACAGTTGAGCGTTCCTCTGGCAAATTTAAACGACGCAGGGGACCACGGTTCAATTCTGGCCTGGAAAACCTTTTACGTCAATGGAAAAGTTTGCTTTTGCTTATTAATAAACAACTGTGGGCCCACTGTTGGGTAGGGACCATCTCTATATGTTGCCAACTTGGACTTCCCAAGCGCTTAGTACAGTGCTCTGCACACAGTAAGCGCTCAATAAATATGATTGATTGATTAATAATAATAATGATGGCATTTGTTAAGCACTTACTATGAGCAGAGCACTGTTCTAAGCACTGGGGGGGATATAAGGTGATCAGGTTGTCCCACTTGGGGCTCACAGTCTTAATCCCCATTTTACAGATGAATGATGATGATGATAATGCCATTTATTAAGCGCTTACTATGTGCAAAGCACTGTTCTAAGCGCTGGACAGTAGGGACCGTCTCTACATGTTGCCAACTTGTACTTCCCAAGCACTTAGTACAGTGCTCTGCACACAGTAAGCGCTCAATAAATATGATTGATTGATTAATAATAATAATGATAATGATGGCATTTGTTAAGCGCTTACTATGAGCAGAGCACTGTTCTAAGCACTGGGGGAGATATAAGGTGATCGGGTTGTCCCACGTGGGGCACACAGTCTTAGCCCCCATTTTCCAGATGAGGGAACAGGCCCAGAGAAGTGAAGTGACTTGCCCAAAGTCACACAGCTGACAAGTGGCGGAGTCGGGGTTCGAACCCACGACCTCTGACTCCGAAGTCCGTGCTCTTTCCACTGAGCCACGCTGCTGAAGGAACTGAGGCTCAGAGAAGTGAAGTGACTTGTCTAAAGTCACACAGCTTCCTTCCTTCCTTCAATCGTATTTATTGAGCGCTTACTGTGTGCAGAGCACTGTACTAAGCGCTTGGGAAGTCCAAGTCGGCAACATATAGAGACGGTCCCTACCCAACAGCGGGCTCACAGTCTAGAAGGGGGAGATAGACAACAAAACATATTAACAAAATAAAATAAATAGAACAAATATGAGCAAGTAAAATAAATAGTGTAATAAATACGTACAAACATATATACATATGATGTGGGGAGGGGAAGTGGCGGAGCCGGGATTCGAACCCACGACCTCTGACTCCGAAGCCCGGGCTCTTTCCACTGAGCCACACTGTTTGCTTATTTTATTTGTCAAACCCTTAGTACGTGACAGACACCAAGAGTGAATTGTCCTGGTAAATAAACCCAATATGCTTCAGAATTACAGGGTGAGGATGAGCATGCACGCTAGATTATAAACTGCTTGAGGGCAGCGATCGAGTCTACCGATTCTACTATACTGGACTCTCCCAGGTGCATAGTACAGCGCTTGGCATGCAGAAAACACTCAATAAATACCATATACTGATATTGATTGCCGCCTGCACCTTGTAATGAGGGAAGGAGAATAGACTTTCTCCTTTTGCAAGATAATCATATTAATAATAATGGCATTCATTAAGTGCAGAAAACACTCAATAAATACCATATACTGATTGATTGCCGCCTGCACCTTATAATGAGGGAAGGAGAACGGACTTTCTCCTTTTGCAAGATAATAATATTCAAAATAATGGTATTCATAAAGTGCAGAAAACACTCAATAAATACCATATACTGATATTGATTGCCGCCTGCACCTTATAATGAGGGAAGGAGAACAGACTTTCTCCTTTTGCAAGATAATAATATTAATAATAATGGTATTCATAAAGTGCAGAAAACACTCAATAAATACCATATACTGATTGACTGCCGCCTGCACCTTATAATGAGGGAAGGAGAACAGACTTTCTCCTTTTGCAAGATAATAATATTCAAAATAATGGTATTCGTAAAGTGCAGAAAACACTCAATAAATACCATATACTGATATTGATTGCCGCCTGCACCTTATAATGAGGGAAGGAGAACAGACTTTCTCCTTTTGCAAGATAATATTATTAATAATAATGGTATTCATAAAGTGCAGAAAACACTCAATAAATACCATATACTGATTGACTGCCGCCTGCACCTTATAATGAGGGAAGGAGAACAGACTTTCTCCTTTTGTAAGATAATAATATTAATAATGGTATTCGTAAAGTGCAGAAAACACTCAATAAATACCATATACTGATATTGATTGTCGCCTGCACCTTATAATGAGGGAAGGAGAACAGACATTCTCCTTTTGCAAGATAATAATATTAATAATAATGGTATTCGTAAAGTGCAGAAAACACTCAATAAATACCATATACTGATTGATTGCCGCCTGCACCTTATAATGAGGGAAGGAAAACAGACTTTCTCCTTTTGCAAGATAATAATATTCATAATAATGGTATTCGTAAAGTGCAGAAAACACTCAATAAATACCATATACTGATATTGATTGCTGCCTGCACCTTATAATGAGGGAAGGAGAACGGACTTTCTCCTTTTGCAAGATAATCATATTAATAATAATGGTATTCGTAAAGTGCATAAAACACTCAATAAATACCATATACTGATTGATTGCCGCCTGCACCTTATAATGAGGGAAGGAAAACAGACTTTCTCCTTTTGCAAGATAATAATATTCATAATAATGGTATTCGTAAAGTGCAGAAAACACTCAATAAATACCATATACTGATATTGATTGCTGCCTGCACCTTATAATGAGGGAAGGAGAACGGACTTTCTCCTTTTGCAAGATAATAATATTCATAATAATGGTATTCGTAAAGTGCAGAAAACACTCAATAAATACCACATACTGATTGATTGCCACCTGCTCCTCGTAATGAGGGAAGGAGTACAGGCATTCTCCTTTTGCAAGATAATTATATTTATAATAATGGTATTCGTAAAGTGCATAAAACACTCAATAAATACCATATACTGATATTGATTGTCGCCTGCACCTTAGAATGAGGGAAGGAGAACAGACTTTCTCCTTTTGAAGATAATAATATTAATAATAATGGTATTCATAAAGTGCAGAAAACACTCAATAAATATCATATATTGATTGCCGCCTGCACCTTGGAATGAGGGAAGGAGAACAGACTTTCCCCTTTTGCAAGATAATAATATTCATACTAATGGTATTCGTAAAGTGAAGAAAACACTCAATAAATACCATATACTGATATTGATTGCCGCCTGCACCTTATAATGAGGGAAGGAGAACAGACTTCCTCCTTTTGCGAGATAATAATATTAATAATAATGGTATTCGTAAAGTGCGGAAAACACTCAATAAATACCATATACTGATACTGATTGCCGCCTGCACCTTATAATGAGGGAAGGAGAATGGACTTTCTCCTTTTGCAAGATAATAATATTAATAATAATGGTATTCGTAAAGTGCAGAAAACACTCAATAAATACCATATACTGATTGATTGCCACCTGCACCTTAGAATGAGGGAAGGAGAACAGACTTTCTCCTTTTGAAGATAATAATATTAATAATAATGGTATTCATAAAGCGCAGAAAACTCAATAAATACCATATACTGATTGATTGCCGCCTGCACCTTATAATGAGGTTAGAAGAACAGACTTTCTCCTTTTTCATGATAATAATATTAATAATAATGGTATTCATAAAGTGCTTAGTATGTGCCAGGCACCGCCCTAAGCGCTGGGATGGATACAAATTGGGTTGGAAAAAGTCCGGGTCCTGACTCACAGGCTTAAACCCCATTTTCCAGATGAGGTAACCGAGGAGAATTAATTAATTAGAGATTTAATTAATTAGAGAAGCAGCGTGGCTCAATGGAAAGAGCCCAGGCTTTGGAGTCAGAGGTCAAGGGTTCAAATCCCGGCTGCGCCAACTGTCAGCTGGGTGACTTTGGGCAAGTCACTTCAATTCTCTGGGCCTTAGTGACCTCATCTGGAAAATGGGGATGAAGACTGTGAGCCCCCCGTGGGACAACCTGATCACCTTGTAATCTCCCCAGCGCTTAGAACAGTGCTTTGCACATAGTAAGCGCTTGATAAATGCCATCATTATTATTATTAATAATACAAAGCAACATTGTTAATTATTCTCTTTCTGACCCTTCTTCCACTAAGTCTGAGAGCAAAGTTGCTTGGTTCAAAGGAGTCCTATGCAATTTTCCCTGTATTGCAGCGTGGCTCTGGAAAGAGCCCAGGCTTTGGAGTCAGAGGTCATGGGTTCAAATCCCGGCTCCGCCAATTGTCAGCTGTATGACTTTGGGCAAGTCACTTCACTTCTCTGGGCCTCAGTTCCCTCATCTGGAAAATGGGGATTAAGACTGCGAGCCCCATGTAGAAGCAGTGCGGCTCGGTGGAAAGAGTGTGGGCTTGGAAGTCAGAGGTCACGGGTTCAAATTCCGGCCCCACCACATCAGCTGTGTGACTTTGGGGAAGTCATTTCACTTCTCTGTGCCTCAGTTCCCTCATCTGGAAAATGGGGATTAAGACTGCGAGCCCCATGTAGAAGCAGCGTGGCTCGGTGGAAAGAGCATGGCTTGGGAGTCAGAGGTCACGGGTTCAAATCCCAGCTCCGCCACTTAGCTGTGTGACTTTGGGCAAGTCACTTCACTTCTCTGGGCCTCAGTTCCCTCATCTGGAAAATGGGGATTAAGACTGCGAGCCCCATGTAGAAGCAGCGCGGCTCGGTGGAAAGAGCGTGGGCTTGGGAGTCAGAGGTTGTGGGTTCAAATCCCGGCTCCGCCACTTATCAGCTGTGTGACTTTGGGCAAGTCACTTAAGTTCTCTGTGCCTCAGTTCCCTCATCTGGAAAATGGGGATTAAGACTGCGAGCCCCATGTAGGACAACCTGATTACCTTGTATCTCCCCCAGCGCTTAGAACAGTGCTTGGCACAGAGTAAGCGCTTAACAAATACCAAAATTATTATTATTATTACTAATAATAATAATAATTAATTAGAGAACCGAGGCCCAGAGAAGTGAAGTGACACTCCCAAGGTCACCCAGCAGACAAGTGATGGAGCCGGATGGAGCTTAGAACAGCGCTTAGAACAGTGCTTTGCACATAGTAAGCACTTAATAAATGCCATTATTATTATTATTATTGAGCTCTGAAAGAGCCTTGAGTTCTGGCAACGTTGTCTTCTAGTCATCCCTGACTTCAGGCGGGGGAGAGGTTTGAAGATGCCACCTTGACTGAGAATGTATTTATTTATTCATTTAATAATAATAATTACGGCATTTTTAAGCGCTTACTAAGTGCCAAGCACTAAATTCCATCTTCATAAAGAAAGCTTAACTTTCTACCTGGGAAATTCTCGCCTAAAATGTTATGTTTGGATAAATAATCACTAGTATGTAACACTGTTTAGGAATTTACAGTGTACAAAACACTGTATTAACTGCTGGGAAGCATACATGTATATATGTTTGTACATATTTATTACTCTATTCATTTATTTTACTTGTACATATCTATTCTATTGATTTTATTTTGTTAAGATGTTTGGTTTTGTTCTCTGTCTCCCCCTTCTAGACTGTAAGCCCACTGTTGGGTAGGGACCGTCTCTAGATGTTGCCAACTTGGACTTCCCAAGCGCTTAGTACAGTGCTCTGCACACAGTAAGCGCTCAATAAATACGATTGATTGATTGATGGATTCTAAGTGCTGGGATAGATACAGGGTAATCAGGTTGTCCCATATGGGGCTCACATTTTAATCCCCAATTTACAGATGAGGTAACTGAGGCACAGAGAAGTGAAGTGACTTACCTGAGGCCACACAGCAGGCAAGTGGCGGAGCCGGAATTAGAACCCATGTCCTCTGACTCCCAAGCCCGGGCTCTTTCCACTGAGCCACGCTGTCTAGTAGACGCTTCTGGTAATGTCCATCTCCCCCTCTAGACTGTGAGCTCGTTGTGGGCAGGAATGTGTCTGTTATAGTGTACACAGCCAAGCGCTTAGTACAGTGCTCTGCGCACAGTAAGCGCTCAATAAATACGCTTGAATGATATGACTGACCCCTTGCCAACGTCCTCCCTCTGGCCTGGAACTCTCTCCTCCTCCACATATAATAATAATAATAATAATTACGATGGTATTTGCTCATAATAATAATAATGATGATGGCATTTATTAAGCACTTACTAGGTGCAAAGCACTGTTCTAAGTGCTGGGGAGGTTACAAGCTGATCAGGTTGCCCCACGGGGGGCTCACAGTCTTAATCCCCATTTTCCAGATGAGGGAACTGAGGCCCAGAGAAGTGAAGCGACTTGCCCAAAGTCACACAGCGGACAATAGAGAAGCAGCGTGTCTCAGTGGAAAGAGCCCGGGCTTTGGAGTCGGAGGTCGTGGGTTCAAGCCCCGGCTCCACCAATTGTCAGCTGTGTGACTTTGGGGAAGTCGCTTCACTTCTCTGGGCCTCAGTTACCTCATCTGTAAAATGGGGATTAAAACTGTGAGCCCCCCCGTGGGACAATCTGATCACTTTGTAACCTCCCAAGAACTTAGAACAGTGTTTGGCACATAGTAAGTGCTTAATAAATGCCATCATTATTATTATTAAATGGCAGAGCTGGGATTTGAACCCACGACCTCTGACTCCAAAGCCTGTGCTCTTCCCACTGAGCCACGCTGCTTTTTTTTTTTAATGGCATTTATTAAGCTCTTACTATGTGCAGAGCACTGTTCTAAGCAATGTGGGGGGGGTTATAAGGTGATCAGGCTGTCCCACGGGGGGCTCACAGTTTTAATCCCCATTTTCCAGATGAGGGAACTGAGGCCCAGAGAAGTGAAGTCACCTACCCAAAGTCACACAGCTGACAATTGGCAGGGCTGGGATTTGAACCCACGACCTCTGACTCCAAAGCCTGTGCTCTTCCCACTGAGCCACGCTGCTTTTTTTTTTAATGGCATTTATTAAGCACTTACTATGTGCAGAGCACTGTTCTAAGCGCTGGCAGGGGGGTTATAAGGTGATCAGGTTGTCCCACGGGGGGCTCACAGTTTTAATCCCCATTTTACAAAGGAGGGAACTGAGGCTCAGAGTAGTTAAGGGACTTGCCCACGGTCACACAGCAGATATGTGGCTGAGTCGGGATTTGAACCCATGACCTCTGACTCTAAAGCCCGGGCTCTTCCCACTGAGCCACGCCGCTTCTCTGCTGGGTGACTCTGGGCAAGTCCCTTTACTTCTCTGCCCCCCAGTTTTCCCATCTGTAAAATGGGGATTAAGTCCCATTCCCTCCCACTTAGGCTGGGATCCTCATGGGGGACTGGCTCTATATGTTGCCAACTTGTACTTCCCAAGCGCTTAGTACAGTGCTCTGCACACAGTCAGCGCTCAATAAATACGACTGAATGAATGACAGGGACTGTGTCCACCTGATACCTTGTTATCTACCCCAGCGCTTAGAATAGGGCTTAGCATGTAATAAGCACTTAATTACTATAAAATTATCATTATTACGACTGTAACTGGCTCGGGAAAAAAAAGCAGGGTAGAAAGGGCATCGATTCTTTTGAAATGAGAAGCAGCGTGGCTCAGTGGAGAAGAGCCCGGGCTTTGGAGTCAGAGGTCATGGGTTCAAACCCCGGCTCCGCCAATTGTCAGCTGGGTGACTTTGGGCAAGTCACTTCACTTCTCTGTGCCTCAGTTACCTCATCTGTAAAATGGGGACTGAGACCATGAGCCCCCCGTGGGACAACCTGATCACCTTGCAACCTCCCCAGCACTTAGAACAGTGCTTTGCACATAGTAAGCACTTAATAAATGCCATAATAATTATTATTATTAAATGGAGGTGTCGGAGAAGTCTTTTGCGTATAGCACGGACAGCCCGAAAGACAAACAAATGGGTTTTGGAGCAAATTAAGCCACTGTGATCTTTGGAAGGCCAAACCACTCGCCTTGGATCGGCATATTTTAGACACATCATCAGGGGGACTGATTCTCTGGAGATGACACGAATGCTGGGAAAAGTCCAGGGAAAACGTGGAAGAGGCAGATGGGCAGCTAGATAATAATAATAATAATAATAATAATAATAATAATAATAATAATAATAATAAAGATGGCATTTGTTAAACGCTTACTATGTGCAACGCACTGTTCTAAGCGCTGGGGCGGGGGGGAGATACAATGTGATCAAGTTGTCCCACATGGGACTCACAGTCTTAATCCCCATTTTTAATAATAATGATAATGATGGCATTTATTAAGCGCCTACTATGTGCAAAGCACTGTTCTAAGCGCTGGAGAGGTTACAAGGTGATCAGGTTGTCCCACGTGGGGCTCACAGTCTCAATCCCCATTTTACAGATGAGGTAACTGAGGCACAGTGAAGTTAGGTGACTTGCCCAAAGTCACACAGCTGACAAGTGGCAGAGCTGGGATTTGAACCCATGACCTCTGACTCCAAAGCCCGGGCTCCTTCCACTGAGCCATGCAGACAGAGGCCCTAACAACCATACCATACCTTTTAGACTGTGAGCCCACTGTTGGATAGGGACTGTCTCTCTATGTTGCCAACTTGTACTTCCCAAGCGCTTAGTCCAGTGCTCTGCACACAGTAAGCGCTCAATAAATACGATTGATTGATTGACTGATTGACGGAGTCGCATGAGTCGGAATCGACGACACGACGGCATTTGGTAATAATGACGACAGCTGGCTGGGGATGCCCTAATCCTCCCACTGTGTCCTATCCAAATCGCATCAAACGCAAGCTGTAGCATAAATCAATCAATCAGTCAATCGTATTTATTGAGCGCTTACTGTGTGCAGAGCACTGTACTAAGCGCTTGGGAAGTCCAAGTTGGCAACATCTAGAGACAGTCCTACTCAAAAGTGGACTCACAGTCTAAAAGGGGGAGACAGAGAACAAAACCAAACATACTAACAAAATAAAATAGACTAGATATGTACAAGTAAAATAAATAGAGTAATAAATATGTACAAACATATATACATATATACATATGTAAAATGTATGTATAGCGGTCTTACTCCCTTCAAGGCCCTACTGAGAGCTCACCTCCTCCAGGAGGCCTTCCCAGACTGAGCCCCTTCCTTCCTCTCCCCCTCGTCCCCCTCTGCATCCCCCCCATCTTACCTCCTTCCCTTCCCCACAGCACCTGGATATATGGATATATGTTTGTACATATTTATTACTCTATTTATTTAATTATTTTACTTTTACATATCTATTCTATTTATTTTATTTTGTTAGTATGTTTGGTTTTGTTCTCTGTCTCCCCCTTTTAGACTGTGAGCCCACTGTTGGGTAGGGACTGTCTCTATATGTTGCCAACTTGGACTTCCCAAGCGCTTAGTACAGTGCTCTGCACACAGTAAGCGCTCAATAAATACGATTGATGATGATGAAATAAATAGAGTAATAAATATGTACAAACATATATACATATATATGTGTATATATATACAAATACATATATACATAGGGACTGTCTCTATATGTTGCCAATTTGTACTTCCCAAGCGCTTAGTACAGTGCTCTGCACACTGTAAGCGCTCAATAAATAAGACTGATGATGATATACAGAAGTCAGCAAGAATCTGAGTCACCACGGGGTCTTCTCATCATCATCAATCGTATTTATTGAGCGCTTACTGTGTGCAGAGCACCGTACTAAGCGCTTGGGAAGTACAAATTGGCAACACAGAGAGACAGTCCCTACCCAACAGTGGGCTCACAGTCCAAAATGGGGAGACAAAACCAAACATACTAACAAAATAAAATAAACAGAATAGATACGTACAGGTAAAATACAGTAATAAATATGTACAAACATATATACATATATATATAGAATTAAATCATTCTGAAGTCCAAGTGCTGCTAAGAATTTTGAAGTACCCTTTAAGACTCACAAACATGTTTATTCACTCATACGTTTCCCAGGCATTTTGTTCCGGGCTGCCCGATAAATTAGGAGCTAGTCCTCTTTTTGTCCCAAGATTTCCCTCGGAACAAACTCCAGGCCGTCCTCTCCCTAATAAACTGGTCAGGGACGTGAAAACATGCCAGCATATTGCCGCCTCGGGCGCAGAACAACTTCCCACTGGAACCGTGTCTCCGATTAGTCTTAAATTGGATTTGGAGCCAAAAAAATTAAAAAAAAAATAAGAATCGACGACACTGTTTTGGGCCTTACACAATTACACAACCGACTGGGCTGAAGGAGGACGCAAAGGGCTTTTTCTTACCACACAAAAGCTTCAAGACACCGTCTCACGAACTCCATGAGCGAGGTTCCGCTTGCTCCTGGCGAGTAAATGGTAGAGGCAGAGGTTTTGTTCATCATCATCATCATCATCATCCATCGTATTTATTGAGTGCTTACCGTGTGCAGAGCACTGTACTAAGCGCTTGGGAAGTACAAATTGGCAACATAGAGAGACAGTCCCTACCCAACAGTGGGCTCACAGTCTAAAAGGGGGAGAGTGGGAAGTGGTGTGGCCTAATAATAATAATTTCCCCCCTCCATTCCCCCGTCCGCAGACTGAAAGCTTGTTGAGGGCAGGGAACGCGTCTACCAACTGTTATAGCGGACTCTCCCAAGTGCTCAGTACACTGCGCTGCCCACAGGAAGAGCTCAATGAGTACAACTGATTGATTATTAATAACAATGAAAGTAATAATAATAGCCTTTGCTAAGCACTTTCCATTTGCCAAGCACTGCGCTAAATGTTGGGGTAGATAAAAAAAAAATCAGGTTGGACACAATCTCCGTCCCACACAAGTCTAAGGGTATGTTGCCAACTTGGACCTCCCAAGCGCTTAGTACAGTGCTCTGCACACAGTAAGCGCTCAATAAATAGGACTGAATGAATGAATGTTTGTACATATTTATTACTCTATTTTACTTGTATATATTTACTATTCTACTTATTTTATTTTGTTAATATGTTTTGTTGTCTGTCTCCCCCTTCTAGACTGTGAGCCCGCTGTTGGGTAGGGACCGGCTCTATATGTGGCCAACTTGGACTTCCCAAGCGCTTGGTACAGTGCTCTGCACACAGTAAGCGCTCAATAAATAGGATTGAATGAATGAGTGAATGTTTGTACAATATTTATTACTCTATTTTACTTGTATATATTTACTATTCTATTTATTTTATTTTGTTAATATGTTTTGTTGTCTGTCTCCCCCTTCCAGACTGTGAGCCCGCTGTTGGGTAGGGACCATCTCTATATGTGGCCAACTTGGACTTCCCAAGCGCTTAATACAGTGCTCTGCACACAGTAAGCGCTCAATAAATAGGATTGAATGAATGAATGAATGTTTGTACATATTTATTACTCTCTTTTACTTTCATATATGCACTATTCTATTTATTTTATTTTGTTACTATGTTCTGTTTTGTTGTCTGTCTCCCCCTTCTAGACTGTGAGTCTGCTGTTGGGTAGGGACCGTCTCTATATGCTGCCAACGTGGACTTCCCAAGCGCTTGGTACAGTGCTCTGCACACAGTAAGCGCTCAATAAATAGGATTGAATGAATGAATGAATGTTTGTACATATTTATTATTCTATTTTACTTGTATATATTTACTATTCTATTTATTTTATTTTGTTAATATGTTTTGTTGTCTGTCTCCCCCTTCCAGACTGTGAGCCCGCTGTTGGGTAGGGACCGTCTCTATATGTGGCCAACTTGGACTTCCCAAGCGCTTAGTACAGTGCTCTGCACACAGTAAGCGCTCAATAAATAGGATTGAATGAATGAATGAATGTTTGTACATATTTATTACTCTATTTTACTTGTATATATTTACTATTCTATTTATTTTATTTTGTTAATATGTTTTGTTGTCTGTCTCCCCCTTCTAGACTGTGAGCCCGCTGTTGGGTAGGGACCGTCTCTCTATGTTGCCAACTTGGACTTCCCAAGCGCTTGGTACAGTGCTCTGCACACAGTAAGTGCTCAATGAATAGGACTGAATGAATGAATGTTTGTACATATTTATTACTCTATTTTACTTGTATATATTTACTATTCTATATATTTTATTTTGTTAATATGTTTTGTTCTCTGTCTCCCCCTTCTAGACTGTGAGCCCGCTGTTGGGTAGGGACCGTCTCTAGATGTGGCCAACTTGGACTTCCCAAGCGCTTGGTACAGTCCTCTGCACACAGTAAGCGCTCAATAAATACGACTGAATGAATGAATGAGGAATAGTAATAATAATAATAATAATTGTAGAATTTCTTCAGCACTTACTGTGTGCTAAGCGCTGGGGTGTCTTGTATCCACCTCAGCGCTTAAGACAGTGCTTGGCATACAGTAAATACCATCATTAAAGTGGGACCTCTCTTCTAGACTGTGAGCCCGCTGTTGGGTAGGGACCGTCTCTATATGTTGCCAACTTATACTTCCCAAGCGCTTAGTCCAGTGCTCTGCACACAGTAAGCGCTCAATAAATACAATTGAATGAATGAATGATTATTACAAGTAAATCGGGTTTGACACAGTCCCTGTCCCATGTGGGGCTCCCAGTCTTCATCCCCATTTTCCAGATGAGGGAACTGAGGCACAGGGAAGTGAAGTGACTCGCCCAAGGTCACACAGCAGACAAGTGGCAGTGCCGGGATTAGAACCCATGACCTTCTGATTCCCAGGCCCGGGCACTACCCACTGAACCGTGCGAGACGTTGAACCCGGGGGGCCAGGGACTGCTTCCAATCTATTTCAACTTGTCAACCAGTCAGTCAATGGCATTTAAATTAGTGCTTAATAAGTGCCATCATTATTATTATTATTATTATTATTTATTGAGCGCTCACTGTGTGCAGAGCAATCATTCATTCATTCATTCAATCATATTTATTGAGCGCTTACTGTGTGCAGAGCACTGGACTAAGCGCTTGGAAAGTACAATTCAGCAACAGATAGAGACAATCCCTACCCAGCAACGGGCTCACAGTCTAGAAGGGGGAGACAGACAAAACAAAATAATAATAACTATTAAAATTGATTAGAGTTATAGATATAAACACATCATTAATAAAATGAATAGAATAATAAATATGTACAAATATACATAATCTGTGGGGTGGAGAAGGGGGTAGAGAAGAGGAAGGGAGTAGGGGCGATGGGCGATTCATGGGCGATTCGTTCATTCAATCGTATTTATTGAGCGCTTACTGTGTGCAGAGCACTGTACTAAGCGCTTGGGAAGTCCAAGTTGGCAACATCTAGAGACGGTCCCTACCCAACAGCGGGCTCACAGTCTACAAGGGGGAGACAGAGAACAAAACAAAACATATTAACAGAATAAAATAAATAGAATAAATATTTACAAATAAAATAAATAAATAAATAGAGCACTGGACTAAGCGCTTGGAAGAGGACAAGACAGCAATAAAGGGATATGTTCCAGCTGGCAAGGAAGACTCCCCAGGTGAACACCTGATTAATAATCAGCCTCTGGCTCTGATTGTGAGCCCACTGTTGGGTAGGGACTGTCTCTACATGTTGCCAACTTGTACTTCCCAAGCGCTTAGTACAGTGTTCCGCACACAGTAAGCGCTCAATAAATACGATTGATTGATTGATTGATTGAAAGGAGAGCCAGGAGGGACCCCAGACCCCCAGACCAGGCCAGGGCAGACCCTGCTCTGCCAACTGGATGCCACCTCATTTCCCTGGGCAGCTGAATGAATGGGGGCTGCTGCCCGGGAAAAACTGGGGTGACGGGAGGTGGGGAAGGGGAAGAGGATGGGGGATAGGGAGAGGAAAACTGGGGGTGGGAGATGGGGGAAGAGGGAAACTGGGGGTGGGAGACGGGGGAAGAGGAAAACTGGGGGTGGGAGATGGGGAAGGGGAAAATGAGGGATAGGAGATGTTGGGGGAGAGGGAAACTGGGGGTGGGAGATGATGGGGGAGAGGAAAAGTGGGGAGGGGAGATGATGCAGGAATAGGGAAGCTGGGGAGGGGAGAGGAAAAGTGGAGAGGGGAGATGATGGGGGGAGAGGGAATCTGGGGAGGGGAGATGATGGGGGGAGAGGGGAGATGATGGGAGGGAGGGGAGAGGGAAACTGGGCAGGGGAGATTCATTCATTCAATCGCATTTATTGAGCGCTTACTGTGTGCAGAGCACTGTACAAAGTGCTTAGATGATGGGGGAGAGGAAAAGTGGGGAGGAGATTTGATGGGGGCGAGGGGAGATGATGGGGGAGAGGGGAGATAGTGGAGGGAGACGGAAACTGGGGAGGGGAGATGATGGGGGAGATGAGAGATGATGGGGGAGAGGGGAGATAGTTGGGGGAGAGGGAAACTGGGAAGGGGAGATGGTGGGGGACAGGGGAGATGACGGGGGGAGAGGAAAAGTGGGGAGGGGAGATGATGGGGGAGAGGAAAAGTGGGGAGGAGAGATGATAGGAGAGAGGGGAGACGATGGCAAAGAGGGGAGATAGTGGGGGGAGAGGGAAACTGGGGAGGGGAGATGATGGGGGAGAGGGGAGATGACGCGGGGAGAGGAAAAGTGGGGAGGGGAGATGATGGGGGAGAGGAAAAGTGGGGAGGAGAGATGATGGGGGGAGAGGGGAGATGATGGGAGAGAGGGGAGATAGTGGGGGGGAGACGGAAACTGGGGAGGGGAGATGATGGGGAGAAGAGAGATGATGGGAGTGAGGGGAGATAGTAGGGGGAGAGGGAAACTGGGGAGGGGAGGTGATGGGGGAGAGGAAAAGTGGGGAGGGGAGATGATGGGGGGAGAAGAAAATTAAGGGTGGGTGATGATGGGGGGAGAAGAAAACTGAGGGCGGGAGATGATGGGGGGAGAAGGCAGTGTGGCTCAGTGGAAAGAGCCCAGGCTTGGAGTCAGAGGTCATGGGTTCAAATTCCCGACTCTGCCAATTGTCAGCTGTGTGACTTTGGGCCAGTCACTTCACTGCTCTGGGCCTCAGCTACCTCATCTGCAAAATGGGGATGAAGACTGTGAGCCCCCCGGGGGACAGCCTGATCACCTTGTGACCTCCCCAGCGCTTAGAATGGTGCTTTGCACATAGTAAGCGCTTAATATGTGCCATTATTATTATTATTAAGTCACTTCACTTCTCTGGGCCTCAATGACCTCATCTGGAAAATGGGGATTAAGACTGTGAGCCCCCCGTGGGACAACCTCATCACCTTGTGACCTCCCCAGCGCTTAGAATGGTGCTTTGCACATAGTAAGCGCTTAATATGTGCCATAATTATTATTATTAAGTCACTTCACTTCTCTGGGCCTCAATGACCTCATCTGGAAAATGGGGATTAAGACTGTGAGCCCCCCGTGGGACAACCTCATCACCTTGTTACCTCCCCAGCGCTTAGAACAGTGCTTGGCACATAGTAGGCGCTTAATAAGTGCCATCATTATTAGAAGGGAGATGATGGAGGGGGGAGGAAAAGTGGGGATGGGAGATGATGGGGGAGGAAAAGTGGGGAGGGGAGATGATGGGGGAGAGGGAAACTGGGGAGGGGAGATGATGGAGGAGAGGAAAAGTGGGGAGGGGGGATGATAATGGAGGAGAGGAAAAGTGGGGAGGGGGGATGATAATGGAGGAGAGGGAAACTGGGGAGGGGAGATGATGGGGGAGAGGAAAAGTGGGGAGGGGGGATGATAATGGAGGAGAGGAAAAGTGGGGAGGGGGGATGATAATGGAGGAGAGGGAAACTGGGGAGGGGAGATGATGGGGGAGAGGAAAAGTGGGGAGGAGAGATGATAATGGGGGAGAGGGAAACTGGGGAGGGGGGTGATGGGGGGGAGAGGAAAAGTGGGGAGGGGAGATGATAGGAGAGAGGGAAACTGGGGAGGGCGGATGATGGGGGAGAGGGGAGATGACGCGGGGAGAGGAAAAGTGGGGAGGGGAGGTGATAATGGGGGAGAGGGAAAGTGGGGAGGGGAGATGATGGGGGGAGAGGGAAACTGTGGAGGGGGGATGATGGGGGGAGAGGGAAACTGGGGAGGGGAGATGATGGAGGAGAGGAAAAGTGGGGAGGGGAGATGATAGGAAAGAGGGAAACTGGAGAGGGGGGATGATGGGGGAGAGGGGAGGTGATGGGGGAGAGGAAAAGTGGGGAGGGGAGATGATAATGGGGGAGAGGGAAACTGGGGAGGGGAGATGATGGGGGAGAGAGGAGGTGACGGGGAAAGAGGAAAAGTGGGGAGGAGAGGAAGAGGGGTGATGATGAGGGAGAGGAAAATGGGGTGGGAGACGATGGGGGAGAAGAAAAGTGGGGAGGGGAGGTGGGTGCGGGGAGGGACACTGCGGGACGGAGATGGCGGGGGGGGCCCAGCTGGGGGGAGCCGGGGGGGGGGGACAGAGGGGGGGACAGAGGGGGCCATATGGGCTCACCTGCTGGGGGCGCCCACGGCAGGGCCGGGCTCCGCCCGGGCCGCTCCGGTCCCGTCCCGGGGAGCCGCCCAACGGCCACCGGCCACCGGCCACCGGGCACCGGGCAGCGGGCAGCGGGCACCGGGCCCCGGGCACAACGCAGCGGCGGCGGCGGCAGAGGAGGAGGAGGAGGAGGAGGAGAAGAAGAAGGAGGAGGAGAAGAAGGAGGAGGAGAAGAAGGAGGAGGAGAAGAAGGAGGAGGAGAAGAAGGAGGAGGAGCCGGGGCTAAGAGAGCACGAGCACCAGCACGAGCACGAGCACGAGCACGAGCACGAGCACGAGCACGAGCACCAGCACCAGCACCAGCACCAGCACCAGCACCAGCAGCCGCCGCCGCCGCAGGTTCGCCCTCCGCCGCCGCCGGGCACAACGCCCTACCCCCAGGCCCCGCCCACGGGAACGCCCGCACGCCATTGGTCCGGGCAACTGACAGGCCACGCCCACCCACGGGCCCCGCCCAATCAACGGCCCCGCCCACCGACACGCCCGCACGCCATTGGTCCGGGCAACTGACAGGCCACGCCCACGGGTGGGCCCCGCCCCCCGGCACGCCCGCGCGCCATTCATCCGGCCCAACAGCGGGCAACGCCCAGCGGCAGGCCACGCCCAATCGCCGGCCCCCGCCCACCGACACGCACGCGCGCCATTTCCCGCCCCAGTGGCAGGCCACGCCCAGTCACCGGGCCCGCCCACCGAAACGTCCGCACGCCATTGGTCCGGACAACGGACAGGACCCGCCCACTGGCAGGCCGCGCCCATACACAGGCCCCGCCCACTGGCAAGCCCGCACGCCATTGGTCGGGCCAATGGCAGGCCACGCCCACCGACAGGCCACGCCCACTGACAGGTCACGCCCCCCGGCACGCCCGCATGCTATTTGTCCGGCCCACTGACAGGCCCCGCCCACTGACAGGCCCCGCCCATTGACAGGCCCCGCCCATTGACAGGCCCCGTCCACGGGCAAGCTCGCACGCCATTGGTCCGGCCCGATGACAGGCCCCGCCCACGACAGGACCCGCTAATTGACCGCCCCCGCCCACCACCAAGTCCGCACGCCATTGGTCCGGCCCAACCACAGGCCCCGCCTACTGACAGGCCCCGCCCACCGGCAAGCCCGCACACCATTGGTCCGGCCCAACAGCGGGACCCGCCCACCGATAGAGCCCGCCCGTGGACCGGCCCCGCCCACAGCCAAGTCCGCACGCCATTGGTTCTGCCCAGTTGCAGGCCCCGCCCATCGGCAAGTCAGCACGCCATTGGCCCCGCCCACTGGCAGGCCCCGCCCACCGACTAGGCCCCGCCCACGGGCAAGCCCGCACGCGACTGGTGCGGCCCACTGACAGGCCCCGCCCATCGACAAGCCCCGCCCACCGGCACGCCCGCACGCCATTGGCCCGGCCCACCGACAGGCCACGCCCACTGACAGGCCACGCCCACCTCCAAGTCCACACGCCATTGGTCCGGCCCAACGACAGGCCACGCCCACCGACAAGTCCCGCCCACTGACAGGCCCCGCCCACCGGCAAGTCCCATTTTCCAGATGAGAGAACTGAGGCCCAGCGAAGAATAATAATAATAATAATAATAATAATAATAATAATAATTAATAATAATGGCATTTATTAAGCGCTTACCATATGCAAAGCACTGTTCTAAGAGCTGGGGAGGTTACAAGGTGATCAGGCTGTCCCATGGGGGACTCACAGTCTTCATCCCCATTTTCCAGATGAGGTCACTGAGGCCCAGAGAAGTGAAGTGACTTGCCCAAAGTCACCCAGCTGACAAGCGGCGGAGCCGGGATTAGAACCCATGACCTCTGACTCCAAAGCCTGGGCTCTTCCCACTGAGCCACGCTGCTTCTCTAAGTGAAGTGACTTGCCCAAAGTCACACAGCTGACAAGCGGTGGAGCCGGGATTTGAACCCATGACCTCTGACTCCCAAGCCTGGGCTCTTCCCCCTGAGCCACGCTGCTTCTCAGACAATATAAATAGAGACAATGCCTATGAGCCCAATAATGGGCTCACAGTCTAGAAGGGGGAGACCGAGCTCTCCAAGCGCTTAGTACAGTCCTTAGTAATAATAATAATAATAATAATGATGAGGGCATTTATTAAGCCCTTCCTACTACTACTAATAATAATGATGGTATTTGTTAAGCGCTTACTATTTGCAAAGCACTGTTCTAAGCGCTGAATGATGATGACATTTGTTAAGCGCTTAGTACAGTCCTTAGTAATAATAATAATAATAATAATAATGACGGCATTTATTAAGCCCTTCCTTCTACTACTACTAATAATGATGGTATTTGTTAAGCGCTTACTATTTGCAAAGCACTGTTCTAAGCGCTGAATAATAACGATGACATTTAAGCGCTTACTATTTGCAAAGCACTGTTCTAAGCGCTGAATAATAATGATGACATTTGTTAAGCGCTTACTATGTGCGAAGCACTGTTCTAAGAGCTGGAGGATCAGGTTGTCCCATGCGGGGCTCACAGTCTTAATCCCATTTTACAGATGAGGGAACTGAGGCTAAGAGAAGTGCCCCAGGTCACACAGCAAGCATGTGGCGGAGCCGGGATTCGAACCCACGACCCCTGACTCCAAAGCGCCGGTGGATCAGGTTGTCCCACGTGGGGCTCACAGTCTTAATCCCATTTTACAGATGAGGGAACTGAGGCTCAAAGAAGTGCCGAAGGTCACACAGCAGGCATGCGGCAGAGCCGGGATTCGAACCCACGACCCCTGACTCCAAAGCGCCGGTGGATCAGGTTGTCCCACGTGGGGCTCACAGTCTTAATCCCATTTTACAGATGAGGTAACTGAGGCTCAGAGAAGTGCCGAAGGTCACACAGCAGGCATGCGGCAGAGCCGGGATTCGAACCCATGACCTCTGACTCCAAAGCGCCGGGGGATCAGGTTGTCCCACGCAGGGCTCACAGTCTTAATCCCATTTTACAGATGAAGTAACTGAGGCTCAGAGAAGTGTCCACGGTCACACAGCAAGCGTGTGGCAGAGCTGCGATTCGAACCCATGACCTCTGACTCCAAAGCGCCGGGGGATCAGGTTGTCCCACGCAGGGCTCACGGTCTTAATCCCATTTTACAGATGAAGTAACTGAGGCTCAGAGAAGTGCCGAAGGTCACACAGCAGGCATGTGGCAGAGCTGGGATTCGAACCCATGACCTCTGCCTCCAAAGCGCTGGGGGATCAGGTTGTCCCACGCGGGGCTCACAGTCTTAATCCCATTTTACAGATGAGGTAACTGAGGCTCAGAGAAGTGCCCAAGGTCACACAGCAAGCGTGTGGCAGGGCTGGGATTTGAACCCACGACCTCTGACTCCAACGCATGGGGGGATCAGGTTGTTCCACGCAGGGCTCACAGTCTTAATCCCATTTTACAGATGAGGGAACTGAGGCTCAGAGAAGTGCCGAAGGTCACACAGCAGGCATGTGGCAGAGCCGGGATTGGAACCCATGACCTCTGACTCCAAAGCGCCGGGGGATCAGGTTGTCCCACTTGGGGCTCACAGTCTTAATCCCATTTTACAGATGAAGTAACTGAGGCTCAGAGAATTGCCCAAGGTCACACAGCAAGCGTGTGGCGGGGCCGGAATTCGAACCCACAACCTCTGACTCCAACGCACGGGGGGATCAGGTTGTCCCACGCAGGGCTCACAGTCTTAATCCCATTTTACAGATGAAGTAACTGAGGCTCAGAGAAGTGTCCACGGTCACACAGCAAGCGTGTAGCGGAGCAGGGATTCGAACCCACGACCCCTGACTCCAAAGTGCTGGGGGATCAGGTTGTCCCACGCAGGGCTCACAGTCTTAATCCCATTTTACAGATGAAGTAACTGAGGCTCAGAGAAGTGCCCAAGGTCACACAGCAAGCGTGTAGCGGAGCAGGGATTCGAACCCACGACCTCTGACTCCAAAGCGTTGGGGGATCAGGTTGTCCCACGTGGGGCTCACAGTCTTAATCCCATTTTACAGATGAGGTAACTGAGGCTCAGAGAAGTGCCCACGGTCACACAGCAAGCGTGTGGCAGAGCTGGGATTTGAACCCAGGACCTCTGACTCCAAAGCGCCAGGGGATCAGGTTGTCCCACGCAGGGCTCACAGTCTTAATCCCATTTTACAGATGAAGTAACTGAGGCTCAGAGAAGTGCCCAAGGTCACACAGCAAGCGTGTGGCGGGGCCGGGATTCGAACCCACGACTTCTGACTCCAAATCCGGTCTCTTTCCACTGAGCCGCGCTGCACTGTTCTAAGCGCTGGGGAGGTTACAAGGTGATCAGGTTGTCCCACGTGGGGCTCACAGTCTTCATCCCCATTTTCCAGATGAGGGAACTGAGGCCCAGAGCAGTGAAGTGACTTGTCCAAAGTCACCCGGCTGACAAGTGGCGGAGCCGGGATTTGAACCCATGACCTCTGACTCCAAAGCCCGGGCTCTTTCCACTGAGCCACGCTGCTTCTCATAGTAGAAAGAGCTCGGGCCTGGCAGTCAGGGGTCGTGGGTTCTAATCCTGCTCCTCCACTGTCCGTTGTCAGTCTGTCTGTCCGGCTCCCAGGGGACGTGTGCGCCTTGTCGCGCCTTTGTGGTTTTGATCGATCAATCAATCAATCAATCGTATTTATTGAGCGCTTACTGTGTGCAGAGCACTGTACTAAGCGCTTGGGAAGTCCAAGTTGGCAACATCCAGAAGTTGTCTAGAAGGGGGAGGCTACAGTGTGGTCCTCTACCCAAACTGGAACAAAGGCCGATTGTGGTCATCTGTTGGAAGCAGCGTGGCTCAGTGGAAAGAGCCCGGGCTTTGGAGTCAGAGGTCATGGGTTCGAATCCCGGCTCCGCCACTTCTCAGCTGTGTGACTTCGGGCAAGTCGCTTCACTTCTCTGGGCCTCAGCTCCCTCATCTGGAAAATGGGGATGAAGACTGTGAGCCCCCCACGTGGGACAGCCTGATAATAATAATAATGATGGCATTTATTAAGCGCTTACAATGTGCAAAGCACTGTTCTAAGCGCTGGGGAGGTTACAAGGTGATCAGGTTGTCCCATGGGGGGGCTCACAGTCTTGATTAATCCCCATTTTACAGATGAGGGAACTGAGGCCCAGAGAAGTGAAGTGACTTGCCCCAAGTCACACAGCTGGCAAGTGGCGGAGCCCTTGTAACCTCCCCAGCTCTTAGAACAGTGCTTTGCACGTAGTAAGATAGGAGAAGCAGCGTGGCTCAGTGGAAAGAGCCCGGGCTTTGGAGTCAGAGGTCATGGGTTCGAATCCCGGCTCCGCCACTTCTCAGCTGTGTGACTTCGGGCCAGTCACTTCACTTCTCTGGGCCTCAGTTAGTTCATCTGTAGAATGGGGATGAAGACTGTGAGCTGCCCACGTGGGACAACTTGATCACCTTGTAACCTCCCTAGTGCTTAGAACAGTGCTTTGCACATAGTAAGTGCTTAATAAATGCTATTATTATTATTATTATTATTATTATTATTATGCTTCCCTCTTCGGTGAGAGCATGGACCTATACGTATGTAGGAGAGCAACTCTATACAGTACAGAGTCCTCAGGGATTAGGGGAAACTTTGGTTTGTTTATTTTGAAATCAATCACTTCTGCTCTCACATCTCACTAGATGAGAAGCATTGTGACTTTGGGCAAGTCACTTCACTTCTCTGGGCCTCAGTTCCCTCATCTGGAAAATGGGGATGAAGACTGTGAGCCCCCCGTGGGACAACCTGATCACCTTGTAACCTTCCCAGTGCTTAGAACAGTGCTTTGCACATAGTAAGCGCTTAATAAATGCTATTATTATTATTATTATTATTCTCTGGGCCTCAGTGACCTCATCTGTAAAATGGGGATGAAAGACTGTGAGCCCCCCGTGGGACAACCTGATCACCTTGTAACCTCCCCAGCGCTTAGAACAGTACTTTGCCCATAGTAAGCATTTAATAAATGCCATTATCATTATTATTATTATTATTATTACATTCAATCCATCACCAATTCCTGTGGGTCCCATCTTCACATCGCTAAAATCCCCCCTTTCCTCTCCATCCAAACTGCTACCACGTTAATCCAAACACTCATTCATTCATTCATTCAATCGTATTTATTGAGCGCTTACTGTGTGCAGAGCACTGGACTAAGCGCTTGGGAAGTCCAAGTCGGCAACATCTAGCGGGCTCATAGTCTAGAAGGGGGAGACAGACAACTAAACAAAACATACTAACAAAATAAAATAAATAGAATAAATATGTACAAGTAAAATAAATAAATAGAGTAATAAATACGTACAAACATATATACATATATACAGGTATATACATATATACGGTGGGATTGACTGTGAGCCCCCCGTGGGACAACCTGATCACCTTGTATCCTCCCCAGCGCTTAGAACAGTGCTTTGCACATAGTAAGCGCTTAATAAATGCCATTATTATTATTATTATATTCAATCCGTCATCAATTCCTGTCGGTCCCACCATCACAACATCGCTAAAATCCACCCTTTCCTCTCCATCCAAACTGCTACCACGTTAATCCAAACACTCACTCATTCAATCGTATTTATTGAGCACCTCCTGTGTGCAGAGCACTGGACTAAGCGCTTGGGAAGTGCAAGTTGGCAACATCTAGAGACGGCCCCTACCCAACAGCGGGCTCACAGTCTAGAACGGGGAGACAGACAACAAAACAAAACATATTAACAAAATAAAATAAATAGAATAAATAAGTACAAGTAAAATAGAGTAATAAATACATACAAACATATTCATTCATGCAGTCGTATTTACTGAGCGCTTCCTGTGTGCAGAGCACTGGACTAAGCGCTTGGGAAGTCCAAGTTGGCAACATCTAGAGACGGTCCCTACCCAACAGCGGGCTCATAGTCTAGAAAGGGGAGACAGAGAACAAAACAAAACATACTAACAAAATAAAATAAATAGAATAAATATGTACAAGTAAAATAAATAGAGTTATAAATACGTACAAACATATATACATATATAAAGGTAATGCTCAGTACAGTGGCTGGCACATAAAAAGCGCTTAAAGAGCACTAGAAAGAAAAGGAAAAGCGATCTCGGCCACTCATCCTCTCCCGCCTAGATTACTGCCTCAGCCTCCTTGCTGACCTCCCAACCACCCACCTCTCCCCTTAATAAATGCTAAGCGCTTAGTACAGTGCTCTGCACACAGTAAGCGCTCAATAAATACGGTTGATATTATTATTATTATTATCATTATTATCATTATTATTATTATCCTAGGGGACAAGGGTATGGCCCAAGGAGCCTGAGGACCCGGGTTCTGATTCTAAGTCTGCCACTCATTCATTCACTCATTCAACCGTATTTATTGAGCGCTTACTGTGTGCAGAGCACTGGACTAAGCGCTTGGGAAGTACAAATTGGCAACATAGAGAGATGGGCCCTACCCAACAGCGGGCTCACAGTCTAGAAGGGGGAGACAACAAAATCAATCAATCGTATTTATTGAGCACTTACTGTGTGCAGAGCACTGGACTAAGCGCTTGGGAAGTACAAATTGGCAACATCTAGAGATGGTCCCTACCCAACAGCGGGCTCACAGTCTAGAACAGTGCTCTGCACATAGAACAGTCCTCTGCACATAGTAAGCGCTTAACAAATGCCATCATTATTACTATTAGTAGTAGTAGGGGGAGACAGACAACAAAATCAATCAATCAATCAATCAATCGTATTTATTGAGCGCTTACTATGTGCAGAGCACTGTACTAAGCGCTTGGGAAGTACAAATTGGCAACATATAGAGATGGTCCCTACCCAACAGCGGGCTCACAGTCTAGAAGGGGGACACTGACAACAAAATCAATCAATCAATCAATCGCATTTATTGAGCACTTACTTTGTGCAGAGCACTGGACTAAGCGCTTGGGAAGTACAAGTTGGCAACATATAGAGACAGTCCCTACCCAACAGTGGACTCACAGTCTAACAAAATAAAATCAATAGAATAAGTATGTACAAGTAAAATAAATAGAATAATAAATACGAACAAACGTATATACAGGTATATACATATATACGGTGAGATTAACTGTGGCCCCCCGTGGGACAACCTGATCACCTTGTAACCTCCCCAGCGCTTAGAACAGTGCTTTGCACATAGTAAGTGCTTAATAAATGCCATTATTAACTTGTACTTCCCAAGCGCTTTGTACAGTGCTCTGCACACAGTAAGCGCTCAATAAATATGATTGATTATTATTATTATTATTATTATTATTATATTCAATCTGTCACCAATTCCTGTCGGTCCCACCATCACATCGCTAAAATCCACCCTTTCCTCTCCCTCCAAACTGCTACCACGTTAATCCAATCACTCATCCTCTCCCGCCTAGATTATTCATTCATTCATTCATTCATTCATTCATCCTATTTATTGAGCGCTTACTGTGTGCAGAGCACTGTACTAAGCGCTTTTGAAGTACAAATTGGTAACATATAGAGACGGGCCCTACCCAACAGCGGGCTCACAGTCTAGAAGGGGGAGACAGACAACAAAACAATCAATCAATCAATCGTATTTATTGAGCGCTTACTATGTGCAGAGCACTATACTAAGCGCTTGGGAAGTACAAATTGGCAACACATAGAGACAGTCCCTACCCAATAGTGGGCTCACAGTCTAACAAAATAAAATAAATAGAATAAATATGTACAAGTAAAATAAACAGAGTAATAAATACGAACAAACGTATATACAGGTATATACATATATACGGTGGGATTAACTGTGAGCCCCCCGTGGGACAACCTGATCACCTTGTAACCTCCCCAGCGCTTAGAACAGTGCTTTGTACATAGTAAGCGCTTAATAAATGCCATTATTAACTTGTACTTCCCAAGCGCTTTGTACAGTGCTCTGCACACAGTAAGCGCTCAATAAATATGATTGATTATTATTATTATTATTATTATTATATTCAATCTGTCACCAATTCCTGTCGGTCCCACCTTCACAACATCGCCAAAATCCACCCTTTCCTCTCCATCCAAACTGCTACCACGTTAATCCAATCACTCATCCTCTCCCGCCTAGATTATTCATTCATTCATTCATTCATTCATTCAATCAATCAATCAATCTTATTTATTGAGCACTCACTGTGTGCAGAGCACTGTACTAAGCGCTTGGGAAGTACAAATTGGCAACATATAGAGACGGTCCCTACCCGACAGTGGGCTCACAGTCTAGAAGGGGGAGACAGACAGCAAAACAAAACATACTAACATAATAAAATAAATAGAATAAATATTTACAAGTAAAATAAATATATAAATAGAGTAATAAATACGTACAAACATATATACATATATACAGGTATATGCTTATATACGGTGGGATTAACTGTGAGCCCCCCATGGGACAACCTGATCACCTTGTAACCTCCCCAGCGCTTAGAACAGTGCTTTGCACATACTAAGTGCTTAATAAATGCCATTATTATTATTATTATTATTATTATATTCAATCTGTCACCAATTCCTGTTGGCCCCACCTTCACAACATCGCTAAAATCCACCCTTTCCTTTCCATCCAAATTGCTATCACCTTGTATCGCCCCAGCGCTTAGAACAGTGCTCTGCACATAAGCACTTAACAAATACCATTATTATTATTATTATTATTATTATTATTATTATTATCAAGTTAATCCAATCACTCATCCTCTCCCGCCTAGATTACTGCCTCAGCCTCCGTGCTGACCTCCCAACCTCCCGCCTCTCCCCTTAATAAATGCCATTATTATTATTATTATTATTGTTATAATAATCATTATTATTATCCTAGGGGACAGTCCAGCGCTTAGAACAGTACCCAGTGCTTAGAACAGTGCTTTGCACATAGTAAGCGCTTAACAAATACCAAAATTATTATTATAATTAAAGGTTTGGGCCAAGGAGCCTGAAGACCTGGGTTCTGATTCTGACCCTGCCACTCGTCTTCTGGGTGACCTTGGGCAAGTCATTTAATAATAATAACAATAATAATAATAATAATGGTATTTGTTAAGCGCTTACTATGTGCCGAGCACTGTTCTAAGCTCTGGTGAGGGGGGATACAAGGAAATCGAGTTGCCCCACCTGGGGTTCACAGTCTTCATCCCCATTTTCCAGATGAGGGAACTGAGGCACAGAGAAGTGAAGGCTCTTGCCCAAAGACACGCAGCTGACAAGTGGCGGAGTCGGGATTTGAACCCATGACCTCCGACTCCAAAGCCCGGGCTCTTTCCACTGAGCCACGCTGCTTCCCTGTGCCTCGGTTACCTCGTCTGTAAAATGGGGATTAAGACTGGGAGCCCCATGTGGGACAGGGACTTTGTCCAACCTGATAAATTTGATTAGTACTCCAGCGCTTAGTACAGAGCTTGACACTTAGCAAACACTTGACAAATACCTTAAAAATAATAATAATAATAAAATGATTTATGCAGTGGAAAGAGCGCCACTCTCGAAATGAAGACATCTGGGTTCTACTCTGGGTTTTGCAGGAAGGGGGAGTGTCTTCTGGGGAAAACCTCTCAGCGGAAATAATAATAATACTGATGGCATTTATTAAGCGCTTACTCTGTGCAAAGCACTGTTCTAAGCGCTGGGGAGGTTACAAGGCGATCAGGTTGCCCCACGGGGGGCTCACAGTCTTCATCCCCATTTTCCAGATGAGGTCACTGAGGCAGGTTGCTGACCAAAGAGTCACCCAGCTTGTCCCCTGAAGTGGGGAAAGAGCAGGGACTTTGGAGTCAGAGGTCATGGGTTCAAATCCCGGCTCTGCCGATTGTCAGCTGGGTGACTTTGGGCAAGTCACTTCACTGCTCTGGGCCTCAGTGACCTCATCTGTAAAATGGGGATTAAGACTGTGAGCCTCCCATGGGACAACCTGATCACCTTGTAACCTCCCCAGCGCTTAGAACAGTGTTTTGCACATAGTAAGCGCTTAATAAATGCTGTTATTATTATTATTATTATCTGTTATGTTGCCAACTTGTACTTCCCAAGTGCTTAGTAGAGTGCTCTGCACACAGTAAGCACTCAATAAATACGATTGATTGATTGATTGATTGTAAAATTGAGACTCCTTATCTTGCATCTACTCCAGCATTTAGAACAGTGCATGGCACAGATTAAGCACTTAACAAGTAATAATAATAATAATAATGATGGCATTTATTAAGCACTTACTATGTGCCAAGCACTGTTCTAAGCACTGGGGAGGTTACAAGGTGATCAGGTTGTCCCATGGGGGGCTCACAGTCTTCATCCCCATTTTCCAGATGAGGTAACTGAGGCCCAGAGAAGTGAAGTGACTTGCCCAAAGTCACACAGCTAACAATTGGTGGAGCCGGGATTTGAACCCATGACCTCTGACTCCAAAGCCCGGGCTCTTTCCACTGAGCCACGCTGCTTCTCTAAGACTGTGAGCCCCACGTAGGACAACCTGATCATCTTGTATCCCCCCCAACACTTAGAACAGTGCTTTGCACATAGTAAGCGCTTAATAAATGCCATTATTATTATTATTATTATCTGTAAAATGGAGATTAAGAGTGTGAGCCCCATGGGGGGCAGGGATTGAGACTCCTTAACTTGCATCTACTCCAGCATTTAGAACAGTGCCTGGCACGGATTAAGCACTTAACAAGTAATAATAATAATAATGATGGCATTTATTAAGCTATGTGCAAAGCACTGTTCTAAGCGCCTGGGAGTTACAAGGTGACCAGGTTGTCCCACGGGGGGCTCACAGTCTTAATCCCCATTTTACAGATGAGGTAAATGAGGCCCAGAGAAGTTAAATGACTTGCCCAAAGTCCCACAGCTGACAAGTGGCGGAGCCGGAATTTGAACCCATGACCTTTGACTCCAAAGTCCGGTCTCTTTCCACTGCGCCACGCTGCTTCTCTGTATTCCGTGCTCATTTTACAGATGAGGAAACTGAGGCACGGAAAAATTCATTCATTCATTCATTCGATCGTATTTTTGAGCGCTTACTGTGTGCAGAGCACTGGACTAAGCGCTTGGGAAGTCCAAGTTGGAAACATCTAGAGACGGTCCCTACCCAACAGCGGGCTCACAGTCTAGGAGGGGGAAACAGACCACAAAACAAAACATATTCACAAAATAAAATAAATAGAATAGATATTTCTATTCTATTCTATATCATGGATGTTTGCACGTATTTATTACTTTATTCATTTTATATCTATATAGATATCTATATATCTATAGATATAGATATCTATATGTATTTATAGATATAGATATCTATCTATGTATCTATAGATATATAGCTATATAGATATCTATTTTATATTTATATCTACAGATGTAGATATAGATATAAAATGAATAAAGTAATAAATACGTGCAAACATACATACATATATACAGGTGAATGAAGGCAAGGGGATTGGGCCAGTCACTCTGTGCCCTCTTTTCATTCATTCATTCATTCAATCAATCGCATTTATTGAGCACTTACGGTGGGCAGAGCACTGTACTAAGCGCTTGGGAAGCCCAAGTTGGCAACATATAGAGACGGTCAATCAATCAATCAATCAATCGTATTTATTGAGCGCTTACTGTGTGCAGAGCACTGTACTAAGCGCTTGGGAAGTACAAGTTGGCAACATAGACAGTCACCATCATCATCCTCAATCGTATTTATTGAGCGCTTACTGTGTGCAGTGCACTGTACTAAGCGCTTGGGAAGCCCAAGTTGGCAACATATAGAGACGGTCCCTACCCAACAGCGGGCTCACAGTCTAGAAAGCAGCGTGGCTCAGTGGAAAGAGCCCAGGCTTTGGGGTCAGAGGTCATGGGTTCAAATCCCGGCTCTGCCAATTGTCAGCTGCGTGACTTTGGGCAAGTCACTTCACTTCTCCGGGCCTCAGTTACCTCATCTGTAAAATGGGAATTAAAACTGTGAGGACCCTGTGGGACAACCCGATCACCTTGTAACCTCCCCAGCGCTTAGAACAGTGCTTTGCACATAGGAAGTGCTTAATAAATGTCATTATTATTATTATTATTAGAAAGTCGACAGAGTGGGTCACTAAGAAGGAAATAAAAAGACGGTCTCGGCCAGGCATGAAAGGATTAATCATCGTCATCATCATCAATCGTATTTATTGAGCGCTTACTATGTGCAGAGCACTGTACTAAGCGCTTGGGAAGGACAGATTGGCAACATATAGAGACAGTCCCTACCCAACAGTGGGCTCACAGTCTAAAAGGGGGAAATTTAACGGCGTAGCAGAAATGCTTCGGCAATGATTCTGTGCAGAAACAACCTCGCAGTTTCAGAGCGGGAGTGTTCAGCACATCAACCCCGAGAATATTTTTCACCTACAGACTGAACTTTCCAAATGACTGTTTCTGACTTCGCTCCCTCGGCCTCCTTTTGTAGAAAACAAATCAGAAAAAAAGCAAGGTTTCATTTTGCCTCAGACTTTTTTTTTTGGCCTGTTTCCACCGCTTAGGAGAGTCCCCTGCACAGGTATCCATCTTATTCTGGACTTATTCGTTCATTCATTTCATTCAATCGTATTTATTGAGCGCTTCCTGTGTGCAGAGCACCGTACTGGGCGCTTGGGAAGTACAAGTTGGCAACATATAACAACATATTCGGCCTCGGACGGCAGCCTAGCTCATTCTTGTACATATTTATTGTTTTTGCTTATACATATTTATTACTCTATTTATTTATTTTACTTGTACATATCTATTCTATTTATTCTATTTTGTTAGTATGTTTGATTTTGTTCTCTGTCTCCCCCTTTTAGACTGTAAGCCCACTGTTGGGTAGGGACTGTCTCTATATGCTGCCAATTTGTACTTCCCAAGCGCTTAGTACAGTGCTCTGCACACAGTAAGCACTCAATAAATATGATTGATGATGATGATGATATTTATTCTATTTATTTTATTTTGTTAATATGTTTGGTTTTGTTCTCTGTCTCCCCCTTTTAGACTGTGAGCCCACTGTTGGGTAGGGACTGTCTCTATATGTTGCCAATTTGTACTTCCCAAGCTCTTAGTACAGTGCTCTGCACACAGTAAACGCTCAATAAATACAATTGATGTTGATGATGATATTTATTCTATTTATTTTATTTTGTTAATATGTTTGGTTTTGTTCTCTGTCTCCCCCTTTTAGACTGTGAGCCCACTGTTGGGTAGGGACTGTCTCTATATGTTGCCAATTTGTACTTCCCAAGCGCTTAGTACAGTGCTCTGTACATAGTAAGCGCTCAATAAATACGATTGATAATGATGATGATATTTATTCTATTTATTTTATTTTGTTAATATGTTTGGTTTTATTCTCTGTCTCCCCCTTTTAGACTGTGAGCCCACTGTTGGGTAGGGACTGTCTCTATGTGTTGCCAACTTGGACTTCCCAAGCGCTTAGTACAGTGCTCTGCACACAGTAAGTGCTCAATAAATACGATTGATTGATTGATGTTTCTCCAAGACAATCTCTCCCATCTTGGAGGGAAATCTAGAAACCCTTTTCTTAGAGAAGCAGTAATAATAATAATAAAAATAATGGCATTTAGTAAGCGCTTGCTAAGTGCCAAGCACTGTTCTAAGCGCTGGGGAAGATACAAGGTAATCAGGTTGTCCCACGTCACTGTCTTAATCCCCATTTTACGGATTAGGTAACTGAGGCACGGAGAAGACAAGCGACTTGCCCAAAGTCACACAGCTGGTCGGTGGCGAAGGCAGGATTAGAACCCACGACCTCTGACTCCCGAGCCCGGGCTCTTCCCACTAAACCACACCGCTTCTCAGTATGGCCTAGTGGAAAGAACACAGGCCTGGGAGTGGGAGGGCCTGAGTTCTAATCCCGGCTCTGCTTGCTGTGTGACCTGGGGCAAGTCACTTCACTTCTCTGTGCCTCCGTTTACTCAACTGTAAAATGGAGATTGAATCCTATTCCTTCCTACTTAGACTGTGAACCCCATGTGGGACGGGGATTGGGTCCAGTAAGATTGTGAGCGTCACGTGGGACAACCTGATCACCTTGTATCCTCCCCAGCGCTTAGAACAGTGCTTTGCACATAGTAAGCGCTTAACAAATACCAAAATTATTATTATTATTATAAAGGTGTCTCTGCCCCGGCACTTAGAACAATGCTTGACACCTAGTAAGTCCTTCTAGACTGTGTGCGCCCACTGTTGGGTAGGGACCATCTCTATATGTTGCCAACCTGTACTTCCCAAGCGCTTAGTACACTGCTCTGCACACAGTAAGCGCTCAATAAATACGATTGAATGAATGATTGACTGTGTGAGCCCGCTGTTGGGTAGGGACTGTCTCTATATGTTGCCAATTTGGACTTCCCAAGCGCTTAGTACAGTTCTCTGCACACAGTAAGCGCTCAATAAATACGATTGATTGATTGATTGACTGTGTGAGCCCGCTGTTGGGTAGGGACTGTCTCTATATGTTGCCAACTTGGACTTCCCAAGCACTTAGTACAGTGCTCTGCACACAGTAAGCGCTCAATAAATAGGATTGAATGAATGAATGAATGAATGAATGAGCCCGCTGTTGGGTAGGGACCGTCTCTATATGTTGCCAACTTGTACTTCCCAAGCGCTTAGTACAGTGCTCTGCACACAGTAAGCGCTCAATAAATACTACTGAATGAATGAATGAATGAATGAATGAATGAGCCCGCTGTTGGGTAGGGACCGTCTCTCTATGTTGCCAACTTGTACTTCCCAAGTGCTTAGTCCAGTGCTCTGCACACAGTAAGCGCTCAATAAATACGATTGAATGAATGAATGAATGAATGAATGAGCCCGCTGTTGGGTAGGGACCGTCTCTCTATGTTGCCAACTTGTACTTCCCAAGCGCTTAGTCCAGTGCTCTGCACACAGTAAGCGCTCAATAAATACGATTGAATGAATGAATGAATGCTTAACAAATACCATAAAAGAAACAATTAGTCAAGTGCTCTGCACACAGTACGATTGAATGAATAAATGAAACAAATAAACAAGCCGCAAACATCTGATTCTCTTTCCCCTTTTTACAGCATTGGTTATAATAATAATAATAATGTCATTTATTAAGCGCTTACTATGTGCAAAGCACTGTTCTAAGCACTGGGGAGGTTACAAGGTGATCAGGTTGTCCCACGGAGGGGGCTCACAGTCTTAATCCCCATTTTACAGATGAGGGAACTGAGGCCCAGAGAAGTGAAGTGACTTGCCCAAAGTCACACAGCTGACAAGTGGTGGAGCCGGGATTTGAACCCTTGACCTCTGACTCCAAAGCCCGGGCTTTTTCCACTGAGCCACGCTGCTTCTCACGCTGCTGGTTACGCGATTACTATGTGCCAGACACGATACTAAATGCTGGAGGAGCTACAAATCCATTCAGTCATTCAGTCGTATTTATTGAGCGCTTACTGTGTGCAGAGCACTGTACTGAGCGCTTGGAAAGTACAGTTCGGCAACGGATAGAGACAATTCCTACCCAACAACGGGCTCACAGTCTAGAAATGAGTCAGGTTGGCACAGTTCCTGTCTCACAGTCTTAATCCTCATTTTACAGATAGTGAAACTGAGGCCCAGAGAAGCGAAGTGACTTGTTTGAAGTCACACGGCAGTCAATTGGCGGTGCCAGGATTAGAACCCAGGTCCTTCCGACTCCCAAGCCCGGACTCTAGCCACAAAGCCACACAAATTATTCCGGCTTGTGGGTGATCTCCATCACAAACACGTGTCTAACCGAAAGCAGGGCCAGAGTTTCTACGTGGTTCCATTCACTCATTTGTGGTATTTGCTAAGCGTTTACTGCATGTCGAGCACTATACTAAGCGATGATATAGGTGCAAGATAATCAGATAATAATAATAATAATAATAATAATAATGGCATTTATTAAGCGCTTACTATGTGCAAAGCACTGTTCTAAGCGCTGGGGAGGTTACAAGGTGATCAGGTTGTCCCTCAGGGGGCTCCCAGTCTTCATCCCCATTTTCCAGATGAGGGAACTGAGGCCCAGAGAAGTGAAGTGACTGGCCCAAAGTCACACAGCTGACAATTGGCAGAGCCGGGATTTGAACTCATGACCTCTGACTCCAAAGCCCGGGCTCTTTTCACTGAGCTACGCCGCTTCTCCAATACTAATAATGGTGGTATTTGTTAAGCACTTACTATGCGCTAAGCACTGTTCTAAGCACTGGGGGACATACAAGGTCATCAGGTTGTCCCACGTGGGGCTCACAGTCTTCATCCCCATTTTGCAGATGATGGAACTGAAACCCAGAGAAGTTAAATAATAATAATAATGATATGACATTTATATATAATAATATAATAATATATAATGTAATAATGACATTTATTAAGGGCTTACTATGTGCAAAGCACATAGTAGGCGTTGGGGTTTATACAAGGTGATCAGGTTGTCCCATGTGGGGCTCACAGTCTTCATCCCCATTTTCCAGAGGAGGGAACTGAGGCCCAGAGAAATGAAGTGACTTGCCCACACTGCTTCCCCTATACAAAGCGGTGATATAGGTGCAAGATAATCAGATAATAATAATAATAATAATGGTGGTATTTGTTAAGCGCTTACTATGTGCCAAGCACTGTTCTAAGCGCTGGGGCAGATTCAAGGTAATCAGGTTGTCCCACTTGGGGCTCGCAGTCTCAATCCCCATTTTACAGATGACGGAACTGAAGCACAGAGAAGTTAAATAATAATAATAATATGACATTTATTAAGCGCTTACCATGTGCAAAGCACTGTTCTGAGTGCTGAGAAGGTTACAGAAGCAGCGTGGAGAAGCAGTGTGGCTCAGTGGAAAGAGCTCGGGCTTTGGAGTCAGAGGTCATGGGTTCAAATCCGGGTCTGCCAGTTTTCAGCTGTGTGACTTTGGGCAAGTCACTTCACTTCTCTGGGCCTCAGTTACCTCATCTCTAAAATGGGGATTAAGACTGTGAGCTCCCTGTGGGATGATGTGATCACCTTGTAACCTCCCCAGCGCTTAGAGAAGCTGAGTGGCTCAGTGGAAAGAGCCCGGGCTTTGGAGTCAGAGGTCATGGGTTCAAATCCCAGCTCCACCACTTGTCAGCTGTGTGACTTTGGGCAAGTCACTTCACTTCTATGGGCCTCAGTTGACCTCATCTGTAAAATGGGGATTAAAAGTGTGAGCCCTCCGTGGGACAACCTGATCACCTTGTAACCTCCCCAGCGCTTAGAACAGTGCTTTGCACATAGTAAGCGCTTAATAAATGCCATTATTATTATTGTAACAGTGCTTTGCACATAGTAAGCACTTAATAAATGCCATTATTATTATTATAACAGTGCTTTGCACATAGTAAGCGCTTAATACAAGTTGCCAACTTGTACTTCCCAAACGCTTAGTACGGTGCTCTGCACACAGTAAGCGCTCAATAAATGCAATTGATTGATTAATAAATGCCATCATTATTATTATTATTATTGCAAGGTGATCAGGTTGTCCCACGTAGGGCTCACAGTCTTAATCCCCATTTTACAGATGAGGTAAGTGAGGCCCAGAGAAGTGAAGTGACTTGCCCAAGGTCCCATAGTGGACATGTGCCAACTTGGACTTCCCAAGCGCTTAGTCCAGTGCTCTGCACACAGTAAGCGCTCAATAAATATGATTGAATGAATGAATGAATGTGGCGGAGTAGGAATTAGAACCCATGACCTGTGACTCCTAAGACTGTGCTCTTTCCACTGAGCCAACGCCGCAGATCAGAAGCAGGCCCTGACCCACGTAAGGACTCGCATTCCGAGGAGGAGGGAGATCAGGGAGGAAAACACCCATTTTCCAGTCGAGGAAACGGAGGTTCAGAAAAATGCCGTGACTTGCCCAAGATGATGCCGATGATGGCATTTGTTAAGCGCTTACTATGTGCAAAGCACTGTTCTAAGCGCCGGGGAGGATACAAGGTGATCAGGTTGTCCCACAGGGGGCTCAGTCTTCACCCCCATTTTCCAGATGAGGGAACTGAGGCCCAGAGAAGTGAAGCGACTGGCCCAAAGTCACCCAGCTGACAATTGGCAGAGCCGGGATTTGAACCCATGACCTCAGAAGAGCACACAGAAGGCAGGCGGTGGAGCCAGGATTAGAACTCAGGTTCTCTGACTCCCAGTGGTTTAGTGGAAAGAGCCCGGGCTTGGGAGTCGGAGGTCGTGGGTTCTAATTCCGGCTCCGCCGCTTGTCAATCAATCAATCAATCAATCATATTTATTGAGCGCTTACTGTGTGCAGAGCACTGTACTAAGCACTTGGGAAGTACAAGTTGGCAACATATAGAGACAGTCCCTACCCAACGGTGGACTCACAGTCAATCAATCAATCAATCAATCAATCGTATTTATTGAGCGCTTACCGTGTGCAGAGCACTGTACTAAGCGCTTGGGAAGTACAAGTTGGCAACACATAGAGACTTTGGGGAAGTCGCTTCACTTCTCTGGGCCTCAGTTCCCTCATCTGTAAAATGGGGATGAAGGCTGTGAGCCCCACGTGGGACAACCTGATCACCTTGTAATAATAATAATGATGGCATTTGTTAAGCGCTTACTATGTGCAGAGCACTGTTCTAAGCGCTTGGGGGGATACAAGGTGATCAGGTTGTCCCACGTGGGGCTCACAGTCTTATTCCCCATTTTACAGATGAGGTAACTGAGGCTCAGAGAAGTGAAGTGACTTGCCCAAGGTCACACAGCAGACATGTGGCGGAGCCGGGATTTGAACCCATGACCTCTGACTCCAAAGCCCGGGCTCTTCTCCACTGAGCCACGCTGCTTCTCTTGTATCTACCCCAGGGCTTAAAACAGTGCTTGGCACATAGTAAGCGCTTAACAAATACCATTGGTATTATTCTTATTATTTAGTGTGTGCAAAGCACTGACCTAAGCGCTCGGGACAGTACAATACAGGAACAATCAATCAATCAATCAATCGTATTTATTGAGCGCTTACCATGTGCAGAGCACTGTACTAAGCGCTTGGGAAGTACAAGTTTGCAACACAAAGAGACTTTGGGGAAGTTGCTTCACTTCTCTGGGCCTCAGTTCCCTCATCTGTAAAATGGGGGTGAAGACTGTGAGCCCCACGTGGGACAACCTGATCACCTTGTAATGATAATAATGATGATGGCATTTGTTAAGCGCTTACTATGTGCAGAGCACTGTTCTAAGCGCTTGGGGGGATACAAGGTGATCAGGTTGTCCCACGTGGGGCTCACAGTCTTAATCCCCATTTTACAGATGAGGTAACTGAGGCTCTGAGAAGTGAAGTGACTTGCCCAAGGTCACACAGCAGACATGTGGCTCAGTGGAAAGAAGCAGCGTGGCTCAGTGGAAAGAGCCCGGGCTTTGGAGTCAGAGGTCATGGGTTCAAATCCCAGCTCTGCCAATCGTCAGCTGTGTGACTTGGGCAAGTCACTTAACTTCTCTGTGCCTCAGTTACCTCATCTGTAAAATGGGGATTAAGACTGTGAGCCCCACGTGGGACAACCTGATCACCTTGTAACCTCCCCAGTACTTAGAACAGTGCTTTGCACATAGTAAGTGCTTAATAAATGCCATTATTATTATTATTATGTGGCGGAGCCAGGATTCGAACCCATGACCTCTGACTCCAAAGCCCAGGCTCTTTTCCACTGAGCCACGCTGCTTCTCTTGTATCTACCCCAGTGCTTAAAACAGTGCTTGGCACATAGTAAGCGCTTAAAAAATACCATTGTTATTATTCTTATTATTTAGTGTGTGCAAAGCACTGACCTAAGCGCTCGGGACAGTACAATACAGGAACAATCAATCAATCAATCAATCGTATTTATTGAGCGCTTACCGTGTGCAGAGCACTGTACTAAGCGCTTGGGAAGTACAAGTTTGCAACACAAAGAGACTTTGGGGAAGTCGCTTCACTTCTCTGGGCCTCAGTTCCCTCATCTGTAAAATGGGGATGAAGACTGTGAGCCCCACGTGGGACAACCTGATCACCTTGTAATGATAATAATGATGATGGCATTTGTAAAGCGCTTACTATGTGCAGAGCACTGTTCTAAACGCTTGGGGGGATACAAGGTCATCAGGTTGTCCCACGTGGGGCTCACAGTCTTAATCCCCATTTTACAGATGAGGTAACTGAGGCTCAGAGAAGTGAAGTGACTTGCCCAAGGTCACACAGCAGACATGTGGCTCAGTGGAAAGAAGCAGCGTGGCTCAGTGGAAAGAGCCCGGACTTTGGAGTCAGAGGTCATGGGTTCGAATCCCGGCCCCGCCACATGTCTGCTGTGTGACCTTGGGCAAGTCACTTAACTTCTCTGTGCCTCAGTTACCTCATCTGTAAAATGGGGATTAAGACTGTGAGCCCCACATGGGACAACCTCATCACCTTGTAACCTCCCCAGCACTTAGAACAGTGCTTTGCACATAGTAAGTGCTTAATAAATGCCATCATTATTATTATTATGTGGCGGAGCCGGGATTCGAACCCATGACCTCTGACTCCAAAGCCCGGGCTCTTTTCCACTGAGCCACGCTGCTTCTCTTGTATCGACCCCAGGGCTTAAAACAGTGCTTGGCACATAGTAAGCGCTTAACAAATACCATTGGTATTATTCTTATTATTTAGTGTGTGCAAAGCGCTCGGGACAGTACAATACAGGAACAATCAATCAATCAATCAGTCGTATTTATTGAGCGCTTACTGTGTGCAGAGCACTGTACTAAGCGCTTCGGAAGTACAAGTTGGCAACATATAGAGACGGTCACTACCCAACAGTGGGCTCAAACAAGACACACTCCCTGCCCACAACGAGCTTACAGTCTAGAGAACAGCAGCAGACTGAGTAAAGGCGTCTACCGTCGTCCGGGCGCGTTGATGGAGCGCTTACCACGTGCGGAGCACTGTACTGGGCGCTTGGGAGAGGGCGGGTCTCTAATCCCGGCTCCGCCGCCGTCTCCGCGTGACCTTGGGCAAGTCGCTTCACTCCTCTGGGCCTCAGTTCCCTCATCTGGAAAATGGGGATGAAGACTGGGAGCCCCCCGTGGGACAACCTGATCACCTCGGAACCTTCCCGGCGCTCAGAACAGTGCTTCGCACATAGTAAGCGCTTAATAAATGCCATCATTATTATTATTATTAATAATGGGACAACCTCATCACCTTGTAACCTTCCCGGCGCTTAGAACAGTGCTTTGCACATAGTAAGCGCTTAATAAATGCCATCATTATTATGATTATTAGAACTTCCATCCGAACGTGTGAAAAATCATTCCCACCCGGATGCTTCTCCCTGCCTTCCCCCACTGCAAAACCAAGCGATTCATTCATTCAGTCGTATTTATTGAGCGCTTACTGTGTGCAGAGCACTGTACTAAGCGCTTGGGAAGTCCAAGTTGGCAACATCTAGAGACGGTCCCTACCAGTCTAGGAGCCCTCAACGTCGTCCGTTCCTTGAACCCTATTTATTGAGCGCAGCGTGGCTCAGTGGAAAGAGCCCGGGCTTTGGAGTCAGAGGTCATGGGTTCGAATCCCGGCTCCGCCACGTGTCTGCTGTGTGACCTTGGGCAAGTCGCTTCACTTCTCTGAGCCTCAGTTACCTCATCTGTAAAATGGGGATTAAGACTGTGAGCCCCACGTGGGGCAACCTGATCACTTTGTATCCCCCCAAGCGCTTAGAACAGTGCTTTGCACATAGTAAGCGCTTAACAAGTGCCAACATTATTATTATTATTATTGTACTGTACTGTATTGTACTGTACTGCACTGTACTAAGTGCTTGGGAGAGTACAATATAGCAATAACAGATAATAGAGCAGAGAAGCAGCGTGGCTTAGTGGAAGGAGCCCAGGCTTGGGAGTCAGAGGTCATGGGTTCTAATCCTGGCTCCACCACTTGTCCGCCCTGTGACCTTGGGTAAGTCACTTAACTTCTCTGTGCCTCAGTTACCTGATCGGGAAAAATGGGGAGTAAGACTGTGAGCCCCACGTGGGACAACCTGATTATCTTGTATCCATCTCGGCGCTTAGAACAGTGCTTGGCACGTAGTAAGCGCTTACTACACTAAGTAACATTGTAGTAAATTCTCTGGAGAGAACAGAATTAGCAAACATCTTTCATTCATTCATTCATTCAGTCGTATTTATTGAGCGCTTACTGTGTGCAGAGCACTGTACTAAGCGCTTGGGAAGTCCAAGTTGGCAACATCTAGAGACGGTCCCTACCCAACAACGGGCTCCCAGTCTAGAAGCCCTCAACGTTATCTGTTCCTTGAATCCTATTTATTGAGCGCCTACCGTCTGCAGAGCACTGTACTAAGTGCTTGGGAGAGTACAATATAGCAATAACAGATAATAGAGCAGAGAAGCAGCGTGGCTTAGTGGAAGGAGCCCGGGCTTCGGAGTCAGAGGTCGTGGGTTCTAATCCTGGCTCCACCACTTGTCCGCCCTGTGACCTTGGGTAAGTCACTTAATCAATCAATCAATCAATCAATCGTATTTATTGAGCGCTTACTGTGTGCAGAGCACTGTACTAAGCGCTTGGGAAGTACAAATTGGCAACATATAGAGACAGTCCCTACCCGACAGTGGGCTCACAGTCTAAAAGAATAAATAGAGTAACTTCTTAACTTCTCTGTGCCTCAGTTGCCTTATCTGGAAAAATGGGGAGTAAGACTGTGAGCCCCACGTGGGACAACCTGATTATCTTGTATCCTTCTCAGCGCTTAGAACAGTGCTTGGCACGTAGTAAGCACTTACTACACTAAGTAACATAGTAGTAAATGCTCTGGAGAGAACAGAATTAGCAAACATCTTTCATTCATTCATTCATTCAGTCGTATTTATTGAGCGCTTACTGTGTGCAGAGCACTGTACTAAGCGCTTGGGAAGTACAAATTGGTGACGTATACAGACGGTCGCTACTCAACAGTGGATTTCCTGCCCACAAGGAGCTTGCATTCTAGTGAGGGAGACAGACATTCGTATTCCTTCATTCAATCGTATTTATTGAGCACTTACTGTGCGCAAAGCACTGTACTAAGCACTTGGGAGAGTACAATATAGCAAAAAACAGACACAATCCTGCCCACAGTGTAGAGACGAGCGCACGGTTGCACACAACACAGCTTGGATATCCCGCTGACACTTCAAACTTAACATGTCCAAAACAGAATTCCTCACCTTCCCACCCGAACCCCGTCTTTCAATCAATTAATCAATCAATCATATTTATTGAGCGCTTACCATGTGCAGAGCACTGTACTAAGTGCTCTCCCATCACTGTAGACAACACCATTCTCCTCTCCATCTCACAGGCCCGTAACCATGACGTTATCCCTGACTCATCTCTATCCTGGTGGCAAGAGCACGACCTTTGGAGTCAGAGGTCATGGGTTCAAATCCCGGCTCCGCCACTTGTCCGCTGTGTGACCTTGGGCAAGTCGCTTCATGCCTCTGGGCCTCAGTTCCCTCATTTGTAAAAGGGGGATTAAGACTGTGATCCCCACGTGGGACAACCTGATCACCTTGGGCGAGTCACTTAACTTCTCTGAGCCTCAGTACCTCGTCTGTAAAATGGGGATGAGGACTGGGAGCCCCACATGGGACAACCTGATCAGCTTGTATCTCCCCAGTGCTTAGAACAGTGCTTGGCACATAGTAAGCACTTAACAAATGCCATCATTATTATTATTATTATTATTATTATTATTATCATTATTGTAACCACTCCGGTGTTTAGAACAGTGCTTGGCACATAGTAAATACCATAGCTATTATTATTATTATTATTATTATTATTATTATTATTATTATTATTATTATTATTACCCGCCCTACCTCCTTCCCCACCCCACAGCACTTATATATATATATATTTGTACAGTTTTATTACTCTATTTATTTTAATTGTACGTATTTACTCTTCTATTTATTTTGTTAATGATGTGCCTCTAGCTTTATTTCTATTTATTCTGATGACTTGACACCTGTCCACATGTTTTGTTTTGTTGTCTGTCTCCCCCTTCTAGACTGTGAGCCTAGGGTAGGGACCGTCTCTGTATGTTGCCGACTTGGACTTCCCAAGCGCTTAGTAATAATAATAATAATAATAATAATGGCATTTATTAAGTGCTTACTATGTGCAAAGCACTGTTCTAAGCGCTGGGGAGGTTACAAGGTGATCAGGTTGTCCCACGGGGGGGGTGCTCACAGTCTTCATCCCCATTTTCCAGATGAGGGAACTGAGGCCCAGAGAAGTGTTTGTACATATGTATTTATTTATTTTATTTGTACATATTTATTCTATTTATTTTATTTTGTTAATATGTTTTGTTTTGTTGTCTGTCTCCCCCTCTAGACTGTGAGCCCGCTGTTGGGTAGGGACCGTTTCCATATGTTGCCAACTTGGACTTCCCAAGTGCTTCGTACAGTGCTCTGCACACAGTATGCGCTCAATGAGAAGCAGTGTGGCTCAGTGGAAAGTGCCCGGGCTTTGGCGTCAGAGTTCATGGGTTCAAATCCTGACTCCGCCAACTGTCAGCTGTGTGACTTTGGGCAAGTCACTTCACTTCTCTGGGCCTCAGTTCCCTCATCAGTAAAATGGGGATTAAAACTGTGAGCCCCCCGTGGGACAACCTGATCACCTTGTAACCTCCCCAGCACTTAGAACAGTGCTTTGCACATAGTAAGCGCTTAACAAATACCATCATCATCAATCAATCAATCAATCAATCGTATTTATTGAGTACTTACTGTGTGCAGAGCACTGTACTAAGCACTTGGGAAGTGCAAGTTGGCAACATATAGCGACAGTCCCTACCCAACAGCGGGCTCACAGTCTAAAAGGGGGAGACAATACGATTGAATGAATGAAGTGACTTGCCCAAAGTCCCACAGCTGACAATTGGCGGAGCCGGGATTTGAACCCATGACCTCTGACTCCAAAGCCCGGGCTCTCTTCCACTGAGCCATGCTGCTTCTCTGTGCTCTGCACCAAGTAAGTGCTCAATAAATACGATTGATGATGATGATGATGATGATGATGACAAATAGGATTGAATGAATGAATGACCTGTCTCATTCAACCCGAATATTCAATGTATTTCCCCAGCGCTTAGTCCAGTGCTCTGCACACAGTAAGCGCTCAATAAATACGATTGAATGAATGACAGCCTGTGTCCAACCTGATTTGCTTGTATCCACTGTAGCGCTTGGCTCATAGTAAGCTCTTAATATTTATTACTCTATTTATTTATTTTATTTGTACCTATTTATTCTATTTATTTTATTTGTTAATCTGTTTTATTCTCTGTCTCCCCCTTCTAGACTGTGAGCCTGCTGTTGGTTAGGGACCGTCTCTAGATGTTGCCAACTTGGACTTCCCAAGGGCTTAGTACAGTGCTCTGCACACAGTAAGTGCTCAATAAATATGATTGAATGAATGACAGCCTGCGTCCAACCTGATTTGGTTGTATCCACTGTAGCGCTTGGCTCATAGTAAGCTCTTAATATTTATTACTCTATTTATTTATTTTATTTGTACCTATTTATTCTATTTATTTTATTTGTTAATCTGTTTTGTTGTCTGTCTCCCCCTTCTAGACTGTGAGCCCGCTGTTGGGTAGGGACCGTCTCTAGATGTTGCCAACTTGGACTTCCCAAGCGCTTAGTACAGTGCTCTGCACACAGTAAGCGCTCAATAAATACGATTGAATGAATGACAGCCCGTGTCCAACCTGATTTGCTTGTATCCACCGTAGCGCTTGGCTCATAGTAAGCTCTTAATATTTATTACTCTATTTATTTTATTTGTACCTATTTATTCTATTTATTATATTTGTTAATATGTTTTGTTTTGTTCTCTGTCTCCCCGTCTCTAGATGTTGCCAACTTGGACTTCCCAAGCGCTTAGTCCAGTGCTCTGCACACAGTAAGCGCTCAATAAATATGATTGATTGATTGATGGTATTTATTCAGCGCTTTCTATGTGAAAAGCGCTGTTCTAAGCGCTGGGGAGGTTACAAGGTGAACAGGTTCACCTGTTCAAGCGTATTGAATGAATGAATGAATGAATGAATGAATGAATGTCGCCCAATCCTGTCCGTTCTATCTTAACGACATCCTAAAAATCCGGCCTTATCTCTCCATCCAAATTGCTATAACACGGCCATAACCACTTGGATTTCGCCTTATTTCATCAGCCACTTGGCTAATCTCCCAATTTCCCGTCTCTCCCCGCTCCAGTCCACGCTTCGCTCCGCTGCCCGGATCGTTTTTTCTGCAAAATCTCCAGTCCTTGTCCCCCTGCTCAATCAATCAATCAATCAATCGTATTTATTGAGCGCTTACTGTGTGCAGAGCACTGGACTAAGCGCTTGGGAAGTACAAGTTGGCAACATATAGGAGGCCGTTTTAGACCGTGAGCCCACTGTTGGGTAGGGACCGTCTCTATATGATGCCAACTTGGACTTCCCCAGCGCTTAGTACAGTGCTCTGCACACTGTAAGTGCTCAATAAATACGATTGATTGATTGATTGATTGGGTAGGGACCGTCTCTATATGTTGCCAACTTGATTGATTAATTCCCTCCTCAAGAACCTCCAGTGGTCGCCCGTCCACTCCCGCGTTGGACAGAAACTTCTCACCCTTGGCTTCAAAATCAATCAATCAATCAATCAATCAATCAATCGTATTTATTGAGCGCTTACTGTGTGCAGAGCACTGTACTAAGCGCTTGGGAAGTACAAGCTGGCAACAAAATGCTAAATCAACTCTCCCTTCGCGCCTTACGTCACCGATTTCCTAGTATAGACTACTCCGCACAATTCGTTACTCTAATGCCTGTTTCCTGTGCGGAGTACAGTGCTCTGCACACAATCAATCAATCAATCAATCAATCAATCGTATTTATTGAGCACTTACTGTGTGCAGAGCACTGTACTAAGCGCTTGGGAAGTACAAGTTGGCAACATACAGAGACGGTCCCTACCCAACAGTGGGCTCACAGTCTAGAAATACGATTGACTGATTGATTGATTGATTCCTCACTGTGCCTTGATCTGCAGCACGGCTCAGTGGAAAGAGGCCTGGCTTTGGAGTCAGAGGTCATGGGTTCAAATCCCGGCTCCACCGCTTGTCTGCTGTGTGATCTTGGGCAAGTCACAGTGAAAAGAGCACAGGCTTTGGAGTCAGAGGTCATGGGTTTGAATCCCGACTCCACCACATGACGGCTGTGTGACCTTGGGCAAGTCACTTAACTTCTCTGAGCCTCAGTTACCTCACCTGTAAAATGGGGATTGATTGTGAGCCCCATGTGGGGCAACCTGATCACCTTGTATCTCCCCCAGCACTTAGAACAGTGCTCTGCACATAGTAAGCGCTTAACAAATGCCATCATTATTATTATTATTATTACTTCATTCATTCATTCAATCGTATTTATTGAGCGCTTACTATGTGCAGAGCACTGTACTAAGCGCTTGGGAAGCACAAGTTGGCAACATATAGAGACGGTCCCTACCCAACAGCGGGCTCACAGTCTAGAACTTAACTTCTCTGGGCCTCAGTTACCCCATCTGTAAAATGGGGATTGAGACTGTGAGCCCCACGTGGGACAACCTGATTACCTTGTATGTACCCCAGCACTTAGAACAGTGCTTGGTACATAGTAAGTGCTCAACAAATGCCATTATTATTATTCATTCATTCAATCGTATCTATTGAGCGCTTACTGTGTGCAGAGCACTGGACTAAGCGCTTGGGCAGTGTAAGTTGGCAACATCTATCTGCTATATTGTACTCTCCCAAGTGCTTAGTACAATGCTCTGCACACAATTAGAAGCAGTGTGACTAATAATTACTGATTATTATTATTATTATTATCTGTCTCACTGCTGAAAACTTGCCGTGTCCTCCCTCCCCCTTCAAAATAAAAAGTCACTTCACCTCTCTGTGCCTCGGTTCCCTCATCTGTAAAATGGGGATGAAGACTGTAAGCCCCACTTGGGACAGCCTGATTACCTCGAATCTCCCTCAGCACTTAGAACAGTGCTTGGCACATAGTAAGCGCTTAGCATTCATTCAGTTGTATTTATTGAGCTCTTACTATGTGCAGAGCACTGTACTAAGCGCTTGGGAAGTACTAGTTGGCAACATATAGAGACGGTCCCTACCCAACAGCAGGTATTATTATTATTATTATTATTATTAAAAATAATAGTGGTACTTGTGAAGAGCTTACTATGTGTCCAGCACTGTTCTAAGCGCTGAGGTGGTTCGAAGATAATCATGTTGGACCCAATCACTGTCCCACGTGGGACTCACAGTCTAATAGGAGGGAGTAGGATTTAATCCCCATTTTACAGATGAGGTAACTGAGACGTAACAAAGTAGAGAAGCAGCGTGGCTCAGTGGAAAGAGCCCGGGCTTTGGAGTCAGAGGTCACGGGTTCAAATCCCGGCTCCGCCAATTGTCAGCTGTGGGACTTTGGGCAAGTCACAACTTCTCTGGGCCTCAGTTCCCTCATCTGTAAGATGGGGATGAAGACTGTGAGCCCCACATGGGACAACCTGATCACCTTGTAACCTCCCCAGCAATTAGAACAGCGCTTTGCACATAGTAAGCGCTTAATAAATGCCATTGTTATTATTAATAGGAGGGAGTGGGATTTAATCCCCATTTTAGAGATGAGGTAACTGAGAAGTAACAAAGTTAAGTGACTTACCTAAGGTCACACAGCAGATAAGTGTACTTCCCAAGCGCTTAGTACGGTGCTCTGCACACAGTAAGCGCTCAATAAATACGATTGAATGAATGAATAAGTGGCAAAGCTGGGATTAGAACCTAGGTCCTCTGACTCCCAAGGCCCTGCTTTTTCTGCTAGGATGCATTGCTTCATATTCTACAGACCATCGCTTGCCCCATCTTCAAAACCCTAATAATAATAATTAATAATAATAATAATAATAATAATAATGGCATTTGTTAAGCACTCACTACATGCCAAGCACTGTTGTAAGCAAATCACATCTCTTCCAGGAGGGCTTTCATTCATTCATTCAATCGTATTTATTGAGCGCTTACTGTGTGCAGAGCACTGGACTAAGCGCTTGGGAAGTCCAAGTTGGCAACATATGTTTGTACGTATTTATTACTCTATTTTATTTGTACAAATGTATACTATTTATTTTATTTTGTTAATATGCTTTGTTTTGTCGTCTGTCTCCCCCTTCTAGACTGTGAGCCCGCTGTTGGGTAGGGACCGTCTCTAGATGTTGCCAACTTGGACTTCCCAAGCGCTTAGTACAGCGCTCAATAAATACAATTGATTGATTGATTGATAGATTCTGCATCTCTTATGCAGTTGGAGAAGTCCCCTTTAAGCACTTATCTTCTCAGCCCCCCAGCACTTCTTACTGTGGTCTTTGTTCATTATTATTTGGGTATTTTTTAATCGCTTACTATGTGCCACACACTGTACTAAGTGATGAGGTGGATACAAGTTAATTATGTCGGACACTGTCCCTGTCCCGTGTGGGGCTCACAGTCCTCATCCCCATTTTACAGATGAGGGAACTGAGGCTCAGAGAAGAGAAGAGACTTCCCCAAGGTCACACAGCTGACAAGTGGCGGAGTGGGGATTAGAACCCATGACCTCTGACTTCCAAGCCCGGGCTCTTTCCACTGAGCTACGCTGCTTCTCTGTAATCAATTAATCATATTTATTGAGCGCTTACTGTGTGCAGAGCACTGTAGTAAGCGCTTGGGAAGTCCAAGTTGGCAACATATACAGTCCCTACCCAACAGTGGGCTCACAGTCTAAAAGGGGGAGACAGAGAACAAAACCAAACATACTAACAAAATAAAATAAATAGAATAGATATGTACAAGTATAATAAATAAATAAATAAATAAGTAGAGTAATAAATATGTACAAACATATATACATATATATCTTTTGTCCTTCACAAATGTTTAGGACATGTCATCCCACTCCTCAGTAAACTCCGATGGTTGCCCATCCACCTGCACATCAAGTATGTTTGGTTTTGTTCTCTGTCTCCCCCTTTTAGACTGTGAGCCCACTGTTGGGTAGGGACTGTCTCTATATGTTGCCAATTTGTACTTCCCAAGCGCTTAGTACAGTGCTCTGCACATAGTAAGCGCTCAATAAATACGATTGATGATGATGATGATGATGATAAACAAAAACTCCTCACCGTTGGCTTTATAGCAGTCAATCCCCTTTCCCCTCCTCCTCATCTTGCTATTCTCTTACAACAGCCCAGCCCGCACATTTGGTGGGCTATATATGTATATATGTTTGTACATATTTATTACTCTATTTATTTATTTTACTTGTACGTATCTATTCTATTTATTCTATTTTGGTACTATGTTTGCTTTTGTTCTCTGTCTCCCCCTTTTAGACTGTGAGCCCACTGTTGGGTAGGGACTGTCTCTATGTGTTGCCAACTTGGACTTCCCAAGCGCTTAGTACAGTGCTCTGCACACAGTAAGCGCTCAATAAATGCGATTGATCGATTGATTGATTGATTGATTTGGCTCCTCTAATGCTAACCTTCTCACTATACCTCCATCTTGTCTATCTCACTGCCAACCTCTCACCCACATCCCACCTCTGGTCTAGAATAACAATAATAATAATAATAATAATAATGGCATTTATTAAGCGCTTACTATGTGCACAGCACTGTTCTAAGCGCTGGGGAAGTTACAAGGTGATCAGGTTGTCCCACAGGGGGCTCACAGTCCCCATTTTACAGATAACTGAGGCCCAGAGAAGTTAAGTGACTTGCCCAAGATCACACAGCTGACAATTGGCAGAGCCGGGATTTGAACCCATGACCTCTGCCTGCAAAGCCCGGGCTCTTTCCACTGAGCCACGCTGCTTCTAGAAGGTCCCCCACTTCTCTTATTCCAATGGCATTTATTAAGCACTTACTATGTGCAAAGCACTGTTCTAAGCGCTGGGGAGGTTACAAGGTGATCAGGTTGTCCCACTGGGGGCTCACATTTAATCCCCATTTTCCAGATGAGGTAACTGAGGCACAGAGAAGTGAAGTGACTGGCCCAAAGTCACCCAGCTGACAAGTGGCAGAGCCAGGATTTGAACCCATGACCTCTGACTCCAAAGCCCGGGCTCTTTCCACTGAGCCACGCTGCTTCTCCTCTTATCAGACAGATAACCGCTCTCCCCTGACTTCGAAGCCTTGAGAAGCAGCACGGTGTAGTAAATAGAGCTTAGGCCTGGGAGTTAGAAGGTCATGGGTTCTAATCCTGGCTCCACCACTGGTTTGCTGTGTGACCTTGGGCAAGTCACTTAACTTCTCTGCGCCACAGTTACCTCATCGGTAAAATAAGGGGATTAAGAGTGAGAGCCCAATGTGGGACGGAGTCTGTGTCCAACCTGATAAACTTGTATCTCCCCCAGTGCTTCGAACAGTGCTTGGCACATAGTAAGTGCTTAACAAGTACCATAATTATTATTATTGAAGGCATCTCCCTTATTGAAGGCATGCCAACTTGTACTTCCCAGTGCTCTGCACACAGTAAGCGCTCAATAAATACGATTGATTGATTGATTGATTGATATCCCCTCCAAGAAGCCTCCTCTAAGACCTCCTCTCCTCTTCTCTCACTCCCTTCTGCATCTCCCTGACTTGTTCCCTTCATTCATCCTTCCTCCCATCCCCTCAGCAAAAAAAAATATATAATATATATGTAATTTATTTATTTACATATGTTAATGTCTCCCTCTAGACTGTGAGCTCATTGTAGGCAGGGAATGTTTATTGTTATGGTGTACGCTCCCAAGTGCTTGGGGCAGTGCTTCGCACACAATAAGTGCTCGATAAATACGATTGAATGAATGAATGAGAGGAGCAGGGGAGATTTTTAAGTTTATGCCCGTTGGTTTCGATTTTTTCAGTAAAATATGTAGCCTGGTCTTTAGGGGCAAGAGATGGGAGAGGCTCAGCGGTAGGGGATTTGAGGAGGGAATTAAAAATTCATTCGTTCATTCAATCGTATTTATTGAGCGCTTACTGTGTGCAGAGCACTGTACTAAGCGCTTGGGAAGTCCAAGTTGCCAACATATAGAGATGGTCCCTACCCAACAGCGGGCTCACTGTCTAGAAGGGGGAGACAGAGAACAAAGCAAAACATATTAACAAAATAAAATAAATAGAATGAATATGTACAAATAAAATAGAGTAATAATAAATAAAATAGAGTAATAATAGAGTAAAAATCTGAAATAACTGGTAAGGGGAATAAGTACGGAAGTCAATAAGGGTGGAGAAGTTCTATGAAGAAATATGTACAAATAAAATAAATAGAGTGATAATAAATAAATAAATAGAGTAATAATAGAGTAAAAATCTGAAATAACTGGTAAGGGGAATAAGCACGGAAGTCAATAAGGGTGGAGAAACTCTGGAGTTAAAGCAGATGAGGATGAAGTTGAGGTGGACAAGTTCGACCTGATCCTTGGATTTCTGTCAACGCCGCTCTGTGGCTCGAGCGCAGAAGTAAAGGAAGCAGACTGTGAGTGTGATCCAGAGCTGTGGATTAGTAGTACGAGATCGGCCCAGGGATAGGGGATTTGTACTTCCAATTTGTACTTCCCAAGCGCTTAGTACAGTGCTCTGCACATAGTAAGCGCTCAATAAATACGATTGATGATGATGATGATGATAGTGGGCTCACAGTCTAGAAGTCTAGTCCAGTCCTCTAGACCGTAAGCTCGTTGTGAGCAGGGAATGTGTTATGTCGGGGAAGCGGCATGGCTTAGTGGAAAGAGCCTGGGCTTTGGAGTCAGAGGTCGTGGGTTCAAATCCCGGCTCCACCAACTGTCAGCTGTGTACTTCCCAAGCGCTTAGTACAGTGCTGTGCGCACAGTAAGCGCTCAATACATACGACACAATGAATGTGTGACTTTGGGCAAGTCACTTCGCTTCTCTGGGCCTCAGTGACCTCATCTGTATAATGGGGATTAAGACTGTGAGCCCCCTGGGGGACAACCTGATCACCTTGTAACCTCCCCAGCGCTTAGAACAGTGCTTTGCACATAGTAAGCGCTTAATAAATGCCATTATTATTATTATAGGGGAATTCTCTCCTTCTCCAGCCCAGCCCGCACCCTCCGCTCCTCTGCCGCCGCTCACCTCCTCACTGGGCCTCGTTCTCGCCTGTCCCGCCATCGACCCCCGGCCCACGTCATCCCCCGGGCCCGGAATGCCCCCAATCCCTCCACAAATCCGCCAAGCTAGCTCTCTTCCTCCCTTCAAAGCCCTACCGAGAACTCACCTCCTCCAAGAGGCCTTCCCAGACTGAGCCCCCTTTTTCCTCTCCTCCTCCCCATCCCCCCTGCCCTACCTCCATCCCCTCCTCACAGCATCTGTATATATGTTTGTAGAGATTTATTACTTTATTTTACTTGTGCATATTTACTATTCTATTTATTTTGTTAATGATGTGCATTTAGCTTTAATTCTATTTGTTCTGACAAGTTGACACCTGTCCACATGTTTTGTTTCATTGTCTATCTCCCCCTTCTAGACTGTGAGCCCGTTGTTGGGTAGGGACCAGCTCTATATGTCGTCACCCTCACCCTCATCTTATCAATCAATCAATCAATCAATCATATTTATTGAGCGCTACTGTGTGCAGAGCACTGTACTAAGCACTTGGGAGTACAAGCTGGCAACATCTAGAGACAGTCCCTACCCAGCAGTGGGCTCACAGTCTAGAAGGGGGAGACAGAGAACAAAACCAAACATACTAACAAAATAAAATAAATAGAATAGATAGGTACAAGTAAAATAAATAAATAAATAAATAGAGTAATAGAGTAATCTTAGACGGTGAACCCGCTGTTGGGTAGGGACCATCTCTATATGTCGCCAACTTGTACTTCCCAAGTGCTTAGTACAGTGCTCTGCACACAGTAAGTGCTCAATAAATATGATTGAATGAATGAATGAATGAATGAATAAATATGATTGAATGAATGAATGAATGAGTGAGTTCACTTCAGCAGAAAGGGTGGTGTGGATTATTTTAGACATCAGGGTGAGAGATTTCCAAGTTGCAGGACACTCCGAAGGAAAGGTATCACCTTCAGCTGGTTTTTAAGATACAGGTGGGAGGTCTCCCTCCCTTCCGTTTTCCCCCTTTATTATCGAAAAAGAAAGTACTCAGTGATGGAAAATATTAGAATTTCTCCAGCCCAGGGTTGGTGAGTATAAGTAGTTTTGAATCTGTGAAAGTGATTAAAGACTTCAACTGCAAAGTTTCCAAACCTGGAAATTCCTCTCGGTGAGAGGCTGTAGAAGACAACAACTTCCTTTTTCTTTTCCCCCAGATCGCCTCCGCTCTTCTCTCACCTCAGCACTCCTGCCCCCATCTTAGCGACTCGGCACTCACTATTTCTGGTTGCATCTCGGTTCGTTTCACTGTAGGACGGACGCTATTTCAGCGGGCCTTTCTGCCGCCCATTTATAAACTATTACGTGCCTGTTTCCTCTGTTGGATTGTAAGCTGGCTGTGGGCAGGGATTCTGCCATTGCTTCTCCCCTGTAAAATGTTTAGAGTCCCAATTGATTGGCTGATTATCAATCAATCAATCAATCAATCGTATTTATTGAGCGCCTACTATGTGCAGAGCACTGTACTAAGCGCTTGGGAAGTACAAATTGGCATCACATAGAGACTATGATTATATTGAATGCCTGTCGTATGCAGAGCACTCCATCCATCCGCCAAGCTAGCTCTCTTCCTCCCTTTAAAGCCCTACTGAGTGCTCACCTCCTCCAGGAGGCCTTCCCAGATTGAGCCCCCTTTTTCCTCTTCTCCTCCCCATCCCCCCTGCCCTACCTCCTTCCCCTCCCCTCAACACCTGTATATATATTTGTACAGATTTATTACTCTATTTATTTTACTTGTACATATTTACTATTTACTTTGTTGATGATGTGCATATAGCTTTAATTCTATTTGTTCTGATGATTTTGACACCTGTCTACATGTTTTGTTTTGTTGTCTGTCTCCCCTTTCTACACTGTGAGCCCATTGTTGGGTAGGGACCTTCTCTATAATAATAATAATGATGGCATTTATTAAGCGCTTACTATGTGCAAAGCACTGTTCTAAGCGCTGGGGAGGTTACAAGGTAATCAGGTTGCCCCACTGGGGGCTCACAGTCTTAATTCCCATTTTACAGATGAGGTAACTGAGGCACAGAGAAGTTAAGTGACTTGCCCAAAGTCACACAGCTGACAATCAGCAGAGCCGAGATTTGAACCCATGACCTCTGACTCCAAAGCCCAGGCTCTTTCCACTGAGCCATGCTGTCTCTATATGTCATCACCCTCACCCTCATCTTAGACTGTGAACCCGCTGTTGGGTAGGGACCGTCTCTATATGTTGCCAACTTGTACTTGCCAAGCGCTTAGTACAGGGCTCTGCACACAGAAAGCGCTTAATAAATACGATTGAATGAATGAATGAGTGAACTTGTACTTCCCAAGCGCTTAGTACAGTGCTCTGCACACAGTAGCGCTCAATAAATATGACTGAATGAAAGAATGAATGAATGAACAGCTGCGGGACATTGTGTTCAAATAATAATAATAATCAATCAATCAATCATATTTATTGAGCGCTTACTGTGTGCAGAGTAATAATAATAATAATGGTATTTGTTAAGCTCTTACTATGTGCAAAGCACTGTTCTAAGCACTGGGGAGGTTACAAGGTGATCAGGTTGTCCCATTGGGGGGGGGGCTCACAGTTTCAATCCCCATTTTACAGATGAGGTAACTGAGGCACAGAGAAGTGAAGTGACCTGCCCAAAGTCACACAGCTGACAGTTGAACGACCAGTTGGCCGACTTTCCACTGTCAATCAATCAATCAGTGGTATTTATTGAGCAACTACTGTGTGCAAAGCACTGCACTAAGTGCTTTCTTGGGTAGGGACTGTCTCTATATGTTGCCAACTTGTACTTCCCAAGCGCTTAGTACAGTGCTCTGCACACAGTAAGCGCTCAATAAATACGATTGATTGACTGATTATGCCGTCGAGTCGTGTCTGACCAGTAGCGACGCCAAGGACCTGTCTCTCCCAGAGCACCCCTCTTCCGTCTGCAATCGTTCTGGCCAACTTGTACTTCCCAAGCGCTTAGTACAGTGCTCTGCACACAGTAAGCGCTCAATAAATACAATTGAATGAATGAATGAATGAATGAATGGTGGCGGATCCACGGAGTTTTTTTGGTAAAAATCCAGAAGTGGTTGACCATCTCCTCCTTCCTCGCAGTCAACTTGAGTCTCCGCCCTCAACTCTCCCCCCCTGCCACTGCTGCCCAGCACGGGGGAGTTTTGACAACTTGTACTTCCCAAGCCCTTAGTACAGTGCTCTGCACACAGTAAGCGCTCAATAAAAACGATTGATTGATTGATTGATTGTAGAGACGGTCCCTACCCAACAGCGGGTTCACAGTCTAAGATGAGGGTGAGGGTGACGACGTACGGAGACGGTCCCTACCCAACAATGGGCTCACAGTCTAGAAGGGGGAGACAGAGAACAAAACAAAACATGGAGACAGGTGTCAAAATCGTCAGAAAAAAATAGAATTAAAGCTATATGCGCATCATCAACAAAATAAATAGTAAATATGTGCAAGTAGCCGATCGCCTGCCATTCGCTAGCTACTGTCCAAGCTAGGAATGGAACGAGTAGGCCTCTGCCTTTTATCATCATCATCATCAGTCGTATTTATTGAGCGCTTACTATGTGCAGAGCACTGTACTAAGCGCTTGGGAAGTCCAAATTGGCAACATATAGAGACAGTCCCTACCCAACAGTGGGCTCCCAGTCTAAAAGGGGGAGACAGAGAACAAAACCAAACATACCAACAAAATAAAATAAATAGAATAGATATGTACAAATAAAATAAATCAATAAATAAATAGGGTAATAAATATGTACAAACATATATACATATATACAGGTGCTGTGGGGAAGGGAAGGAGGTAAGCGCTCAATAAATACGATTGATGATGATGATGATGATGCCTGGCTTTCCCTCCCGTAGTCGAGACTGGTAAAGGACTGGAAACTCTCCAGATGTGCCCCTGAGAGGGGAAAGGTTCCAAAGTACTTTAGAAAGTACAATATAATCAATCAATCAATCAATCAATCGTATTTATTGAGCGCTTACTGTGTGCAGAGCACTGTACTAAGCGCTTGGGAAGTACAAGTTGGCAACATATAGAGACAGTCCCTACCCAACAGTGGGCTCACAGTCTAAAAGGGGGAGACAGAGAACAAAACCAAACATACTAATAAAATAAAATAAATAGAATAGATATGTACAGGTAAAATAAATAAATAAATAAATAAATAAATAGAGTAATAAATATGTACAAACATATATACATATATGCAGGTGCTGTGGGGAAGGGAAGGAGGTAAGATGGAGGGGATGGAGAGGGGGATGAGGGGGAGAGGAAGGAAGGGGCTCAGTTTGAGAAGGCCTCCTGGAGGATTCATTCGGAATTATTGAGCGCTTACTGTGTGCAGAGCACTGTACTAAGCGCTTGGGAAGTCCAAGTTGGCAACATCTGGAGACGGTCCCTACCCAACAGTGGGCTCACAGTCTAGTTGTTAGCCAAGATCCCTGCCCACAAAGAGCTTAATAATAATAATAATAATGATGGCATTTATTAAGCGCTTACTACGTGCAAAACACAGTTCTAAGCGCTGGGGAGGTTACAAGGTGAGGAGGTTGTCCCACGGGGGGCTCACAGTCTTAATCCCCGTTTTACAGATGAGGTAACTGAGGCCCAGAGAAAGTTGAGTTACTTGCCCAAAGTCACACAGCTGATAAGTGATGGAGCCGGGATTAGAACCCAAGACCTCTGAATCCAAAGCCCGTGCTCTTTCTACTGAGCCACTTAATAATAATACTCTATTATTTAGTACTCTATTTTACTTGTACATATCTACTACTCTATTTATTTTATTTTATTAATATGTTTTGTTTTGTTGTCTGTCTCCCCCTTCTAGACTGTGAGCCCGCTGTTGGGTAGGAATCGCGTCTCTATATGTTGCCGACTTGGACTTCCCAAGTGCTTAGTACAGTGCCCTGCACACAGTAAGCGCTCAATAAATACGATTGAATGAATGAATGAATAATAATAATAATAATGATAGCATTTATTAAGCACTTACTATGTGGAAAGCACTGTTCTAAGCGCTGGAGAGATTACAATAATAATAATAATAATAATAATGATGGCATTTATTAAGCGCTTACTATGTGCAAAGCACTGTTCTAAGCGCAGGGGAGGTTACAAGGCAATCAGGTTGTCAATCAATCATCATCATCACCATCAATCATATTTTTTGAGTGCTTACTGTGTGCAGAGCACTGTACTAAGCGCTTGGGAAGTACAAATTGGCAACATATAGAGACAGTCCCTACCCAACAGTGGGCTCACAGTCTAAAAGGGGGAGACAGAGAACAAAACCAAACATACTAACAAAATAAAATAGAATAGATATGTACAAGTAAAATAAATGAATAAATAGAGTAATAAATATGTACAAACATATAAACATATATACAGGTGCTGTGGGGAAGGGAAGGAGGTAAGTTGGGGGGGGATGGAGAGGGGGATGAGGGGGAGAATCAATCAATCAATCAATCAATCTTATTTACTGAGCACTTTCTGTGTGCAGAGCACTGTACTAAGCGCTTGGGAAGTACAAGTTGGCAATATATAGAGACAGTCCCTACTCAACAGTGGGCTCACAGTCTAAAAGGGGAGTCCCTCGGGGGACTCACTGTCTTAATCCCCATTTTACAGATGAGGGAACTGAGGCCCAGAGAAGTGAAGTGACTTGCCTAAAGTCACCCAGCTGACAATTGGCAGCTGTTTATTTATTTTACTTGTACATATCTATTCTATTTATTTTATTTTGCTAGTATGTTTGGTTTTGTTCCCTTCCTTCCTCTCCCCCTCGTCCCCCTCTCCATCCCCCCCGTCTTCCCTTACCTTCTTTCCTTTCTCCACAGCACCTGTATATATGTATATATGTCTGTACATATTTATTACTCTATTTATTTACCTTACTTGTACTTATCTATTCTATTTATTTTATTCTGTTAGTATGTCTGGTTTTGTTCTCTGTCTCCCCCTTCTAGACTGTGAGCCCACTGTTAGGTAGGGACCATCTCTCTATGTCGCCAACTTGTACTTCCCAAGCGCTTAGTACAGTGCTCTGCACACAGTAAGCGCTCAATAAATACGATTGATGGATGATGGAAGTGGCAGAGCCGGGATTTGAACCCATGACCTCTAGACTCCAAAGCCCGGGCTCTTTCCACTGAGCCACGCTACTTCTCATTCATTCATTCATTCAATAGTATGAATAGTATGAATGAATGAATGTGTGCAGAGCACTGTACTAAGCGCTTGGAAAGTACAATTCAGTAACAGATAGAGACAATCCCTACCTAACTATGCCCTTCTGCATCACCCTGACTTGCTCCCTCTCTTCAGCCTGGCACGAAGCAGCATGTTGTAGTGGCTAGAGCCCAGAGCTGGGAATCAGAAGGTCATGGGTTCTAATCTCAGCTCCTCCACCTGTCTGCTGTGTGACTTTGGGTGAGTCACTTCACTTCTCTGGACCTCAGTGACCTCATCTGCAAAATGGGGATGAAGACTGTGAGCCTCCTGAGGGACAACCTGATCACTTTGTATCCTCCCCAGCGCTTAGAACAGCGCTTTGCACATAGTAAGCGCTTAACAAATGCCATTATTATTCATTCATCCATTCATTCATTCAATCGTATTTATTGAGCGCTTACTGTGTGCAGAGCACTGTACTAAGTGCTTGGGAAGTCCAAGTTGGCAACATCTAGAGACAGTCCCTACCCAACAGTGGGCTCACAGTCTGGAAGGGGGAGACAGAGAACAAAACATATTGACAAAATAAAAGAAATAGAATAAATATGTACAAATAAAATAAATGAATAGATAGAGTAACAAATACGTACAAACATATATGCATATATACAGGTGATAATTATTATTATTATTATTATTTAATGGCAGAGCCAGTATTAGAACCCACCTCCTCTGACTCAAGCCCGGGCTTTTCCAATCAATCAATCAGTCAATCAATCACTCG